>NC_061870.1:23972753-24573222 GCF_907164915.1 Impatiens glandulifera
TCGTTGAATTGTTGATTTTTTTCGTTGAGTTTATCATTTTTCATATTTTATTTATTATTAAGAGCCGTGAATTGCAAACATCCAAATTTAACTCATTTAATTTAAATAAATTTTTAAATAATAAATTATTTAATATATTCTATAATAAAATAATTATTTTAGTTAAATATTGTAATAAAAAATTTAAAATAAATAAACACAAATTAAATAAATATTTTGAATATCATTATATTCATTAAAATTCAAAATAAATAAAATAAATGTAAGAGCAAAATTTTGAACTACAAATATATTTTTAATTTTAAAATAATTAAAATTTGGTTTATAAATAATTGTATCTATTAATCCTAAATTAATTAAATTTAAAACTTAATAATTATTTTGGACAAGGTTATAATCAATTAAATCCTAAAATGATTAAAAATAAAGTATTAAAATAAATTATATAATAAATAAAATAAACAAAAATAAATTTTATATTTATTAAATTTTTATATTTTGCAGGTAAATAAAATAATGATAAAAGGCCAAACGGGTTAAAGTCGGTTGACTGAGGCCAAGGTGGCGACTTCCAAGATGGCGACTTGCATAACATACCTACTAAGATTATCTCTAACTGAAAAATTCATTTTCAAACTCATTTTGATAGAAATGTCACATCAAACAGTAATTCTTCTCCAACCGAAAAACTCATATCAAACCCAAAAAAATATTCTTATAATATTCTTTCTTACATCAAATTTTATAACTTTTTAATATCACTTATATATTTTTCAATGTTATAAATTATACCATAATATTTTAATATGACCCCATTATTTTAAATTTGATTGTAATTAATTATAAAAATTCAATAATATAGAAAAATAAATATTATAAAAAAATATTGTACAAAATAATATTGTTTGATAAAACAAACATTATTAAAAAATATCATTAAATATTCTTCATTGTTATAATTTTTTAACATTATTATAATTTATTTTTTAAATATTATTATAATTTTTTTTTGAACATTATTGTCAATTTTGAAAATTATTATAAATTTATGTTATATAAATAAATTATATAAATAAATTAAAATAATAAATTATATAAATAAATTAAATAAATAAGTTTAATGTATAAAATATACATAAACTAAATTTAGGGGTTGAAATAAAAATAAAGAAAATTTTTTGCGATGGTGAATATTGCAAACGCATATTTGCGTTGGTAAGACCATCTCTAGCCATACTCCATACCCAAACCCAAAATGAGTTTTCAGCAATTTTTTCTTCCAACCGACACTCATTCTCAAACCCAAAATGAGTTTTCAGCATTTTCTCTCTCATGCAAACGCAAATATGCGTTTGCACTATTCACAATCGCAATTTTTTTTTTAATTCAACCCCAAAACATAGTTTAGGTATATTTTATACATTAAATTTATTTATTTATTTTATTTATATAATTTATTATTTTAATTTATTTATATAACATAAATTTATAATAATATTTAAAATTGATAATAATGTTAAAAAAATTATAATAATGTTTAAAATAAATTTATAATAATATTAAAAAATTATAATAATGAAGAATATTTAATGATATTTTTTTAATAATGTTTGTTTTATAAAACAGTATTATTTTGTACAATATTTTTTTTATAATATTTATTTTTGTGTATTATTGAATTTTTTTAATTAATTTACAATCAAATTTTAAATAATGGGGTGATATTAAAATATTATGGTATAATTTATAACATTGAAAAATATATGAGTGATATTAAAAAGTTATAAAAGTTGATGTAAGAAAGAATATTATAAGAATATTTTTTTGAGTTTGAGATTGAGTTTTTTAGTTGGAGAAGAATTACTGTTTAATGTGACATTTACACCAAAATAACAATCAAAGACCATCTCCAACCGAAAAACTCATTTTGGTGTAATGTCACATCAAACAGTAATTCTTCTCCAACTGAAAAACTCATTCTCAAACTCAAAAGAATATTCTTATAATATTATTTCTTACATCAACTTTTATAATTTTTTAATATCACCATATATTTTACAAACTTATAAATTACACCACAATATTATAATATTATCAAAATATTTTAAACTTAATTATAAAAATTTATTAAAATTCAAAAATTACAATACACGAACACAAAAAAAATACATATTTTTTAATATTATTATAATTTTTTTAAATATTATTATAAATTTATGTTATATAAAAAATATTATATAAATGAATTAAATTAATAATTATATAAATAAGCTTAATATAAAATATAGGATGAAAATAAAAATATAAATAAATAAAATATATAAATAAATTAAAATATAAATTAATTATATAAATAAGTTTAATATATAAAATTGATAAAATAAAAGTTGAAGGGCTAAAATGTAAAATATATATATATATGAGGAGGGATAGAGGGAGGGAATTTGGTGAAGAAATTTGGTGAGAGAATGACGTGACATCACCTTCATTGGTTGTAAAATGTAAAAGTGGGAGGAAAGAGAGAAAAAAGAGAAATTATTTGATTTTTTCAGCGAATAAAATTATGCCACGTCATTCCCTCACCAAATTCCCTCACCTAATCATTTATATATATATATATATATATATATATATATATATATATATATATATATATATATATAGGGAAATGATAGAGAACAGGAAAATTTTTGACAGGAATATGTAGGGAAATGAGGTGTCATCCCTTCATTGGATTGAAAATGTAATAAGAGAGAGAATTTTAAAATTTTAAACCAATAGATGAATGACACCTCATTTCCCTACATATTCCTGTCAAAATTTTCCTGCTCTCTATCATTTCCCATATATATATGCGTGTGAATAGTATATTTTCCTACTTTGAAGAGTGAAATTGGGATATCCCATTTTGTGTATCCGTTTGGCGTACGGTTAGAACTAATAATACCATTTTGGGTATCAGTTTGCAGCTCCGGTCACAACTCCATTGAAGTTGCTCTAAGAGAGAAAATGATAAAAACCTATTTTAGGTTTGAAAATAGGATCGGTGGAAAGAAAAAATGGTTGAAAACCCATTTTGAATTTAGGTACGAAGTATATGGTTGGAAATGGTCTAACAAAAAGAAGCATGGAACACCTAGGCATCCGCTATCAAGCTCCGTCTTGATAAAAACAAACCGACAAGTTTGATTTTCTAAAAAAAAATGAAATTTGTTTAATTCTTAATTAAATAGACAAAAAAATCTATGATAAAATTAAATTTATACGTACAAAAATATTTTATTGTTTTGATGATTAGCCTTAAAATTGATCATCATTAATAAGTTTTAAACAATTATAACTTAAAACATAATTTAACCCATAATAATTCTAAACAATTCAGACCCGCGGGTTCAGGGCGCTTATGGTTTAAGATTTTTAATAAATTTAAATTTGATTTTACTACATAAATTCCATTTGATAAAGACTTTATATCCACTAATGTATCATATATTGAAAGTTATTTGTACTGTTAAAATAAAATAACAATTTTATTGTATACTTAATTACTCATTTTTATCAATCAAGCAACATATTATTTATTGGCTAACTATCTCCTCTTGAACTTTATTATCTCACTTTGGTCAACCAGTTAACAATTTTATTTTCACTCACTTACAAACTTACTTTCGTTGGTCAATATATTATAAATTATCCAACTAACTCCTCTTTACCGAACTTTATCAATTCATTTCGAAAAACAACAATGTTATTTTCACCCACTTACAAACTCACTACTGACAACTAACGTATTCTTTAACCCCTTTTTATAATTATTACAAATTTGCATAGGTTAAGATTCGAACCGTCGATCTTTATTATGTGGAATGAACATTTAACCATTATGCACTAAAAATTGTTGATTTCTCTTTATAAATTTATGTATGAATATATAATTATATGACTAACCATTATATATATATATAAAATAAATTATATAAACGAATTTAAAATATTATTAATTTAATTATTTAAAATGGTGTAATTATATTATTAAAAATGTCATCTATTCAACAATTTTAAAGTTGATTTTAAAATATAAAATTGTATTAGCCTAGTTGGTTAAAATGTTAAACTTATATGGTGAGATTGTAAGTTTAAAACTTGTGTATATCACATTTATTATATAACTTTTCAGGTTTATGGGTGGGCGGGTCAATCCACAAACTATTAAAATATCAATCTACTCTCATATACATATTCAAATTAACACAATTCTCGATTCCGGCAATCCAGACACTTTAAAAATTAAACATTATTATTATATATAGATTCTTTAGATATTCTACCATACATATCTAATAAATAATATTTTTTAGAATCTTGTTTAAACTAATTTTAAAATAATTAATTATATAAAATTAAGTCAAACATTTATAATATTTGGAGTAAGAATTTGTTGAAATATTTGAATAAAATCTACTCATTCAACCAAAATTAATATTTTGGGTTTGGATTTGAGTTGATCCAAAATATGATCACCTTAATCCAGTCTTATAATGGATGGATGTAATATTTTTGGCATTTGAATGACGATTTAAACGCTCTGCTTAATTATCACTAAAAAATGTTAATGTAAAATAATCAAGATTAAATATTATCACAATATAAAGTAATGTTTGATTGTCATTTTATTTTTTATTTGCTAGGTTATTTTATACCACAAATCTAAACTATTATTTATTCTTGCAAATTAATATAAAGATTATTTTTTAAAGAGGGTGTAGATTACTGAGTATTATCCTACATTTTGATTAAAAAACATTCTAGAACATGATTAAGTTTTTTTTTTTTAAATCATTTGAACTTTTCAATAAACATATATTTTTAATATGATTATTATATAAAAGGAAATCTTTTAATTGCCATCAA
Source organism: Impatiens glandulifera (assembly GCF_907164915.1). Taxonomy (NCBI): domain Eukaryota; kingdom Viridiplantae; phylum Streptophyta; class Magnoliopsida; order Ericales; family Balsaminaceae; genus Impatiens; species Impatiens glandulifera. Next base: position 23,977,665 of record NC_061870.1, read on the forward strand.
ACTTCAAACTAATACATTAAAAAGACTTGAAAATAAAAGACAATATTGAAATATGACATCTCAACATAGAGATAAATAAATTGTACTCGTCACCACAATCTACGAATCTATCTTCTCAACGGTGGTTGTGGAAGTAGCGGCAGCAGAGACAGTACAATCCACCAACTTGGGGTTCTTACATTTAGGGCAACAATCATTTTTATCGGGGACCATGAAATAGGCTAGACAGGTTTTGCACCCCACCACACTCAAAGTTATTGGCACCTCCATCTGGACGCAATTAGATTGATGGAGATTCGCCACAGGAATATTCTGTATCGGAGTCGGAGTAGACTCCGATCCAGATTGATTTGTCGCCCCCACAGGACGACTGCTTGCGTGCATCTGCCTTCGCCCGATTAGGTTGAACATCAAATTAGAATTGGTTCCGTCGTTGCGATCCATCTAAAATCATACAAAAAAAAACACTCTTAATGTATTATATGTATATACTTTCTTTTGAAAAATTGAAATATTTTATTTCGAGAAACATGAAAATTCAAAAAAGAGAGATCGATTGAGTTAACCTTGACCAGAAGTGTTCCCAAGGTTGACTATGTTAGTGTGTAGGGCAAATGGTTTTGATCTCCTTATTTATAGGAGGGCTCAAGAGGGGTGAAATAGGACAGTTTTTAAAGTTATTAATTTTAATTAAAAACCTTCCATCCCTATCAAATTTAATTTCATTATCATTCAAATTATTAATTAAATATTTGAAATTATTAATTTATTAAACATTAATTAAAAATAAAATCTTTATTAACTTTTTACATTAAAGTTATTACAAAAATAGTCAAATTAGTTATTCAAATAACTCTACACCAAACAATCATAAATATGTAATATGATTGGAATATATATATATATATATATATATATATATATATATATAATATTAAAACTTTTATCTTTATATTAAAATATATGTAGAAGTCAAAATATAATCTTTAGATAAAATTTATTTTTTTGAGATACACTCATCACACAATCTAGTGGCCAATGTAATTCAAATATTAAATTTAACATTTTATTTGGCAAGTAGCTTATAACCTTATACAACTTTACTGTATTTTTAATATAAATTGTTTTAATAAAACATTTACCCATATATTAGCTATATATACCATTATAATATCAGTCAATTGGTTGTTATGTGTACAATTTTTTATATCAAACAGAACATAAGAATATACATTATTAATAAAATATATTATAAATGATTTATAATTAGTAATAGTATTTATAATTACTCAATGCTTATGGTATCTTTTATATTTTTATATTAAATATTGATTAATCTTTGATTTATTTCTTAAAATGGGTTAATCATAATAAATTGTTTTTTTAAGAGTAACCAGATTCAATGCTTGTGGTATATTATATATTTTTATATTAAAAATTGAATAATCTTTAATATATTTCTTAAAATGGGTAAATCATTATATATTGTTTTTTAAAGAGTAGACATATTCAATGCGGTGTCTTAATTTTTATATTGTTTATCTTTTTAGATATGCAACCATTAACTTTTCAGATATATATCTGAATTAATCTTTTATTATTTTTATTAATTTATTTTTACATTTTATGATTTATATATATATATATGAAAGCACTATAAATCTATATTTCAATTTATAATATTAAAATAATTATTTTGAATTATTTTTAAATAAATAAAATTAAAATAATTAATCCTATGACCAACAACCTATTTAAAACAATTAATTATTATAAATTATTGTACTAATTAATCAAATTAATTAAAGGTTAAAGTCAAAATAAAAAAAAAATTATTTGAGATAAATATTGTACTCATAACATCTCAAAATAATTTTAGAAAAATTAAAGGATAAAAATAAATAATTTTGATGAATTGTTGTATCCATTACATTTAATTCTTTATTTAAATTATAAAATTGGTAAAATATTTGCCATATTTATTTTAATATTTTGTATATTTAAAAAGAACAAAATTAAAGTCAAAAGAATAAAAGAAAAATCAATTTTAAAAAAAAAACCCTTAAGGAATTAATAAAAATATATATTTGTGATCATGTGTTATCGAAACTAAGGAAATTAGTTGCAGCGCACGTCAGGACCATCGAATCAGCACTGGATTTTCATCCAACGCCTAGGAACGCTCCGCGTAGTCCGTTGTAGCCGAGGAGACGGGCGTCTGGGCCACATCTGATCATCAAACGGTCGTTAGCTGGAACGTTAACGAACCACTCAATCAAATGCAACAATGTGAAGACGAAACGCCTGAATACGCTCAAAACGACGTCATTTTGAGCACCACCTTCGTCTCCAACGCGAAACTAGAGGGATAAGAACGAACAATCGTGGATGATTTCTTCTTTTTGGAACTTCCTCCACAGTCCACCATTTCGGCTCATTTAAAGCCTAAAATGATCACCCTACGATGGTGATCATTTCTCCCTATCAAAATAGGGATGAATCACCCCTATTTCGACGATTTCAACCAAGAACAGCCAAAACGCCATTAATGGCTTTTGGCCGATTCAGGCTAGACGCCCCCAATCGACTTAGGATGAGTATAAATACCCCTTAAGTAATTTTGAAGCTAAGGAACTAACTCATACCCTTCAAATCGAAGAAAATCAAAAATTCGTCATTAAAGCTTAAATCTTTCGAATTTTTCGAATTTTCTGTTTCAAGCCTTAAATCTTGGATCTGAGCATCCAGAAAGCTTTCCTAAGGATCAAGAAGTGTTCTTCAATCCTTGGTAAATTCCAATCAACCTCTAATTCATATTTATAATTTGAATTTGAAATTTTAATATTTCAAATTGAATAAGCTTGTATGCTTGTTGTTTATGGTGTTTTATGGTTGAAAATTCATCCCTAGATGACTTATAAACTATCTGGATATTATAGAATCGACTAATCGATATAAATAACAAAAACTCAAATTTGAAATTCAAAAATAAAAAAAATGGGTTTGTTGTTCTTGTGTTAATTCGGTTGAATCATAGCTCGGAAAGCTTCCCAACATGATTGTAAACATGTTGGAAAACTGTTTGGATCTGTTTGATCCAACCCGATCATGTTTGATCAAAATCAAAATTTTCAAAATAAATTGAAAATTTTGAGTTATTGAAATGGTCAAAACGAACATCCATTGTTCTTGTTTTTGTATCAATAAAGTATATGTGATATAAGGGAGCTATTGGATAGTTCCTTTCACGTCAAAACAACTTTAAAATCAAAAACTAAAATTTTAATCATAAATAGTTTTAAATAAATTGATCATCATCCATGTCGATTCATACCTTGAAATGATGATCAACATGTTCCTGAGAAAATTGTGAAGCTACCCAAGCTCTTAGATTAAATAATCAAAGCTAAAAAATGAATTAAAAAAATCTACACTTGTGTTTTTGAGGACCGAGGCTTATGAGCCTGGGACCGAGAGATCCGACTGGGGATCCTTAGTCCAGACCGAGACCAAGGACCGAGAAAATCTAGTTAAGACTAAGACCTAAGACCGATATTCTTGAGTTAGGAACGAGACCTAGGATCGATGTTCTTGAGTTAAGACCGAGACCTAGGATCGATGTTCTTGGGTTAGGACCTAGACCTAGGATCGATGTTCTTGAGTTATGACTGATGTTATTCAGTTAAAACTAAGATCTATGACCTATGTTCTTAAGAAATGACCAAGAGATCCGACCGAGGATTCTCACCTAAGACCGAGAGGTCTAAGTCCAGGATTGAGACTCCTAAGAACCAAGACCAAGTGGTCTAACCTTAGGGTCGAGATGACTGAGTCTAGGACCGAGACTCTAGAGACCCAGGACCGAGAGGCCTAACCTTAGGATCGAACATCCCAATCTTGGGACCAAGAGCTCCTAAGCCCCTAACTGAAAAACTTAGCCCCATGCTAGTCTAAGACCGATAGGTTTTTACACTTAGACCGGTAAGATCAACCAATGACTAAGAGTCCTTAGCACCTCGACCGAGGAACTTCGATACTTAGACTAAGAGCTCCCGAGCCTAGACTGAGGGTCTCCGGACCCCGACCAACAAAAACGAACCACAACCTTAGGACTTTGATCATAAGGCCTGTTTGGTTCCACTTTTAAAAATCTAAAATTATTTTTATATGTTTGGGACTCCAAATCATTTTCTAAAAATCCCGAAAAATTTGAAAAGCATTTTAAATATTTTTGGAATATTTTCACAAAATATTTCAACAAAGACTCGTTTTGGTGTTTATTTCTAAACCCTAATGCTTTTAAAAATGATTGATATTCTTTAGGTGTTTCCACTCTAGTTATCCCAATATTTAAATATTGTTGTTTCAATATTTTAAATTACGCTAAAATCTAGAATCATGACTAGGACCAGAAAAATAATTAGTTAAAACTCAAACGTTATACAACCGATTTTTCAAAAAGTCAACTTTATAAGTAGAGACCATTTTAAAAACGGGTATGGATGACATAACGCATAAACCATTTCCCGAGTATTATCAAACTTCGAAGCAACGAAACTCTAGTGCAAAATACGTTTGAACACATACACTTTTTTTATTGATTTTTTCTAAAATCAATTGACGACTTTGTCTTCAAATAAATAATATTTTCTTAAATTAATTATGTTAATTAATTTAAATCGGATTTCATAAAATATCAAATCGTCATTTGATTACAGCAAATTTAATATTATTAAAATTTGAATAAACTAATTATTTTTACATAATTAATTTTAAAGATGACAGGTACTATCAAAATCTTTTAAAAATAATGTTTTGTTTTAAAAAGATGTCTGACACGCAAACCAATGTTGAATTCATCGAACATTGAGCTACTCTAGGCCCGTATGCCACATGTTAACCACACGCGTTGCTGCCGGATTCCCGGGTTATAATATCCGATTTAATTTGTTTATTACTTTTATTAATTTATTTTACAATTATGTTGATTTTTTTATTTTATTTTTTTAACTTTTGTTTCTTATTTTATGACAATTCTTAATATATTTACTCTTAACTATATAATATTGCAAATATATGTATTCACATTGAGAAATATTATTAATAATTTCATTTTTATTTTAAAAAAACACTTTTCTCCAAATTCATTAGTGTTGAAGAGTCAATAGCGTCAAATTAACAACAATAGTTAACAATAAACAAAAATATTAATATGGCTTTCACCTTATCTATATATATATAATGATGCTTAATTTCAAAGTGTCCGGATTGTCGGGTCAAAAATTTTAGTTAATTTGGATATATATGTGAGAGTAAATGGATACTTGGGTCGAATTGTAGGTTGACCCATCCATAAACTTAAAACGGTTAAAAATAAAATTAAATATAATATATGTATTTTTCGAACTTGCAACCTAAAAAAACAAGTATAACCCTATAACCAATTAGGATAACAAGACTTTATATTTAAAATTTAACACCAAATTTGATAAACGCGAGACATTTTAACAATATAAGTTCAACTTTTTAACTAACTAATTTATATATATATATATATATGTGTGTGTATAATGATGCTTAATTTCAAAGTGTTCGGACTACCGGGTCGAGAGCTGTGGTTAATTTAGATATATATGTGAGACTAAATAGATACTTGGGTCGAATTGTGGATTGACCCGCCCATAAACTTAAAACGGTTAAAAATAAAATTAAAAATGATATATGTATGATTCGAACTTGCAACCTAACAAAACAAGTACAATCTTTTAATCAAGTGTGATTGGGATGTGGTTTGTCGAGGGATAATAAGTCGTTATCAATTGAAAGTGGTTAAAATTATGAATCAAATATTTGATTGACTAAAGTGTGAGGTCACAATGCTAAATGTTAAAAATATGAATTAGATATTTGATTGACCAAAGTGAAAGTGTAATGTCACAAGATGAGAGTTTCATTCGGAAAAAATATGCGATGATATATGTGAGAAGATAAGTTGTTTATCGAAGTGAATAAAATATTGAGTAAAAGTGTTCTATTTTTTATTTTAATATATTATTCGTAATTTATTAAAAAAATTAAACATTAAATAATATTATTATTATTTTTGTATTAAATTTATTTTATTTTTTATCCTATACATTTTATAAAAATATTCTCAATTTAAATATAATATTAAGAGGAGTGATAGAGAGAGGAAATTTGGTGAGGGAATTTAATGAGGTAATGACTTGGCATCACCTTCATTGGTTGGAAAATGTAAACGTGAGAGGAAAAAGAGAAATTATTTGATTTTTTCAGCGAATAAGATTATGCCAAGTCATTCCCTCACCAAATTCCCTCACCTAATCATTTTTCTAATATTAATATGACTTTCACCTCAGGGAAATAGCAACATGGTCAACATTGGTCAACATTGTTATTTCTCAAATCACCTCATTTAAATATAATATGGCTTTCACCGTGAATAAAAAAGTATGGTTGATGGTAAATACTAAAATTCTAGTAAATTCTAAAATAATTATTTTAAATGAATAAATACAAAATAATTAAAATTTAGGCCAATGTATAATTAAATAATTAATTGAATTAATTATTGTAATAAATAAATCTCAATTAATTAAGATGATAGTTAAGATAAATAAATAAAATAATTTGAGATAAATGTTATATTCATTTTTATCTCAAACTAATTTTAAAAATAATTTAGAATAAATATTATATCTATTTTATCTCAAATAAATTATCTATTAAACTTAAAAAATATGAAAAACAATTGACAAAATAAATGTCATATTTATTAAAAATGTTTGGTATATTTTGTAGGTTAAAAATGAAGCAATAAGAAATTGAAAAAAATTCAATTTCTAATAAGCTTCGAGGCTGGAAAAATGTCCAAATTTGATGCAGCCGTAATCAAGAGAGATCACTATAGAGAATCTCACAACCATTGGATTAGCGTTGTATTGTCATCCAACACCCATCATTCAGTCGCGTAGCCCGCTGCAAGAAAGCGGGACGCTTCCGTGTAGTAGGGGATCAATAAATGGATGCCTCCAACGGTGTCAACCAAGACACGTGCGGATCGCCCATCACCAATAGAGTGTTAATGGAATGCCGACATTTCGACCCCTCCTCGGCGCTCAAATGCGGAAGAAGAAAATGACGTTTCTCGCATGGTTTGTCTTCTTCCTCGCGACGACGAATTGGATAAGAACAATTTCATCTTTGATTTTTCAAAGATTTTTCAAAGATTGAACTTTTTCGTTTCTCCACCATTTGACTCCGTTCAAAATGTGAAATGATCACCCTACTCCGGTGATCATTTCACCTACAACCCGAGGCAACATCATTGAAGGCCTTTTGACTAAATTGAAGTCACTTCGTCGATTAACCAACCTTGGGGGATATAAATAGACTCATCTAGGAAAATCGAAGGCAATGAATCCAATCTAAATCCCTGAATCACGCCAAAAATAAATTCGTCATTAAAGATCTTCAAGAATTTTTTTAAAATTTTGGAAATTTTGTGTAAGGCTTTAAAGCTCGGATCCAAGCACTCATAAAAGCTTTTAAAAGAGTTCAAGAGTGTTCTCCAACTCATAATAAGCTTTCAGTCATACTTTAACACGATTTAAAAATTTCAATTAAGATTTTTATATTGTAGTTCGACCAGTTTCATATATTGTATGATTGTCTGATTTCTTGATTGGAAAACGATCCGAAGGTCATTTGTAAACTTTCTATCGAAACAACACAAAACCAATCTACCTAAATCAAAAAAACCCAAATTCGATTTTGAAATATTTCAAAATTGGATTTATGTGTCTAAGGATGTTAGGAACATATTCAAACCAATTATAAATATAAAAAATTTAGTTCTTGAATTTGTTAAAATGAACCGCTAGTGTTCATATTTTGGTTTCATTCAATCATATGAAACATAAGGAAAGCTATTGAAAGCTCATTACGCTTCATCAAACTTTAAAATTCCGGAACACGTTTTTCCATCAAAACTGTTTGAGTTGAATGTAACATCATCTCGATCGATTGATGCATCAAGATGATGTTCTAAATGATCATGAGGACTATACGAAGCTCATCATGTCCTTGGATCGAAGGATCAAAGCCCAATCAAAATCATCAATCATGTAGTTTGATGTTCTTGGCGACCGACCGAAGGCTAACCTGGATTTGATTTCCGACCGAAGAAACTTAGCGTAGGGTTAGCCTATGACCGAGAAAAATGAATCATGCCCTACACCCGACTGAAGAAACTTAGCCTAGAATTAGCCTAGGAGAGATCCTCGCACCCCGACCGTGGAATCTCGTACCCGACCGAAGATTCCTAACACAGGATCAAGAGCTCCTCACACACCGACCGAGGAATCTAGCGTCCGACTGAGAGCTTCCAACATTCGACCGAGAGGTTCCCGCGCCTCAATTGAGAGCCTCCCGCACCCGACCGAGAGCCTCCCGCACTTCGACCAAGAGCCTCTTGTATCCGACTGAAAGCCACTCGCACACGACCGAGAGCCTCTCACACCCGACCAAGGGATCTCGACATAGGACCGAGGGTTTTAATTTATGACTGGGGAAAACATCACCCTAGACCAAAGGGACCGGTCCTAGGGTCTTTGTGGTTTAAATTTTAGAATTATTTTTAAATTTTGGAACCCTTAACTATTTTCTTAAAATCTAAAAAATAGAAAACAATTTCAATTTTTTTATAGAATATTTTTCTATAAAATATTTTGATAATGTTTTGGATTTATTTTCAAATCCTAATGCCTTAAGCTGATATTTTTCAAGTACTTTTTTCATCCATCTTTGACATCAATCTCATGTACCAATATTTAAATATTATTCTACAATTTTAAATGTAAAAAAAATATGTGCATGTCTAACACCTGAAGAATAATTGGTTAAACAAAACATAATTAAACCAATTTTTCAAAAGCCGAGACTTTATATAGTAGAGACCGTTCTTTAACGGGTTCAAAAGATATAACGCAAAAACATTTTCTCGAATATCACCGAATATCGAACATAAAAAAAACTCTGGTCAAATATACGTTTATAGGCGTATATTTGTATTAATTTTAAATTAAAATTTAATTGACAACTTTTTTTTAGTAAATGAATAATTATTTTAATTAATTTAAAATGCATATTTTTTAATCAAAATATAATTGGATTATTTTAAATCTAAAAAGTATTATCTGAATTTATCAAATATTAATTATTATTGTAATTAATTTCAAAATGTCGAAACATAATTTTATAAATCTTTTAAAATAATGTTTTATTGAAAAAATAAGTTTAGACACAAAGTTTAAAATTTCAGGTCTTTTCTAGGATGGAAGGTTTTTTTTGTTGTTGTTGTGTGTTGATCTCTCATCTAAAAAAAATTGTAAAAGCACTAACTTTGAAATTGAAATCCTAACACGTGAGGAAGAGAATATATAAAATAAATATTATTATCTTACCTTCATTCTTTTCTTTTAATCGGTTCAATTTTGAAAATTAAATTTTGTACAATCACTTGCAATAATTTCATTATAAAATCATCGGAACTAAGAATACTATAGTAGTTTATATGTATATTTTTGATAGATTAATTTCTGAATTACGATCTAAAATATTATTTTAATGTGATTGTTTTACTTCATTTAATAAAAATATCAATTTCTGAATATTGTGTGTTTTTTTTGTTTCATTTAAGATATATAATAATCATTGTATCATTGGCAAGCATAAAATATTTACTTTTTCTTTTTTAGTATCACAATCGAACCATATAACATAATAACAAGCATGCTTCATAATCCATTTTTCTTGCTAATATAAAAGGGAGCCAATATGACTAACATCAAACTAGTAACCAGAAAAAGAAAAAATTAAAGATGGCATGGATTAAACGGCAATTAAGAACCACAATCTAGCTACAAAACTCATTCTCCTCATTGTCCAGATTCAGCGGCACCATTTTCTTACAACTCGGGCAACGAGGATCGGCTTTAGGGAACATGACACAAATGGAGCACATTGGGCAATATATGATTGCCATCTTTGCGGAAGTATGCACAGGGAAGTACCTAGTAATTGGACTCACTTTCACCTCGGACGAAATACTCGATTGTGGAGCAGACTCCGATACAGATATAATTGATAGCTCCTCTGAGTTGAGAATCAAATGTCGAAAATTCTGACCGTTATTGTTATTCATCTGAAATTATACACACAAATAAAACACATTAATTAATATTATATCTATATATATTGAAAATTTAAAATAAAACAAAAACAAAACAAAAATCAAGATAGGAGCAAAATTAGAAAATTTAAAACACACATCCTATACAAAATCAGAAAACCCCATCTGCAATGCAATCAAATGTGGAACATATCCAATAGTAAATAATATTTTCAATACCAAATGAAACTAAATTATGTCACTCTATTCAATAAGCATTGGGACATTATTTAAACATTAGGATTCGTCTGTTGTATAAAAATAGAGAATACTATGCTTATCATTTATGTAAATGGAACACAGAATATATAAGTACATAATTAATCTAATCTTAACCATCACAAAATTCATAAGAAAAATCTCTTCACCATTAACAATGACACTCCACAAATTATTCATTTAAATGGAACTAACCTTGTACTTGTGAGACGAGACTATGTCGTTATTCTATCTTCCTTAGTTGAAAGTAATCTTTTATCTTTCTCGTCTCTTTCTCTTCAAATTTATTGAGTTTTGATTTGATTATTTTGAGCCCGTTAAAACAGATCCGTGCTATAAACGGAAAGTATTTATTTATTTTGAGCCCGTTAAACAGATTCGCGCTATAAACAGAAAGTATTTGTTTCCTTTAAATTGTTTTACCTATGTTTGCGGTTTCCTTATCAATAAAGTTACGTTGACGATGTCGGTCTTAAAATATAATAGTATATATTATAAATATTATCACAATATTATTTAAATTAATATCGTGATAATATTATTATTATATTAATTTTTATATATTTAAATTAGATATAATATATGTAATTTAATTGATCATTCAATAAATATATTAGAGTTTTTTTTTTCTTTAAGCACTCCAAATATTTCTTTTTACTCCATCAATAATTATTTTTACTATCCATGAATGGTCTAATAAATCTATTAACATATTTTTTTCAATAATCTTCTTCTTTTTCTATATTGATTGATGTTTTTATTTATGTCATCTATCATAGTTTCCGAGTTTTATTTCAGTTATTATTTTTTCTCAAAAGAAGGACAAGATTTAATTGTTAGTCTCAATCCAAGTTGTATGCTCTATAACTCGTTGGTTGGTTATTACGAGGTAGGTTATTCAGTCAACCATATGTCATTCCAAAAATGTAATTTAACGTCCAATCTTGTTGACTTTTATTAACTACATTTTAATTCGTCAATTATTAAAATGTTGACTTTTGCATAACTACAATTATTTGGACATAATGCAATTACAAACTTGTAGTATATGCTCTTTTTGTTTATCTCATAAATGAATATATGGCATCCATCTATCTTCATCAAATTAGTTACCTTACTTTTAGTAGTGACATATTAGTTACAGTACGCCATCTTCATTATAGTTTCATATTTTGGATTGATTACTTCAGTCAAGTTTATTTGATTTTATTTCAAATTATCTAAATTTCTTTCATATTTAATTTTATTCCAAACAAACTTCACATCATTTTTAACCCTTGAAAATGTTCTTAGCTTTGTTGTTTGTGTACTTCACTTTTGATCTCTTTCTACTTATTTTTTCTGTTTTCATCTGGTTAGTTCATTCATTTTTTACAAAAGTTTATTCTGTTTGAATACTGAACTCTTATAATCATTTACCCTCTTCGAGGTTTTATTTAATTACATTATGTCATTTTCTCAAAAAAAAAAAAACAAATTAAAAATATCTACAAATAGAGTAAATATATTATAAATATCATTAAAAATATTATATATATATATATAATAATGTTTAATTTGAATTTGTTGGATTGGGAGTTATGGTTAATTTAGATATATATATAAGAGTAAATGGATATTTGTGTTGGATCGTGGGTTAATCAGATCATAAACTTGAAATGATTAAAAATAAAAATGTTATAGGTATGTTTTGAATTTACAACCTAACAAAAACAAGTAAAACTCTTTAACCAACTAAGCTAATAAGACTTTATATTTTAAATTCTACACAAAATTTAATGAACGTGCGACATTCATAACAATATAATATATATATATATATATAAATGCTTAATTTGAATTTGTCGGGTCGAGAGTTGCGGTTAATTTGGATATATATGTGAGAGTAAAATTGATATTTGGGTCGAATTGAGGTTGACCCGCCCATAAACTTAAAACGGTTAAAAATAAAATTAAAAAAATATATATTTATATATATATATATATATATATATCATTATTATTTTTTATTTAAAATTAGGATAAGAGATATAATTATTTTTATTATATTTTTTTTTGTATGAGTATAAAATTTTATATAATATATATAGTTATTCAAAATATAATTTATAAAAATATATGTATATACACACAATTATTAAATTATTTGATATATCATAAAATGGTTTAGCGGTTAACGTGTTAACATTTCGTACTTAAGATATGTTTCGAATCTCTCTAAAAGTAATTATTATATGTGGGTGTGCGAACATTGGTAGATGAAGTGAAAGCGAGATATATGTCGAAATGTGTAATCGAATGTTGGGATTGTCGGCTTGAGTAATGAAAACATTGGTGATTCAGAGTCTAAGACCATGCTGAAAGGTGTAATCGAATGTTAGGAATGTCAGCTTGAGTTAAGCATTATAATAAATACTTGTAAATTCACGTGGGATGGAATGCCCGCGAAAAATATAAAAATTAAATAAATTCAACAACAAAAAATATAATAAAGTTTAAAATATGTACTCAATGTGTCTTATACTTAATAAATAACATTATGATAATAAATTTAATTAATTTTATTATATATAATGTTATACCTATATCATTATTAACGAAAATATTTTTATTTAATATTATGATAAAAAATATAATTATTTTTATTATATTTGATTTTTATAAATATGAAAATTTTATATAATATATAGTTATTCAAAATGTAACTAACAAAATATATATATATATATATAATTATAAAATTATTTTAAAAATCATAAGTGGTCTAACGATTAAAGGGTTAACATTTCATACTTAATACTAGAGTTTGAATCTCTCTAAAACTAATTATATGTGGGTGCGATCATGCCGAAAGGTGTAATAGAATGCACCTTGAAGACCACAAAGTTCTTTCATGGAAAGTGAGCAAAAGCCAAAATACATAGTCGAATGCTTAAATATGATGGAAATTGAGAATGGTTAGAATTCCTTCATCAATCACAAACTGAATAGTATCAATAATACTTATCAAGATAAGAAGAGTCAATCGCACTCTGCACATAAAGCTGATGATCCTAAGAAATAGCCACCCAAAGGTAAGAATAAAAATAAAAAACAAGGTTAGCGAGATTATCTCTATACTGGTGACCCTAGCTAATGACTCTTTCTTTATCAAGCCACCCAATAAGAGAAATGCCCTCACCTGGTTGGAGCCCACGCTAGCCTAGCTAGCTAATGTTTTTTCAGCTGGCTGTTATGTTAGTTGTAGCGCGCCTTCCCTCCTTCTCTCACTTTGGCTCGGAAAGATTAGTTAGTATTCTCTTATGATGACTTGGTCGAGAGAGTACGATACATCAGTGTAAAACTAAAAGATTGAGTTTCATCTATGAGGTTGGTTATAGTAAGGGCTCGCTTTTCGCACGTACTCACCTTTTTTAGCTCCCTTACTTTTCTAATCGGCATCTTTAGCTCGTTTCACTATCATAATGGGATAGATGCCCGAGAAGGTGTGTAAATGGTCACTCTATAACAAGAAGAGAGCAACAACCTTTCTTTCTTTCTATACAGTTACGTGGACCACAAAGATTTCATAATTGTAGGGATTAACAACGCTTTACTCACTACAACCAGACAGCCCCAAGCAAAGATACGATCTTTTTCTGTTGGGAAACCATGGCGAACTCCATGGACATAAGCATTCTATCATCAGAAAAAAGCCCTTTTGATGGCCTCTGAAGGAACCTGAAACCCATCTGGCTTGCTTGACGTCCGTTTTATACTAAGGAATAGGGAGACTTAGCATGCTTTGACTACAGCAGATAAAGGGGAAGGCCCTCCACAGATAATATTCTGAGCTACTTCAGGACTACAACTGTTAAAGCGCTCTCACATTAAGAGAACGAATGACAAGAAAAGAGAAAGCAGGGACTGGTGCTATTAGCCCAACGGGTGAATCAATAGGATTGAGCTAGGGAACTTACTCCGATTATTATCCCTTGTAAGATTGAAAAATACCCTATAGAAAACTGAGATGCTCCAGGTTAGACACTTGAAGAATAAAGCTTCCTTTACCGATGGAGCTAAAAGAACTCCGCCATCGATTTGTGCGCCTTCTGAATAAAGAATAAGGAATTCAACTTGCGAAAAAGAGTACGAGGCCTTTTAGTGTTATCTGGGCTTCATACGACCCCTTCCCACCTGAGAGCATCCGAATAAATAAGTAGATCTGGCTTGGGGCAACGAAATCATCTCACTCCTGAAATGACAATCCCGAAACACCCTTGACCTTTTGATAAAGGGAGCTCAGGCCTTGCGCCAGATGATGACCAAGCTACTTACATATGAGAGTGATCCGCCCCAGATGAATAAGAAGAAGCAAAGCTTCCTTACACTATGCCTTTACAAAAGCACCAAGAGTAGCTACTCCGACAAGAGTAGAAAAGGCACCAACATCGGTGATTAGTAAGGATTCTACCAGTTCAGGCATCATGATAATCATCAGATATGGAAAATAAAAGATTAGTTCTTGAACAAGGTCCTATCTTAGGATTAGAGTTGAGCTAAACCCGTAACTTACTTCGGAATGATTTAGAGTAGAGAGCTGCGAATCAGTCTTCTAATTCCCATGTTCTAGGCAGACTATCACACTATAGGCTAGAGATTTTAATAATAACATGTATCGGAACCAAGGGAATCAGAAGACTGATTTAAAATATAAGACGATAAATATGAGTACAAGAGATTTTAATAATTATTTTTTTTTTAGTATTAAAATTATTAATTATATATATATATAAATCCATAAAATATAATAAATTTTTATTATTTTAATTTAGAATAAAAAAATATATATATTAGAAAATAAATTTAAAAAAAATTAATTAAATATGTTAATTATAAATATTATTAAGAATAAAAAAAAATAAAACAATATATACTTTAAATAATATTTTAGAATGAACCAAAAAAATTTAAAAGAAAAATATAAATATATATATATATATATATATATATATATATATATATATATATATATATATATATATATATATATATATATATATATATATATATTAGTAACTAAAAACACTTTAAATAAAAAAATATTTTTTAAAAATAAATAAATAACTGTAAAACAAATTAATAAAAAATATTTAAATTAAAAATTAAAAATATATTTAACTAACTTAAATATGTTAAGTTTTAAATTTATTAAGAAATATATTTGAGACTTATTTATTATTATAAAAAAAAATATGATACTTGAAAGAATTATTTTTTTATTTAATTATTTATATATATATATATATATATTAATTTTAAATAATGTTTTTAATAATTTATTGTTATAAAAAATAAATTAGGACATTGTATTGTGAATAATTTTTTATTAGCACATATTTTTTTATTTAATTATTATATTATTTTAATTGTTTTTTAATGTTTGTCTAATTATCTGTTAAAATAATTTATTATTATAAATACCAAATAATTTTATTACCCCATATTATTTAATTATTTATATATATATATATATATTAATTTTAAATATTTTTATATTTTTACAATTATCTATTATATTAATTTATTTATTTTTAAATAATTAATTATATTTTATTTATTTATTTATTTTTGATAACTATTAACTTTTACTAAATTTGGTTATTAAATAATTAAAATTATTATAAATATAAAAATATAAAAAATCTTAAATAAATTAATTAGATAATTTTTTAATATTTTTATTTTCAAATAAGTATATAATAATAATAATAATAATAAAATATTAGACCCAGATAAAAAAAAAAATTATTGATAATTTGATATAAAATTCAATGTTTGATGAATTATTTTCTTTTAAATTACATTTCTTCCCATATAATAGATGTTATCAATTTATATAATTTATTCAATGTATTATATTTTTTTTTAGATTTTTAAATTTTTTATATTCATTAAATTTAAAATTATAAGTAAACATTACTTTTGGATTGAATTTAATTTTACAAATTAAAACTAATTCATATATTTGACTAATATTATTTTTATTTAATATATTTATATATAACTAATATTTTTGTTTATATCTTTAAATTAATATACATAATTTAATGTCTACATAAATTAGGATGTGTGGCATACAATTTATTTTTTCCACTAAAATAACTAGAGTTGTAGGAATATTTTTTAAAATATCAAATATTACGAGTTTAATTCTTGTTTAGAAAGTCTTAAATGGAAGTGAAAGTAAGGATCGTAACGGGTGCTTTATCTACCGGGTAGTGAAGTACTTATTCTCGAACCTGATTTTCATTTTATTATCCGATACCGGCCCTGACGAATATCTCTATTTTTATTACCATCCTCGATTCGTCGGGTACCCGATCTCTAACGGGTACCCATTATTCGATTAAAAACGTATAATATTTTAGAAGTTGAAAAAGAAGAAACATAATTTTAATAAATAATTTTAAATTTAGTAATATCAAAATATTAAAATAATAAATAAAAATACTATTTACCTTAAAATTTATGTTGTAAATCTTGAAAAAAAAAAAAATTTATTGTTAACGAAGAAAAATTAGATTTAAAGATTGAAAAAAAAATGAATATGAAGAGTAATTAGAGAGAAATAATATTTTGTTACTAAAAGAAAAATTAAAGATAAAGAGATAAATTACTTTCTTTTTTTTTTAAGAATATAAAAAAATAAAATTGGAGAGTAATTTAGATAAGAACAAAATAAATATTGTATTTATGATAATATTTGTAATGATAAGGTATTTGAAATAACATTATAGATCTAAATTAAAAAAATATTTTTTTATAATAATATGTCTCGTATATCAGGTTTCGGTTTCAAGTATTCTCTATTCCCAATCTCGTATCCGATCGGGTACCTTCTCCCATCTCTCATGTTCGGCCCGATCCTAAACCTGATTTAAAATACTTAAATTCGACTATTAAATACTTACGAGTATCAGGAATACATGTATTATTGTCATCCCTAAATAGAAGTTATGGCCCTTACGGTGTTGCGAGTTGTTATGGCCCTTGCGATGGGAAAATCGCTTTACTTCTATCGTGCTTGATTCCATTCATGATTAATGGAAGTCCTTCGAGTACTCATGATTTTGAAAACTAAGAAAAAAAGTTTCAGATCTGTTCCTCCACTCTCTTTGCATGAGGAATGAGGATATTTGTTTTATTGAGCTTCAAAATAGTATTCTTTAATGTATTTTTTAAATAGTATAATTTATATTAATGAATTTTTTACAACAATGATTTTGAATAATCCGTGCAAAATTGTCAGTTCATTAAATTTTTTATTAGCACCGGTTATTTAATTTTAGATGTCAATTAACATTCAACAATAGCCATCCTTTTTCGAAAATAATTACTATTAGTATTTTCATTCTTACATATTCAATATTTTTAACATCCTTTTTCGAAAATAATTACTATTAATATTTTCATTCTTACATCATTCAACATTTCAAGTTAAAAGGTGTTCTAAAAATATTTTAAAAAATAGAAGGAAAAGCCATAAGAAGGAAAACTCTGAACTACCAAACAAAGAAAAGAAAACTATAAATCAAACATAAAATTTAATAACAAAACAATTCATTGACTAATTATCTTACCATGCAAATATTGAATAAGTCCTCTACCCTTCACTCAAATAAACCAAGTTTTAATTCGGCTAAACAAGGCATTGTACTCAACCAAATCCTAAATCAACTCAAATTTAAGTGATAAAAAAAGAAAAACGAGACACCCTATGTTAAAATCGTTTAAGAAAAATTTAAAAAAACTTTTTTTTATCTTTTAAAGAATTTTCTTTAGATATAGGAATGTTTTTTTCTCAATTTTGTTAATAGCAGCTTCTTATTAGAAATGCTTTAAAATTTTAAAAATATTGTAATTATATATTTAAATGGGTTAATTCATTTGGAAATATTGTTTATGCAAAATTTTCTATTTAGGTGTTGATCCTATAAATGATAACATTCAAATGAATGTTTTGAGACATAAATTCAAATTTTCATTAGCACTTTATCTTAGATCTAGATTCACACGAATAGGAATTTAGATAGAGAGTTTTCGACTAGTTTGATTCAGCTTATTTGCAACTTACTAGATACACTTAATCACTTCAATTTATTTTATGCTTATTTGCTCCACGTAATCCAGCTTATTTGTAAAACGCTCGTATATGATTATATACAATAAAACTACTGCAGCTTATTACGCAATCATAGATCCTCATAGATCCCCGGGAGTTTCCCTAGATCATAATTTAACATATCTAAGTAAAAGTTACAACCCAAGACAAAGAAACTAAACAGACAATTCAAATTTTCAATCAAGAAGAAGAACATCAAAAGTATTTTAAAGGGTTGTTTGAGATAGCACACTATATGTCAAGTTTGCACGCAAGTGATAAAGTCTGTCTAACAACATGAAGAACCTGTTTTACATCCATCAAGGAATCTTCTAAATTCTTGGATCTAATCCTCTTCTCTTTCTGGAGGCGGACCACAAGGAAGAAGCATTTTCTGCATAAACACATTTCAGAGTTACATGTTAAGAATTTTGAGAAACAATATCCTTTCTTATTGTAATCAACAATGTTTTAAGTAAGAAGACATTAGGGGTATAAATAGAGTGTAGATTTGAATGAAGAGTTATTTTATCTCATATAACCCACATCAAACAAGGCCTAAAGATAATTATCAGATGTAATCCAATGATACATTAGAAACCTAAAGTTTATTATTCTACAAATAGTTTATCCCAAAAAAAACAAAGAGAAACCCGATTTGGAAATGTACCTCTCGTAACCACTACTTGATGTCAGTGTAAGCAATGTCAAATAATTGTTACAAAATGAAAGAATAGAAAATCTTCAAGTAATAACTACACAATTTAAATTTGAGACTAGGCACTGGTCAAACTAAATATTCAGTGATTTAAAATTACTGATGTAATATAAAGTGGGTATGCTCGATAGAGCACGGAACTTATATTTTCAAAGGTCATGAGTTCGAGGCTTCGCACCCGTACCATTTACAAATATATATATATATATAAGTGGGACAGAATTAATGTGAAGAAGATGACTAATGTCATATAAAACAGTAAAAGTAAAAATATGGTTTTTACAGTTTTTAAAACAATGTTAGTAAGAGAATGATGTTACCATTAACTCTGAAATAAGGAATATAACATGAGGTACCAAACAAAGCCACAAGTGTCTACTTGTCATGATCAAAAGAAGACAAATTTTGGCAAAATTAAAACACATCTGGTTAAAGTTTTCTAGCTATGAATCTTGGTCCTCATCACTGCTGATTCGATTTGTCCATCAAAGTTTATCTCGTCGTTCCTTCAAACAAAACCTCGTCTTGATTATTCAAGTAAATATACGTTTTTTCGGCAAACATTGTTACTGCTCGTATATAACCTCGTCCCGATCTTAATCCTTGTCACGATTTTTCATTTATTCACGACTTATTCTAACATATTATTGTTCCTTTTTTAAGATGGCGTCAACCAAAACCATTATTTCTATGGCTGAGCAATTTCCTGATAGGATTTCATGAAAAAACAGTCTCATAAAAATTGCGAAGAAGTTTGATGCAATAGATCCTATGAATAAAGCTGAAAACCCAATTCAAATATTTATTCAGAGCCTCGGGTGTGCTGTTCTCAGGAACAATAATCCATCAAATTCTAGTCAGGAAAAACAGTTCAAATTCGAAGGAAATGAAGTTCCTAGTGAACGGAATGGAGATGTGCTTTTGCATTAAGAAGTATGTCATGGTGACAGGCCTCAACTTTGAAAGATATTTTGTTGTGAAAAACATGCGAAAAGAAAATAAAGAATGTTTACATCTGTTGATTAAATATTTTAACACTAATATGCCTATTACAATTACAAACATTGAGTCATGTTTTTTCTTATACTTCTATACATATTCTTTATCAGAGCATTAAAGAAAATTTAACTCAAGGTCTACAATTCTAATAACCCTATTATTATTAAAATATTTAACCACCAAATGTGGACAATCTTCATCTTTTTTACCCATGTTTTCCACCAAAGGGAATCTTCTAAAGTTGAAGTTTGTCACAATGGCATACTCCTTGCCAAAGCACACATCATCTCTAGGACTTCATCTACTTCGAGTTTGAGATGTTTTTCTTGAACATAATGTGATGGATTATTGTTTCTAAGAATAGCATGCCCGGGGTTCTAAATAAATATTAGAATGGGGTTTTTAGAACCTTATCTATAAAATTCATTGCATCAAACTTCTGGACAATTTTTGTCAAATTGGTTTTTCAATGAAACCCTAATAGAAAACTGCTCAATCATGGGTTTAATAGTTTTGATTAACGTTATCTTTAAGAAGCAACAACAGTATGTTAAAACAGTCGTAAATAAATAGAAATTCGTGACAAGGTCATGTACAATCGTGACGAACATGACAGTTACAAAGTTTGAAGAACTTGACAATAATAAGGTTTGACGAAAAAACGCCTACTCACCTGAATAATCAAGACAAGGTTTGAAAGAACGACGAGACAAAAAAATTTCATAAGGTGGGTAGGGAGAAAATCGTCACGCACTTATAAATTTTAATTAGAGCTTAGCGTGCAGACACGCGTTGTGCGCTGTCTAACACTCTACTTTTTCGCGTGACCCATTATACAATTCACGTGACCCATTATACAATTCGCATCACGCACTATACAATTCGCATCACGCACTATACAATTCGCATCACGCACTATACATATTCTTGTGACGAATAGAACAATATGGCCATTTCACAGCAAAAATATCATTTTTACAAATAATATTAACTTTAGGTTATTTTTCAAATTTCACCTCATATGGGTATCATTTCGTCAAATTTCCCTTTAAAACAAAGTTAGTAAGAGAATGATGTTACATTAACCCTGAAATAAGGAATATAACCTGGGGTACCAAACAAAGCCAAGGTAAGGTGTCTACTTGTCATGGTCTTTGGAAGACAAATTTTGGCAAAATGCTACAAAATGAAAACACATATGGCTAAAGTTTTCTAGCTATGAATCTTGGTTTAGTTAATAATGTTATGTCTGATGGAAATTTTATCTTTAATTACATACACGAATCAAAAACAATCTCATAAAACACCCAATTTCATTTGGGAATTAAATTGTGCCCTGCCCAGATACCGCCATTCATAGAGAAGAGATCAGCTTCAGAAATTAAAGACTGAAAATTGTAAGTTTCTTAAGGAAAACAAATATTCTAGTATAGTGTATACTAGTACATAACCATGCATCTCAAAAATGTTCATCTCATCTACTAAGCATCATATTACTAATAGTCAATGCCTGCATTAAGTTATCAGTTGGTTATTGTTGCTTCCTATGATCAGATGTAAACTGATGAAGATGGACAATATAGCATATTAGAAAGGTTTTACAGTCATGACTCTTCTGTTTAGCTGGCGCCTGGCTGTAAGTGTATAATGAACAATTTATCACAGCTCCAATGGAAGTTCATAACCCTATTGAAACAGTAACGCAACAGGAGAATATCCATGAGCTTCCAAACAGTTATCCGTGATTAAGAGTAGGCAAAATAGAAGATATGCCCAAATGCATACATGTTGGAAACTTGAAAGAAAACACCTCCAACTAGGAGGCATCTTCTTGTAAGGTATAACAATCTTATCAGATTGATCAGCCCTTCATGTATGTGTGTGTGGTGGCGATTTATGGTATTTTGGGTGGAAGAAGAGAAGGAGGTTTGAATTTATATGATCTTTTGAGTCATTTCAATCACCTTTTTAACAATACAATCTCTAAACTTTACTTTATACAATAATAATAATTTTCATTCATTCCAATCAATGTCATTACAGACATTTAAATTCCTTTTTTCAAGGGGGCGCGTTTTATTAAATTTTTTGAAACCAACCTATAAACCTCCCTCTTCCCAAAATACTAAAGGATCTCATAAAATGATATAGATGTGGTACTGTGTTCATCAATACCTATCATCACCAGAGATTACAATATCCTTTCATGCTAAACTCTTGTAATCATCATAAATTATCTGAAGTATAGCTAAGGTTCTCATTCCAGCTCAACTAACAAAAGGGATTTCACATAAGAGCACAAACAAATAATGGGAAAATAGAATCTTCCTATAATTCCCTACCACTGTCTACTTTTATCTATCACTACATATATGCAAACTTCACATAAATATATGTAACGAGTAGAGCTAGGACACAGCAGGTAGAGGCAAATCAACGTAGTTTGAACATGCTTAATAGTGTCATTAAATTGTCTTGATGGTTAATTCAGAAAAATGAGTAAAAGAACACCTTATGTTCAAGATACATTCAAGATATAGTGGGCCACGTGAAACCAAAGTATCACAAACTCAACAAAGAAAACATTACTAGATAAAAATCAGATCAAAGCAATAACAAAATGATAACAGGGTATAATGACAAAAACAAAACTTGACTAACCTGCATAAAGTTGTAACGCTCCCTCCCAATAGATTCATTCTCTGCAACAGCAAAATATGCCAAGATAGGATAATGCCCGACGTATGAAGCATAGCTATCACGCTGGATGTTGACAGCCCATTCACTACACAAGAATTATACATATTAAAACAGTAGAAAACAATTCACATGAGTTAGGTCAAATTGGAAATGATTCTGAAACTTACAATCTGGTCAAATCTGCATGCCCAGTACCTACATATCTAGCTTGCAAATGTTCAAGCTGAGAGTTGATGTTAAATCTATCGCTGGCCTGAACAGAATTAAAGAAATTAACCACAAGCCCACATAATATATTGACATAAACACAAGATAGAAAGGTCTAAGTAAAGTAGCAAATAGAAAGCAAGATCATTACATTAAGCAACCCCGACATTGTAGAAGTAAACAAAAGGGGCGGAGGAAGTTGAGCGACTGCCGCTGAGGGAGAACGCAGTCGCTTGAGATTCGCCGAGGAAATTAGGGATTTGAAGGAAAGGGTCGGACTGATACGGCAAGTTGGCAACTGTAAAATATAAAATATAAAATATAAAATTGGATATTTTTATTAATTAATTTATATTTTATTTTTCTCTCAATATATATATTTCCTTTTATCATTAATTTTATATTAATATATATATATATATGTTTTATAAAAAAATATATATTATCTCATAAATAACTTTTATATTTATATATATAATCTAATTTATTTATATTATATATTTATATATATATATATATAATAACATTAATAATCACTATTTATTTATTAGTGTACCTTTTCTTCTACCATTAATTTTATATAATTTTGTTTATAAATCATTAAAAACACTTACCTTTAAAATTAATAATAATTCCTATTTTTTTATCACATATTATATATTCTTTTTCAACATTAATTTTATATTAATATTTTTTCTCACTAATTATATACAAATATATATTGTTTTATAAATAATTTTTATATTTATATTTATATACTTAATGTTACATATTTATTTAATTTTATATATTAATATTTATATATATATATATATAATAATATATAATATTTAGATTAATTTCTTTCTTTAAATATATATATATTTTATTTTATTTTGCATTTTTGTATAGTATATTGTAAATATTCGGTATAATTGATATGTTGTTGATATAATATACTTTTTTTTCTAATATTTTGGCATATTATATATATATATATATATATATATATATATATATATATATATATATATATATATATATATATATATATATATAATTGGCAATTTCAGAGAAAATTAGTAAAGTTGCCATTTTTGTTGTTGTGTGCCCATCGATGAGAGAAATAAATCTATCTATTAAAAGAGATTTTATATTTTATCTCTAAAAGTAAAGTTGTCTCCACAATTTATAAGTAAAATATTTATAAATTAAAATTATAAAAAATAATAGTAATATTTTTTTCAAGTTATAATTATTAATTTTAAGAAAATAATAATTTAAAAAATCTTTTTAAATACTATATTGTTGAATATGGATCTAGTATGAAAAATTATTGAACTTATAAAAAAATAAATACAACTTTAAATAGGTAACAAATTCAATAAGAGGATAATTTAACAAGGACATTTTGAGGTGAAGGAAGATTTGTACTCCTATAAAATAATGTAACGGGCCTGTTTGGTTTGGATTTTCTTAGTTATGTATACTTTTATTATTGTTCATTTATTTCTTTGGGCCGGAATTTGATCTACTGAAACTCTACTAGTGATCTATACTTTTATTATTGTTCATTCTTTATTTATTTATTTATATATATATATATATTTTCAAAATATTTACCTTGGATTGAATCTAGTGTTATATCTTTAGGAAAAAATATAAAAATTATGGGAATCGTACTATTTTTAATTTTTTTAATTATAAAAATAATAAATAAAATTAGAAAGAATCTTATACTTATTGGGATTATCAGTTAACGTTTATCTTCTCGGAACCAAGTTAAGGTTTATGTTCATGATTGATATTCGAGTGTTTTATTTATATGTTTGTATCACTCTGTTTTGAATGATTATGATGTTTTTTTAACAAATTTTGTTAAAATTTGTGCTCTTGTTTGATAATAAATTTGTTTAAAAAAATCAGTATAGTCTGCCGGGGAATTCTCAAGGATTAACAAGTTCGATAACTTATTGAATGCCATTTTTTTTATGTCAATCTTGTGGTTCTCTTTAAACGATTTATATATATTGATTTTTTCAAAAAAGGAAAATATTTTTCTGAGATCTTAAAAAAGGAAATGGATTAATACAATGGTTTCAACTTTTCAAAAATAAAATAAAAATCTAATTTCAAATGGATGTACTATTTGTCATGCTTTCTTCCCCGCATGAAAGTTAGGCCATGGTCGGTTTATTAGTCAAAATGAAAAGGCAGCTGGCCAGCAGCTTCAATTTTACACCATTATTATTATTATTATTATTGAAAAATAGATTCTCACTTTCTAATTATGATTTACTAGTCCCCTTTTCTGTACACACCATGAAAATGTGCATATGCCAATTTGACTTCCATCTGTGTTAGGTTTATTATTCATTCATCTTAGGTTTATTGATAAATTGGATAAGAGCCTCCAATTAATAATGAATAATAAATAATAAATGAATAAAGACAAGATCACAAACTTTGGTTTATTGATAAAATAAATACTTGAGCCTATACATGAAGGTTAGGTTTTCTACTATAGATAAATCAATACAAAATTATTGTAAGGTAGTCGAAGTGTTAATTGTATTCGCTAAGAAATCAAATATCAGATACTCGATTTTCACTTAAAATGTCTTAAGTTAGAATGGAGATTGTGCCGTCCTAATTTTTTAAATTAAAAAAAATATAAGAAAATAATTGACCAAAAGAATACTATAGGACTGTACATGATTAATTTCTCAAATGTTATTTTTTATAAAAAAAAAATAAATCTATCTTAATCAATTTGAAAAAAATATATATATATATTTTGAAAGTGCAACTATTATAAAAACAAAACTCAAATTAAAAAAAAAAAAATATATATATATATATATATATATAATAAAAACAATATAAATAAATTGGAGAATCATATGTGTGAAACATAGAATTGAGAACTATCACAAAAGTTATTTCTATCGTGAATTTTGAACTTAGTCACCTAAATCATTAAACTTATTACAAAAAAATAGTCATGTTTATCATGAATTTTAAACTTAATTAGTCACCTAACTAAATCATTAACACTACTAAAAAATAAAATAAAAATATATTATTGCTTTAAAATGAGTGAGCACATAAAGTCTTGATTTCAAATATTCCACCTGAAAATTCTAGTGGCTATAACAGTTCCACGAGGGATCCTCAATTAATTTAATGTTATAAAGATATTATCATTTCATAAGGTGTGTGGACTTTATTTTTTATCCTTACATATATATTAATTTTATAAAAGTAATCAAATATATTTATTTTTACATATAAAAATGTACCCTCCTTCAACTTAACTATAAAGATTGCTTTTCCATTTTTCAATCATATAAGATTGAATTACAGGTTTTCTAAATGGACCACTATCAACTAAATTAAAATTATTGACAAACTAAATGTTCATGATGTGAGAATTTAATGACAAATTCAATTATTATTGCTTATAATTAAGTTTCTAATCATCAAATTAGGAATGAATTATTTTGATATCCAAATAAATAAATATTAAAAGCATATGAATTAAAAAAAAAAGATTTCTTTGAGTTTCTTATGAATAATCATCATTTATTATGCTAAACTTAATTAATTCCATGTATGTGGTGACACTATTAATGGATTTTCCTATAAGTTTGTATTATACTGATAATTTCGATATATATATATATATATATATATATATATATATATATATATATATATATATATATAAATAGTTATTTATATTTAGATCTAACTAACAATAAAATAGTATTTATTGTTAGCATGGTCATGAATTTGATTCTTGACTTGTTGATAGAATATATAATGTTTATGTTTATATATTATTTATAAAATTAATAAATCAAATATGAAGGTATGTTTACATAAAAACTGTTTTCGGACATTAATTTTTTTTAAAGACTCGTATAACACATTAAAGATGAAAAAAAGTTATGACTATAAATTAATTCGTGGATTAAATATAATCTTTCATATCATTTTAGAAAGAAAAAAAATGTAGTTATTTTCTTCAATTGTGTGCTGCTAGTTAGATTTTTACAATATTAATTTTGTAACGTCGTTGTCCAATTAATTTATATATATAGCATGTTTTCCTTATTGTATTTAAAATAAATATACATAAAATTATTATTTATATATTTATTTTAAAATGCAATAAGAAAAATAATTGGACAATGACCTTACAAAGCTATAGATTTACAAATCTCCATAATACAATCCATTTATAAAATGAAAATTACTAAAGTTAATCTCATATATACAATCACACCTTCTATTAAATAAATTAACAAAATTATTGGGATTAAGTAGTACCAATACAATTTTCTTTTTAATTATCTAAAAGGAAAAAAAGTATATATCTATAACACCACAAAAACAAGATTAAATATTTCATTAGAAATTTTAACATTTAAAAACTTACTATTCAACAACTAAATTCTTTAGATGTACTATATATTAATGAAATATGAAAAAAAAAAAAAAATCAATGATGGTAGATGCGGATATATGTTAAGGCTTGGATAAGCTTCGGCCCACCCTATAAATAAATAAATAAATAAATAAATAAATAAATAAATAAATATGATATAATCACCTATTTGTTTTCTATTTCTCTAATTTAAAAAATAAAAACTCAAAAACTCATGTTTATTTACTTTATTTTATCTATATTTTTTTTAAAGCAAACTCAAATATTTTTAAGTACATTCCAACTTTGGTTTCGTCCCTCCGGATGGTAGGTAAGAATTCATTTTTTTTTTTTAATTTAATGAATTTCGATGCAAATGTTGCGCGAAAGTCAAATTGAAAAATTTGAATTGAATTATATGCTCCATATAAACTATTCAAACTCAATGAAGCCTAAATTTCAACATGAATTGTAAATAAAAGTAAGTTGTATTGATAAACTATATTTGATCTTTATATCATGTTTAAATGATTAACCAAACATGACCTTATTGGCATATAAGTGGAACCAGTATGGTTAGCCCATCCAATTTGGAGACTCCTATCATATCCAAAATGGACCAATTTATTATTATTATTATTATAAGTTAAGTTGTGGTCCATCCCAATGATCATCCACATTCCACCCTACAGTAACAACAGTGCACAACCCATCATGCCACGTGGCAACAACCCACTTGAAGATCATGATAGTTCCGCGAAAGAAAATATCAGGAGAAAATGGGTGGGACCCTTAATCCAAGCTGGAAGGGACGGTGGATGATTCAGTTGGGGGGCCCATATCCTGAGGTGAAGTCCATGCACGCTTCTGATAGACACTCAAAACACCCCTGGAGAAATTAATTTAATTAATTAATTAATTAATTGTCAACAAACAGGACCATTTCATGCTCACCAGACGTGGGTTATAAATCTTTCTTTTAATAATAAAAATAAAATAATAATTATGAAGATATTTAAAATTATTGTATTAAAATAAAATAAAATAAAAGGACAATAAGTGTTAATAAAGTCTAATGGAAGAGCAAAAGATGATTAAGATTGAGCCCACTTTCAAGGGTCTAATATATCGGCTATGTGTATGGGCGTGTTAAAATTATATACTATATGGTCCATGCCACGATCAATGTGCAAGCTTTTTAAATATATCTAAATAAAAAAAGGTCCCCTAAGTAGTTATCATCTAAATAAAATAATATGAAAATAATTAATCATTTTTTGAATTGGGTTTTGTGATATTCAGAATATAATATCTGGACTATAATAAAAGACATTGTTTTGATTAACAAATACTTTTAAAAAAATCATTTTAATTTTTTATAAGTAAGATCATGACTTAAACAATATTTAATTTTTAAAATAATTCATTTATATTAAAAATGATAAAAATCGTTTAAAAAAATGATAAAATGACATGAAAAAATAAAATAAAAAAGTCAATAATAATAAAAATAAGAAAAGAATACGAACACGTTACCCAACAGGTTATTGAGTTCGTAAATATTTCAAAAAGAACGAATAACTCTCGGGCCGACTTCATCGACTCTCCAGAACAAATATCAAAAAGTGTCATAATAATAGTATTATAATTGATACGTATCGGACGACTACAATCATTAAAGTTCTATAATTTCTCCCCGACTCGATAGTCTATTAGAAAATAATCAGGATGATAATACAAATATGTATTTATGTCATACTAGTCATCTCAATTCAAACTTCATAGTAAATATCCACAAACTCGGGTATCACCTAGTGAATCTTAGTCATACTCCACAAATCTATTTACTAGCCATATTTGATATGCAAAAGTAAATGAGTCGTCAATTTCACCTCTTTATCACACATACGACAAATAATTTATCATAATGCAACATTTTTTCAAAATGTCAGAAGAATCCTACAATACACACTCTATATAATCAAGAATTTCACAACCACACCGCCCATTAATTATATAAATCCTTACAATGCACTTTCAAATTTTATTCTCCATTAAATAAATCTCCCAAGATCAATAAATCCCCAATATCATCCAAATCAATAATTTTAACTGAAAAAATTATTATTTTTCTTTATTGGAACTATAAAATTCAGTTTATTGATGTATTAAATTAATGATATATATCACAATATGATGCATGAAAGAAGGATGTTAATCCCAATTCCTAGTCGGCCACGTACTCTAAATGCCCACAAATGATAAACTAAAAAAAGGAAAAGGAAAAAAAAGTTTTAAATATTGTTCAAACAAGGAAAATACTATCGCACACGAAAAATAATATGTTGTTATAACGTTCCGCGTTTATCAAATTTGGTGTTTAAATTAATATATAAAGTATTATTAGCCTGGTTGGATAAAGAGTTGTACTTTTTTTTATTAGGTTGTGAGTTCGAAACATACCTATAACATTTTTAATTTTATTTTTAACCGTTTTAAGTTCATGGGCGGGTCAACCTAGAATTCGACCCAAATATTCATTTACTCTCACATATATATCCAAATTAACCACCGCTCTCAACCCGGCAATCCAGAAACTTTCAAAATTAAGCATCATTATATATATATAGATTAGTTAGTAAAAAATATCTCGCGTTCATCAAATTTAGTGTTGAATTTAAAATAGAAATTGTTATTAGCTTAGTTGGTTAAAGAGTTGCACTTGTGTTGTTAAGTTGCGATTTCGAAACATACCTATAGCATTTTTAATTTTATTTTTAAGCGTTTTAAGTTTATGGGCGGGTCAACTCAGAATCCGACCCAAATATCCATTTACTCTCACATATATATTGAAATTAACCACAACTCTCGACCTGACAATTCGAACACTTTCAAAATTAAGCATCATATTTTATTTTTATATATATATAAAACAGATCACGAAAAATTGTATATATAAGTTTTTCTTAGTTTATATTTAAATATTAAATGAAGTGACAATTAATTCAAAATAATAAGTTGCCTTTTACTCTTTTAGACGGTTATGACGTTTCTTTTTATTATTTTTTAAAGATGGTTGACTTAATTTACGCTTACCATGTACCAAATATGTTTTAGAAATTAGGAATTGTTTCAATTTTGAGATGAGAAGATTAAAGGAAAAGAATGATATTTTAACGTTGTACTTACATATTTTAACATGGTAAATATTTATGTTTAAAACAATATGTAACTTATTTAACATTAAATACATTTTGCTCAAAATTATACATGGTTTCACAATTTTGAAATAAATTAAAGTTGTTATAATCGTTGAGTATCCAATGACATTCAATGTGATTATTTTTCAATTCTCGATTGCATTTAATATTAAAATATTAATCAACTTATTTTGCATTATATAATTTAGCATAACATTGTAACTTGTTTCGTAATTTTTAAATAATTATATATATATTCCTGGCTCTATTTATTTTCCATGCATAAAAGTGTGACAAAAAAAATTAAATGATATATTGGGAAGAGAATAATCTTGGGAAGCCACATTATTCTTAAAATATAGTTAATCATTATCGAGAAACACTGTAGATATAGATTCGTATCTTGTTTTGGATTGTGATGCATTATTTTTAGTCTAATAATACAATGTTTGTGATAATCACCACATAATAAATTCACTTGATCCGATTCGTTTTTCAGTACATGTATCTTATAATCTGGACCAATTATTCTTCAAGAAACACATGGGACTAATAGTAACATTTTCTAACCCCGATGTTTATAACTATTGATTTGGTTTCTGAAATTGATGGGTCACCCAACTCCCAAGATGGCATTGATTTCAATTGGGCATGGAGTCGTGTTGAATTTGAACCCATAAGTAATAATTACAGATCGAACAACTCACTACAAAATAACATTTATCGCGATTGATGTTTAATTGATAATATGAAAGTAAGCATTGATTGATTTACAAAAAAAAAAATGATTCTTTAAAAATCATTTTAATCGGTTAGATGTGTTTGGATTTTGATTATATGCAAATAGGCATAAATAATGTTCACACAAGAAAGAGCTCAATTGGAAATTACGATTTGGATGACAGTCGCTACTAGTTGAAAGATAATTCATCTACACTAGGTATTTCATCAATAGCGACGGTCTTCTTACCCCGTCACCAGAACTTATGCTTTGTTTTCCCTAATCATTCAAATATTTATATTTTAATTAATAATCAAAATAAAGCTTATAAGACTAATCTACAGCGGTATTGCGATTAGAGCTGCTTATAGTAGGCGGGTTGTGACTTGGAGGAGGATCGAGGAGGCATGGTGAATGGTGACAAAGTAAGCTCTTCTCCTTTGCTCGATTACACATCTTTTTTATGGTTAATTCCATCGTTCCTTACTTTGATGATAAAATGTAACAAAGAAGTTGTCCATATGCATATACATATTCATAGAGCTTTTTAGTTCTCAAATCTAACAAATGGATAAATTTAGTATAAAAACTTATCAAAATTCAAAAGAATGCTTGTTAAGGGAAAATAAATGGTAATATGCATGAATATCAAGTGGACACCATGGATTTTTTTATTTTTTTATTTTTTTGAGAAAAATTAGCAAATATAAATTTAATAATATATTAATGAAAAAAATCTTAAACTATTTTTAAATTTTAGTATTCAACTAAGAGGTATTGTGTAGAGTGAGTTTTTTTTAATTAAATTTAAATTCAGTCATAAATATATCGGTTATACTCTATCAAAATCTTACATCCGGCCATATATTTAACGGATTTGATATATCATATATTTGATCCGTTTGATAAATGTTTAGATATTTGACCATATATATATTTAATAATTCATATTCAAGCGTATTCATAAACTAATTTTAAAATAATTAATCAAACAAAATAAATTAAAAAACAAACATAGTAACAATTTCAAACAAATTGTCTTAATAAATATAAAAAAAAATCAAGTTGGTATATCTTTAAAATTTATTCGTATATCATAACTTTAACTAATATATTTTAAGTGTGTATCAAATTGGTTCGATATTTTAAATAACTTTATATCGAACCATAATATATCGGTTTTTATTCGAATGAAACAGAAACCTCAGTCAAACCATAGGCATCACTGAGAATTTGATCGCCCTTTCATCATCAACGAAAATCAAGCAACCTCGATATCAAACTCCATTGAAAACACCTCAGATCTGGACATTTCTAGATCTGAAACCAAGACAACATTGATCCCACAAATAAAGATGCAACAGAGATAGTTAATAAGAAAGCAAGTACTTTGAATTGATTGTATTGTGTGACATTAAAGTACGAGATGGGCGCCCAAATTAGTAAATATTTTATAGTATGTGCATACCCAGCCACATTATACACACGTAAGCATAAAGACCATAGAAATGGAAATATTTTATAGTTCAATGAATACAATATTTTGGTGGAAATTAATTAATTAATAATATTGCAGGTGATGGAGACAAAATTACAGGGTGTATGTGTAAAATTGACAACATTTTTTCTTGTTTACTTTATTACTACTACTTCCATAGAAAGAAAAAGGAGATGGAAAGTATTTAATTAAGATATTTCCAAAAAAATTCTTCAATTTTATATATTTCTTTCTTTAGAATTGGAAATGGAAAATTTATAAGGTGTGCCTATCTTTTTTTCACATGGTTGTACTTCAACCATTTCATCAATTTTGAATATATATATATACAAAAATATATTGCTAGCATTTGTTGGTTATGTGACAAAACTAATTAGGAAGTATATATATTATTCCTCTTTAATTCAAAAGTTTATTTTATGTTTTTTTTATTTGATAAAATACAATATTCACATGCACACATTAAAAGAATGGAAAAATTAGAGTGGGTCTTGGGTTCTATTGTAAAATAAATAATTAATAGTGTCTTGAATAATATATTTATTTATAAGATATTATTACAATATAATCATTATTATATAGATCATTCAATAAGATATATCCTCATATTCTAACAACCACGCACTAATTAAAGATACATTTACAATTATTAGATCTCATAATTATTCATATTAAAAGCACATGGATTAAAATTAAGTCTATAAAAGAAAAAAAAAATCTTAATCACATCTAAACTAGTTTAGCTATGGTTAAATATTACGTTTCTTATGGAAATATAAGTTGGGCAGGACTAATTAAAATGATGATATTATAATAAAAGTTTTGCAAGGATACTTAAAAAGTACATTCGTATTATAGTTTACAACGATAGCTAAAGATATTTATACATTATTAATTATATATCGCCATTGAATATGACGATAAGACATAATATAATTTCATAGAATAACAGCATGGAACAAAAGAATGCTATCAAATGATGTCTTTATATATTTAGTTGATCAGTTATAGTTTGCGTATGAGAAATATCATTTCTTTGTCCATCTCTTAATTCTTTGCAACGAAAATTGAGTAAATTCGTGTAAAAATCGATTGTGAAATTATTATTATTTGAGCATCAAACAACCTCTAATCATATTTTTCACTTTCACTAAATCTTAAATTGAATAGTATTAATTAATTAGTGATGATACATACAATAAGAATTAAAATATAAAAAATTGAGATCTGAGGAATAGTAGTTAGAAGAAGTATATACATGAGATTGAGACAATAGTGGGTATATGATTAATTAATTAATTAATAATGTTTTAAATATATGAAACAAACTGATTTTTGAGGAGAGGATTCAAACACGAAGACCATTCTCTCTCTTTGAAAATTAAATATTGAATTTTACTTTTATTTTCGTTACAGCCTCCTCCGCCGAATCAATTTAATTATTATTGTTGTTATTGCTATTTCAAAAATAAGGACAAATATGAATAATATAGCTGAGTCAGACACGTGATCAAAATTAATTATTTCATCTTATTCATTGGCGTTTTCTTTTTAATGTGTAAATATTTTTTTTATTTTTTTTTCAAACTTCAAAGTTAAAATTCAACTTTGTATCTTACCGTTATGAATTGGGTTGGGTCAATTTATTTGATAAATTTAAATTCGATTCTATTAAAAGTACTATTAGATATTAGTATGTTTGTGTTTGATAATGTAAACGACCTTTATCAGAAAAAAATAATTTTTATTTTTTATTTCATAATATATAACTTATTGTTTAAAATAATTGTGTGATATTTTAAAATTTTAAATAATGTAAATATATATTTTTTTTATTAGAAAAGTTTAGAGAAAAATCAAATTTGAGTTTTCATCAAAATGACCCAACAAATTGATTGGATATTGAAATTCAACAAATGTTACTTTCCTCTATTGGTAGAGAAAATTTGAAGATAAAACAAAAACAATCAATTTTTTTTTTTGCCAACATTACAATATACCAAATAAATGAAGCAAGACATATTACACTTATCTAAGATATTCTTTATACTAATAAATAATTGTATAACTTGATATTATTTGGGTTTGACTTGATTTTAATAAAAAATAATATTAATATTTATAAGAGAGGGACACAATAAAAATATAGTATTATAAATTATCAATCAAAATAATGAGAAATAAATTTAAACATGACCGATAGATAACAAAAGTCATCGATTTGTGAATTTATACTAAGAACACTTACTAATAAACCTCATTTTTTTTTTTTTAATTTATTATGAAAACTTGTATAAAAGATAATGATTTAGTAATTGCATTTGATGGGTGTCTATTTTTTCAATGATTGTCCTTTTATAAAACACAGTACACAATTATTTAAAAAGATGTTTAATATCGAATTAAAGAATGGGTGCTTAATTAAATTTAATTTGAGACAGATAGTACTTATTATTATAATTATTTTATTATAATAAGGAAAGGATATAATTGATAGGTGTCAAAATGAGACTTTTCCGACTGATGGCCGACTTGCCCGTGGGTGTGCCTTTTCCAACAACTGAAAAAATAATTAATTAATTCCATGTTATGTTATGGCCCCAAAAAATAAATAATCCCATTTGTCTTTGGCGCATTCACAGCCGTTAGATCACTCATGTATGGTCATCGAATCAAGTGGTCCCCTCGAACATTTCTTCACCAACATGGTAACATGCCTTTTTTACTGTTTATTTTTTATTATTATTTTATCCTAAACATATATATATGACTAATAGTAGTTTCAGATCCCTTTAAACAAAACAAAAATAAAATAAAATAAATTTTTATCAATGTGTTACCTTTTTATAATTAAGGTTATCTTCGTTAATAGGAAGAGTGAGGTGATTTGAGGGGTGTAATCATAAATTACGGATTTGATTCACATTTAGAGCGACTTAAATAGAAGTAAAGTTATGGTTATGAAATATTTTACTAGCTTCTTACTATAAAAAAAAGATGGGTACATGTCGAAACAAAGAAATTGTTAAGCTATGGAAAAAAAAATAAGAATTTTAAAGAGAAATGGATTAAACCTAAAAAAATCATGTCACATTTGTGAGGAAATTTATATTCAAATGGATTTAAGTTGATTAAATAACCAACTTAAATTAAGTAAGTAATAGTGAACATTGGTTACCTATTAGAATATTCCTTTATGTTCCTTTTTCTTATTTACTAGTTGTGGTCCAGCTTGTTTGATTTTTTTTAATTATT
Organism: Impatiens glandulifera; assembly: GCF_907164915.1. Lineage (NCBI taxonomy): Eukaryota > Viridiplantae > Streptophyta > Magnoliopsida > Ericales > Balsaminaceae > Impatiens > Impatiens glandulifera. Next base: position 24,013,988 of record NC_061870.1, read on the forward strand.
TATCATATTAGCCATCTCTTTTTAAAATAACTTCATTTATTAATATGAATATTAAAAAATTAAAAATTATAATTCAAAAAAAGTCTAAATTTTGATTCTAACCATTGAAATAACTCAATAACATACCTTAGTTATTTCAGGTGTGAACAGTTTAGTTAAGTCTCAAAAGTTAGCTTGAGATGTTAGGTTTTGTTTGGCTAAAATTATTTACATCATTTCACTCTTTTTCTTTCATTACATCATTCAACCTGTTAACTAAAATAGTAAAATATATTTTATTTGACAATTTATTATTATTATTATATATTAATATATATCCTTTAATTTATTTATTTTTTATCAAAACTCATAACCTCCTTAAAATAGTTTTTTCCTAAATAAAATAGAAAAAACTGTCATTATTAATTATCACTTTTAAATAACTCAAATCCGAACAAACACTTCGTTTCAATTTAGTCGTTTATAAGATCAATCTATTTCATTCACTTGTAAAAGATGATTCCTAGATATACAAGTTATACATAAATTATATTTTTAAAATAACATCAACTATAATAAAAAAAACTTAGTATTAATGGATTTTAGGGTAAATATTATTTTCTTGTAAAAAATAAAATTATTTATATTTTTCTTATAAAATTATACATATTTTTAAAATTTTAATAACAATTAGTCTATTAATTTAAGAATTCGACACTAAACTAACAATTGTTTTAACAGTTTTAAAATTTATCAATTATTGATCGTTCGATTTAGATCGGTTTAGTTTCATTTTAACAATTTCATTGTATTTGTTTAAACCCTAACAACCCTAATTGTTAGAAACTAAGATAGTTTTTTAACCAAACAACCCCTGATTAGAAGCTCACCTAATATCTGCAAAAGTTAAAAAGGACAGATAAAATAAAAAAGTGACACATCCGCTGAAAGTTACACTGAATATAATGATCGAATTCTTTTCATCACGCAAAACCTTAAAGTACTCTCTCTCTCTCCCATCTCTCTTTCTCTCTCTCACACACCACAAAAGGGCACATATTTATAAAGTATATGATAAAATGTGTATAAAGTTCATTTCTTCATTAGCTTCAACTTCAAATAGTTCCCACTGTTTCCACATCAAAATCCATAATCATCACGTCTCTCTCCATTTATCTCTCCTCTCTCCTCCTTTTTTTATTTTATTTTTTTCCGCAGTTTCTATATATCAACATTCAATACCCTAACAACCCATCTCAACTTGCATCTCACATTCTCATTTTCCTCATCACCGCCTTTTTCTCTTTCTCTATATAAAAGTATACCCTGTTTCAACAATGTCAATAAACCAATTCTCATCAGAAATCCCACAAACTATATGGTGGGCATGGCAACATCAACCAACAATTACCCATCACTCTAATTCCGAATCCAAACTCCCCCAAACTCAATCTCAATCCGCCGACTTATCCATGTTCGCCGGCGAAAACAGGGAAGCTTACAACAACAGGGAGTCAATGTTTGAGAAACACTTGACTCCAAGCGATGTAGGGAAATTAAACAGGCTGGTTATACCCAAACAACACGCGGAAAGACACTTCCCGTTAGGCGCCGCCGTCTCCGGCGAATCCACGGCGGAGAAGGGTTTGTTACTTACGTTTGAGGATGAGCTGGGTAAGTGTTGGAGATTTAGGTATTCGTATTGGAATAGTAGTCAGAGTTATGTTTTGACTAGAGGATGGAGTCGGTTTGTTAAGGAGAAACAACTTGATGCTGGAGATGTTGTCACTTTTGATAAGGGTGGTGACCATTTGTTTATTGGTTGGAGGCGGCGTGACTTGGCGGCGCCGAGTCAACCTGTTTCTACTCCGGTCACGGTTGGTTATTATCATCCGCATCCTTCTTATAATTCGAACCCACATGAGTCATCTCTTCATGCAACAGGTATTACTTCACTTAACATGTCTAGTTGTCATGTCATAGCCATTTTTGACCTAAATTGATCTAGGGTTTAGTTTTGATTCAATTGGATTATAAGCTGAATCAAACCCACAAAAAATTTATGTTGAAAGTGAGGTAGATTGAACATAATAATAATGCACGTGTTGGATGATTTGCAGCAATCGGCTTAGGTGATGAGGGACGACAATACACGCAAACGACGTCGTCTTCTGGTGGGAACCAAAAGAGGTCGGTTTTGAGGCTGTTTGGGGTCAACATGGAGTGCCATGATGTAGATGATCATGATGACGAAGATGGGTCCGAGACCCATACCCGACCCGACTCCACCACCCATCCATTTTAAACCCTCTTAATTATTTTCGGTAAGTAATTAATATATATAAATGTCTTGCCTCCTCTAATGAGGCAATCTATATAAATTCATCAATATAATTAATTAATTAATATATTTTATGATGATCTCATCTCAAGTATTAATATGTTTTTTCTACCATTATTGTTTGGTTCATGAATCAGCTTGATTATTTTTACTTTAATGTAGCTTTAGATAGGTTTAATTTTAAATTTAATTCTTTTTCTGGTTAAGATAGATTGGTTATAGCTAGATTCTTATGTAATGCAATATGTTATTGTATATATAGTGGTGGTCCATTCCAGCTAGCAACTTGGGCCTGGTTTGGAATTCACCTCTCATTTTGGTATAGCCAGGACTTGTTTGGATTCATTAGGTTAATCAAGGCACAATAATCACATCAATAATGTGTATAGTATATTGAATTATGGTTTTTAATTTGAATGGTTTGTTTACAGGATAGAAATAATAAAAATAAATAATAAAGACTTGGAGGATAGAATGATGAGAAGATATGTTAAAGGATGAAGATCTTTGAGATGTGACTTTTTGAAGATGGAAGAAAGTAAGAGAAGATGGATATGGATATTCCATACATATCTATATATATATTATTATTATATGTAGTCTTATAAAATATATAATTATATAAACTATGTACTGAATTGATGATGGATGATGATGGATGATGATACTAATTGGGGATGGAGAAGAAGAAAAATCCCAGATTTTGGGGCAGCTGTGTAGAGAAAATCCTAAGGAGATTTGAGAGAGAATGGGTCTGGATATGAGAAATTGACAGAAATAGGGCATACGTCATCATCCATGATCGATCATCGAAGAATTGTATATAAAGGTGGTTGGCATCAGGAATCTGTGTATATATTTTGGTTACTGTTATGATTCTGGTGCATGCCTGAGACTGAGAGATGCAAGAATTAGCTATATAGTGGTGGGTCTCACTTTCGATCGATGTCCACAAATAACAACTCCATCATCTAAATTGAGATATTTCTCATGCATGATCTCATATACTTTTAATTTTAAGTTGTATTATTTTTGTTTATTTATTTCTTTATGTTAACTATGTTTTGTTTAAGATATTTGTTTTCATTTTTCGTGTTTAGTCAAGGCACAAAAGGTTAATGTCATATGTCATGTGCATGTGCCGGAAAAGTTAATGTTTAGTTTTTTTTATAATAGTTTAATACATTTAAAAACATATTTGTTAACCCATTTTAATTATTTTGAATATTAGAAAATGAACAGTTTATTGTGTTGTTGATTTAAATATATATACTTATTTGTTTAGTTTATTAAATTTGTAAAATTAAAAGTTCAGGGTTTGTAAGTGGAGGGGTGATGTAGTGTGAGATCAAATTAAGATTCACTTAAACTATCAATTTCAAGTGATCAAACCAAGTTTTCCCTCAGGGCGTGTTCCATAAGGGTTATTTAAGGATTTTGTAAAAAAATAATTGGTTATTTGTTTTTAATTGTGTAAATTATTATAATAATTTTTTTTATTTAAAATTTATATTTTGTAAAAATAAAATAATTAAGAATATTTTAGATAATTAATGAAATAAGTGATTTGATATTTAAAATGATATTGATGTAATAGAAAGAAAATTTATAAAAGTTCAAATAAAATTCCAAAAGAATCTATAAAAAAAACCTACATCAAATGAGCTCTAAGTCTGAGTTACATCAGATTCATCACAATTCCTAAGAGAACCTTGAAACTTTGTTTTTTTTAACTTCATTATATACTATTAAAAAATCGTTCCACTTGGTTTGTTATATAACAAAAATTGTTGAAAGATTGACTACTTGTTAAGTATTCTAACTGGGTTCGAATATGATATCTTAAAAAACAAAACAAACAAATAAATGATTGTTTCTAAATCAAATAAAATTAAAAACAAAATATAGGTCAAATAGATATATGTCTATCAAAGATGTTGAAGAACATCAACACTTCCAACAGCAATGTCTGTTGACCATAACAAAATATACAATATTACAAATAATCTATAACAAAACTAAAACATAAGGAAGGATGGTCATATATGTTAGACATAGTTGATTAATGAACCTCACATTCACACTTAATTATGATAATTGAAAATTAGTATTTATTTCATATTATTGTCTTTAATTTTGTTTTGAAAAAATGTTTTCTTAATATGAATTAATGGAAGTCCATGATATATTATTAGTATAAAAACATCTATAATAGTGATCATTAAAGTAAGTCACTAATTATTATATTTCATAACGTTTATATCTAAATAATCCATAATCATATATTCAATGAAAGAGAACATTATTTAACCTGGAATATTACTATATGTTGCAGATCAATCGACTATTTCTATAACTCGATATTATAGTTGATAATCTAAATAAATACGTATGCGTGTGGTCGCACTAGAGTGTCCATCACGAGACAATTCCGGTTAATCCGTAAAAAGGAATTCAATAGTTGGTGGTTGGGTATATGTTTTTATATGTAAAACATATGATGTTATTGTGAGTAGTCAATATAGGAGTCACAACTCTTGTAATAGAAACAATGGTTTATATACTCAAAGGTCTCTTGTCAAAACTCTACTTAATAGTCAATGTTCATGACATACTTTCTGATGGTCTCCTCAAAATAGATTAAATGAGTAACAAGTTTTAGGATGACAAGAAAATAAGGTTGAATTAAATGCGATATTTCGGTCTTGGGAGTTTACAGTTAATAATCATACCCAATTAATTGAGCCGAATATAAGGGGTGACAAAATAACAGACATATTTGACACTTCGTCAAAGTTAGTACCAATTAACTTTTTGGAGTATCAGGGGTCACAAACGTTTTGCTAGAAATATCTTCGTGACTGAAGATTATAATCGGTTAAAATATTTGGGCCTAATGGGTCACATTTGAAGAATCAAGTGAAATGTAAAACGACAATAAATTTTGAATTCAACAAATGTTATAAGTATTTTTGAATTCCATCCATTTAATAAACAATAAGAACACTAGCATGTTATGTTGTTTTATCAATCGTTTCTGAAAAATGGTTTATACTTCACGTTGAAAAGACGTTTGGTGAACTAGTATGAGTCCATATCGTCGAGTGTTCGTGGATTTTTTTAAAGTATTTTAGACACTTCTTAAAAAGTCTAGAAAACCGTAAGGAATACGGATCATGATCGTCATCATAATCGTAAAAGATTAACAAAATGTCGTAATTCTATGAACTCGCTGTAGATGTTTTTAATAATTTATAATCAATGAAACTTGTCACTATTAATGTAAACAGAGATTATAAGTTTCATCAAATTTTAAATGTTAAATTCTAAAAAAAAAAATCAGCTATTAATTTCATATATATATATATATATATATATATATATATATATATATATATATATATATATATATATATATATATATATATATATATATATATATATATATACTGATTGTTATTTAATCAAATATTAATCTTGAAGTATTCATTGTCCACGAAGACATGTTTATTCACACAATGCAACTTAGTTCATATCTTCACAAGACACCAAATTATATGCAATTTTAAAGTTTACTATACAAGATATATAGCTTGAGAAACTTTTATAAAATCCTAGATTTATCACTGCAAAGTAATTTAAGATTTATCGCAAATTTAAGGACCAAAATTACCATTTTTAATCTGTATAAGAGCTGAATACTCCATAATTCATTACAAATGACAGAATTTATTTAAGGAACTTAATAAAACAACATGACATCCTAAGAGAATAGTTAAAAATGTCTCATTTTTTTAAAAAATAAAATAAAAATTGAACCTTTTATTCTTTGTATGTTACTTTTTCTTTGTAGTTAAAGATGTAGCATGAATGAATGTATGAGTATTATAGAAGGGAAAGAGGGGAAAGCCAAAAAGGGAAAACTATATAAAGTTAGAGAATTGACAAGAAGAAAGGTCACGGTGGGTTCTAACGATGCCCTGAACCGAAAATGGCGGACGAACTATCTCACCTTCCCCACCATTTTAATTTCCACCCACTATTTCTTTTATCACTAATAACATAGGGGGGGCATCATCAACTTGCATTTGTAAGAATCTAAACGGTAATCTTTAATCTTGATTTACAATTTGGAAAGAATGTGTTTTGCATCTTAGTTTGTGTTTCTTATGATGATGATGATGATGATCTAATCTATCTCCTTAAAAAAGCTTGATTTTCATTTACAGTTTGTTTTTACAGAATGATGGAAAAAGTCTTCAGGGAAACTGATGCGAGATAATGGATTCAGCAAGGAGTTGGTTACACAAGTTTCAACCTCGGGACCGCATTCGATCTTCAAGCAAGAAGAAGGATTCCTCAGTTTGTGAAGACGAAGATTTAACAACAATGTCAGCAGAAGAAGCTTCAAATGTCACCAAGCAAAAGGTTGCAGCAGCAAAACAGTATATTGAAAATCATTACAAGGAGCAAATGAAGAACCTCCAAGAGAGGAAGGACAGGTAATTTACATTATTTGATTACTGTTTATTTGTTTCAATTTGAATACAAATTTCTACTCATATTTCACAGTAATCAATCCATCCTGTTGTACATTCATTTGGAGTTTTGATTAATTCATGCAGTGTACTGTAAAGTAAAACATGCGAATTCTGAATTTTTCTCATCTTAAACGCATAATTGTAACACATTGTCTGCACAGTGAGTTCTGAAATTTCAGCATCTTCGTGTGATTCGAAAGCCTTTTCAACCACTATAATATATTTATCATGCATGTATACATATATGTTATTCTTTCGCATGTAATTACAAATTCTTAACCAGTTTTTGATTGTTTCATTTGGCAAACAGACGAGTTTTGCTTGAGCAGAAGCTAGCTGATGCTGATGTTTCTGAAGAGGATCAATGTAATCTACTGAAATTCCTGGAGAAGAAGGAAACTGAGTATATGCGTATTCAAAGGCATAAAATGGGTGTTGATGATTTTGACTTGTTAACAATGATTGGAAAGGGTGCATTTGGAGAAGTAAGTCTCTAAATGAATCTGTCATATGCTATATTTCTTTCTTGAGAAAGATAATGTTATTATTCAAAGAAAAATGAGAGCACAACAAAACTCAAGGACACATTACTAGACATGAAAATACAAGGAAAGAACAACGTTAAAATTGTCTTTTCACCTAACCAATCCATTGTTATCAAAATTCTCCGAGTAATGTTGGCTTTTTCATTGGTTTCAGGTGAGAGTTTGTAGGGAGAAGACATCGGGTCATGTGTACGCAATGAAAAAGCTTAAGAAGTCAGAGATGCTCCGAAGAGGACAGGTATAAAATGAAGAGAAAAGAAAAGCTGATCTAAATAATTGCTAATCTATGATTCTTTCAGGTGGAACATGTAAAAGCTGAGAGAAATCTCCTTGCATCTGTTGACAGCAACTGTATTGTAAAACTATATTGTTCTTTCCAAGATGAGGAGTATCTATACCTGATTATGGAATATCTACCTGGTGGAGATATGATGACTCTACTTATGAGAAAGGATACCTTAACCGAAGATGAAGCTCGGTTTTATGTTGGTGAAACAGTTTTAGCCATTGAATCTATTCACAAACATAACTATATCCATAGGTGTGTTATCTAATCTTATTATACATATTGACAACTAATGTTTAATGCTATTATACTTAGTTTCTCCTCTTTTTACTGCAGAGACATCAAACCAGATAACCTTTTACTTGATAAATTTGGTCATGTGAGACTCTCTGATTTTGGACTATGCAAACCTTTGGATTGCAGCACACTTGAAGAGAAGGATCTCCCTGGAGGGGACAGTTTTAACTCCAAATCCCAATCTGATAGCCAGTCTGCATCTTCAAACCGCACTCAACAAGAACAGTTGCAAAATTGGCAAAAGAACAGAAGAATGCTTGTAGGTGTCATGTAATAGAACGGTGACAAAAAAATTATTTCTTCTTTTGAATACTAGTTGTTAGTAATATAATCAACTTCATATATCGCTTCCAGTTCACTTTCTCTTTTTCTAATCCAAGGAACGTGTCTTCTTTTTTACACTTTTTCATTGGCAATTACAGGCTTATTCAACTGTAGGCACCCCAGATTACATTGCACCCGAAGTTCTTCTAAAGAAAGGATACGGAATGGAATGTGATTGGTTAGTTAGTTATTTACTCTAATTCTGTTTTCAAATGTGATCCATCTGGATTCACAACTGGTTGAGAAATGTGACAAAAGTATTGTTTTCAAATGAATCCATTATCTAATTTCCCTATATTTGGCTGTTTTTCTATAGGTGGTCACTTGGTGCTATCATGTATGAAATGCTTGTCGGGTATCCACCTTTTTATTCTGATGAACCTATGTCAACATGTAGAAAGGTAATGTTTTCTTTTATCATATATTGGTTTCGAAAAAATTGTTTCAATTGTTCCTGATAATACGGGATTTTCACTTATATAGATTATAAATTGGAAGACACATTTGAAATTCCCTGAAGAAGCAGATTTGTCAGCAGAAGCAAAAGATATCGTTAGTAAACTGCTTTGTAACGTCGACCAGAGGCTAGGCGCAAATGGTGCAGACGAAATAAAGGTGTTGTATGGTGTGTCCTGTTCTAATTTGTAAATATTCCTTCTAAGTTTCCATTATACAAGGTGATTGATTACCAAATTGTTTGTGATAATATAATATATAGATTCATACATGGTTTGAAGGCATTGATTGGGATAACCTATATGAAATGGAGGCTGCGTTTCTTCCAGAGGTTAACGATGAATTGGACACTCAAAACTTTGAGAAGTTTGATGAGGTTGCTTTTGTGGAACTCACTTTTTCTCATGTTAAATGGATACCATATTCATTTACTTAAACAGTTTTCTTTTTTCAGTCTGATGAGCATACTCAATCTTCATCAAAAGTTGGTCCATGGCGAAAGGTAATAAAAGCTGCACATTTTTTTTATAATTTACTGTCGTAGATAAGTGTATTTTGTCAGTATAATTTATTTGTATGACTTATCTTTCAGATGCTTTCATCCAAGGATGTTAATTTTGTTGGATATACATACAAGAATTTTGAAATTGTGAATGATTATCATGTGCCTGGAATGGGTATGTAAAATCGAGATAGACATTCTATTCTATTCTATTCTATTTCAGTTCTTCGTTTATTTATTATTGTCTTCTTCCCATAGCTGAGCTGAAGAAGAAAACTACGAAATCTAAGGCACCAACCATCAAAGCATTATTTGGTATGTTCTAATATTAGTATGCTTCTCTAAGAGTGATGGATGATTCTTTATTACCTTAATTATATTGTTTTGCAGAGGATGAACATGAAACACCAGAAACAGCTATAAATGAAGGAAGTTCTTGACAAAATTCTCACAAATTAACAGACATTAACTGGGAGACATCTGATTTTATGGGACAGAATCTGTACTGATGACATTCCTGAGTTTTATTATTATGTAATCCAATTTTGTTTTCTCATATAAACTAATTCATAGTTTCAAATGAATTTGATTGTAGAAGGTCATGACATGTTGAAACAGAGAGATTTGCACGTCTTCTTCAGTAAGATCTTTTTTTTAGTAAAAGATAGCTTGCCTGATGAACGTGCTAGGCACTATATTATTAAAAGAATAAGGCTATGGTCAATTTGAATTGAAAAAAACAGATGTATCTTTGAAGAAGATTACAGGACTGAGTTATTTTTTTTGTTTTTAAATTATGGAGCTAGGTCATACCAAGACCGATTCAAATTTGGGACCTTAAGTCCCTAAATGTGGTTTTTTTCTACTTGAGCTATTCTTGTGGGTCGGGAGACTCTCTGTTTCCATTCAAAACGCTATCAGTGGAGAATTAAACCCATGACATTTTGGTCTCTAAAGTCGACTATTTTCATTGGACCACTTTAGTTTGATGGGGTATTTAAGTAGAATGTATATCTATAAATGAATAAATTAGTTGGTATCTGCGTTAGGTCTTACTATTATTCAAAAATGACATTGATTGTATAACCAAAACCAAAATAAATCATGATAAACTTACAATTTTTTTATGAGATCCTGTTATAGGTTGATTAAAAAAGGTTGTTTCATCCTCTCTTCTAGCCTAGTGGCAACAAGAGGTGGATATCCCCCAGGCCTCCATGAGGTCCTGGGTTCGAGCCCGTCAGGCGGCAAGTTCTGCGCCTGGTTAATTGGTTAAGTATGTTTGCGGGCTATGTACTTAACCCGCGGGGATTAGTCGCACTCCATAGGAGCAGCGGAATCCAGCGTTCTAAAAAAAAAAAAAAGTTGTTTCTATTAGCATGTATTGTACCTATTCATTGCATTATTTTAGAAAGAAAACTAAATAGCATGTTTTAAAAACATCACTTATTGGGTGAGACAAGATTTGACATGCCTTGTATTTGTCAACCATATCTGGCCCATGTTTGGGGAGAAATGAGATTCCACTAGAATTTGGTCTGGTCGATTCTATCGGCTAGAAAAAGTTGTTGGTCTCGTAGAGAGTTCAAAATATATGTTTTTGAGCTCTGCAAACTCCAATTTTGAAGGCAAATTGAACGGTTGAATTAACATATGATGCACTTTTAAGATAAAATTGTCGCGAAAGTCATGAGTCGTCGAATGGAGGGCCGGTCTTAAGTGGTTCAAGCTCTTGCCGTTTTGGTATTTTCTGAACCAATGGAAGAGGATGACCACCCCATTGATACATAGATTGTGTTAGGCTTAAGTCTCTTCAAAACATAATTATGATTTAAATATAGAAATAAGTCTCTCCAACAAGTTATTTGTTTAACTATAATACAATTTCTTTATTAAGTTTACACATTATAATATTATATATCTCATTTTTTTCTTAAAAAACACAAAGATATAATATAAAATTAAGTCATTAAAATATCCAACTATTGTAGGTGATAATATATATATTTCTTGTTGGGTTGTTTTTTTATTATGAAATTATCAAATTGAAAAAAAAATATGAAAGAGAGTCAAAAGAAAGGTTGGTAAGGTCATCCAGACTAATAAACATGTCATAAAATTAAAAAATAAATCATTTGACTGAAAATGTTTTATAATTTTTAACACCTTTTATCATCAGAGTTCAATCACTCTTTCTATTTCCAAATAAAATAACATTTAAACAAAAATCATTATAGAAAGTCCAAAATGAAAGACAAGACATTTGCTTTGACATATTTCATAATTTGTAATTCACTATTTAATGAGCCATATTTTTACATATTTCAAAATTACTTATAAATATTTTTATTTTAAATTTATATTATTTTTGTACCACCTTATTTTAAATAATATTCTTTATCTAGGGTTGGATTACAAACAAGCGAGTCAAACTATTAAATATTTATTAGCTCTAACTCGAGCTCGACTCGACTATTTATATACAAGTTTGACTCGACTCGAAAAATTTGAACTAAAATTAATTTTTCAAATATTTATCATGAAAAATATTTATTTATTATAAGGCTCGAAAAAATTCAACAAAACATCAAACATGTATTAAGCCTTGTTCTCTTTGGGTTAAAAAAAAAACAATCCAAAATCAATTTTCCAATCAATTATTTCTGAACAATCACATCACTCGTTTCATTAACCAAAATACTAAAATACCCTTTACGTCTTTTTACCAAAAATAATCATCACCTCCTCAAAATCATCCGCAATCATTACTTTTTCCCTCTATAAGTTTTTTCAAAAACCCTAATCCGAACAAAACTTTATATAAGTTCTGACTCGAATATTAAACATGCCCACTTCAGCTCGTGAACTCATTTGCCACACTAAAGTCTAAACTAGGGTAAATTAGATGAACCTAAATATCTTATTTGTGTTAGGTTAAATAAAGAAATAATTTCAAATTATAAAATTAAGGACTAACAGTTCTATTTATTTTTTTAAATTATAAAAATAAGTTTTTAAAAAATAATAATTGTGTTAGGAATAAATTATAATATAAAATAAGGAAGAGTAAAAGAAAAATAAAAAAAAAATCGCCACATGCTTGTCTTTCCCATTGCCATACGCACAGGCCACAGCGTTTCTCTCTCTATCTTTCTCTCTCTCTCTCTCCTTCATCATCATCATCGTCATTTCTCTTCTCAATCCATCAGCTCAATCTGGTCGTCTCCAATTGTTACTTTTTTTTTTCTTTTCAATTTGATATCTTTCTCAAAGGATTTACACAGTTCTCAATCCGATCTCAAGCAATCGGTTTTCGTTTGTCTCTTTCCAGCACCAAAAAAAAGAAAGCGCGTCGATTCCTTTTCATCGCAGCAAATTCAACGTGCATCATATGAGATGGCAAATTGTACAATTTCTGATGAATAACTCTCGTTTCTCTTCTACCAATTACAGTTTCCACTTTGAAGATTGTGGAAATTTGAGAAAGATTTTGTAAATATAATTTTGCTTCATTGATTTTCGTCTCTGCAGCTTATTGTATTCTAGTATAGTAGATTGTTCCTATAACCTGTCCATATAGAGAGCTTGTTCTTCATTACCCTGATTTCATCAATCTCCGTTCATTTCTGTCTTGAGAGTTTAGCGGTACAATAAATCCTGTGAGCTCGGTGTAACTTGAGTAGCTGCTTATTTTTTGTCGGCTGATTCTATTCAAGAGGAGATAGATCTCAACATAATGGATCATGTTATTGGTGGAAAGTTCAAGCTGGGAAGGAAGATAGGGAGTGGATCATTTGGAGAACTTTATCTAGGTAATTGTTTCGTTTTCACCGTCTTATCCCTTTCCAAGAGATTTGTGTACTGATTGATGATGTTTTTCTAGGTGTTAACATACAAACAGGTGAAGAAGTGGGTATTAAGCTGGTATTTACTATGTCTCTTCTGCTCTGATTGTTTCAACGAGTTCATTCTTTTTGTTCTGTTTTCTGCATTTATTTGGTTCTTATCTTTAAGAAGATAGTTTTTCCCCTTCTTTATTAGGCTTGTCTGATGTGCATTAACTATTGTCTATGGGTTTGTCTGCAGAAGCCCATAATAATAGGGGCCTAGGATTGGATCAAGATTATTTGAAAGAGATGTTTCAAAAATATTTGCAATCTTCAATGGACTTAGATGCGTGTCAATTTTCTAAGCATTAGTTAGAGAGAAGTCTATTAGTGTGGATATTAGTGTTGGAAAGAGGATAAGAAGCCAAAATCTTAACTTGCAAATGTTCTGAAAAAGTTGGAATGCATGATGGAAAGAGTAGGTATCTTTATCTTGTCAAAGCAAGGACGAGCCTGTGATTCGATTGGATGCTTAAGTTGAGAGAGCTCGGAGATGAGATGATTAGGGTCTTGTTTGGTTCTCCATTTGACTGGGATGTATGGTGATGTATTGAGAAAGTGATAGAACTTTTACAGAAAGAAGTTCAGGAAGAAAAAAATGGGTTCAATGTTTTTATAAAAGGAGAGGGTAGATTTCATTTTCCAACCAAAATAGTTTTGTGAAACAAAGTTCTTTTGGAAATTGTTTTAAATGCCTCAAAATGGATACCAATCAAGTGTTAGGGCTCTCTTATATAGAGAATCACTACTTCCAAACACCAATTTTCTCAAATGATTTTATTTTGATCCAAAATTATATTTAGAAGTTAGTGGTCCAATAATGATAATTATCTAGCTATACATGTATATATTTATATTTCATAATAGTTTTTAATCTCAAAACTACTTTTCTAAAACCACTTCTTTACAAAATGCCAGAACAACCTCTCAACTGGCATGAGCTATCCTAATATGACCAATTCCTTTCAAAATACTCTTAATATTAGATGCTTAACATTGTTTAGCTTTTATATTGCTAGTTATATTTTTTGAATTGGTTTTCCTCTTATTGTGATTTTCGTCTTACATTTCTTTCAAATGCTATTTGCTTCTCAGGAACCTGTCAAGACCAAGCACCCTCAACTCCATTATGAGTCCAAAATTTATATGCTTCTCCAAGGGGGAAGTAAGTATTCATCTCTCTTGTCTGCTTCTGACATAACACTGAGGAGCCATGATTAGACATTGAAGGACCTGAAGAGTTGGATTTTATATTTTTAGGCCACAGATTAAAGATAAGAGTATCATGAACCAAAAAGGGGAAAAAAAAGAATTTGACAGAACCACTTTTTGGGTTTCCAAGCTAAACCCTTGATTTTTCCTTTAATCAAGGATAAAATGTCCTATGTTTTTAACATACTTTTTAGCTTGGGGTTCCATTAGTTTTGTGGGTTCTTGATTTATACAGTTTATATATATTATTGAAGTCAATACTAGTTGCTGTAGAATAAAGAAAATCAGCACACTAACCCTTCCCCCTGCCAAAAAAGTAAGAAAAGAAAAAAGTCTACTTTTCTCCTACCATGATAGAAATAAGAAGAAATCATTACTATCAGTGCATGCAGATTTGTCTGGTGGAAACCATAGAAGGTGTTTCCTTTTTCCTCCCTTCTTTCCCTCCTAGCAATGATAGTTGTAAAGGAAAAAAATTAAGAACAGATTGAGTGACCATTGATTTCATTACGAATATGAGGCTTCTTCCTTTAGTTTTTATATTATCCTTAGTGCCGAAAATGTAACTTTTCCTGCTATTAACTTCATTTGTCTATTTCATTTTGTTTAAAGAGTAAAGCAAAAAAAATAAATCTGACATTCTTAAATTAATCTGATTTTACTCCCATGAAGCTGGTGTTCCTAGTCTCAAGTGGTTTGGAGTGGAAAGTGAATATAATGTCATGGTTATCGATCTTCTGGGACCGAGTTTGGAAGACCTATTCAACTACTGCAATAGGAAATTCTCTTTGAAAACCGTTTTGATGCTTGCAGATCAGTTAGTGAGTACACAGATATTAAATTGTGATTACTAAATTAATATAGTTTAATTTTGAGCTTCTAAGTAAAACCTTCCCCATATTGTGTTTCTTTTTAGATTAACAGAATTGAGTATGTGCATTCAAGGGGATTTCTTCATCGAGATATTAAACCTGACAACTTCTTGATGGGCTTAGGCCGCAAAGCAAATCAGGTTATTTTCCATGTATTCAGTCTAGCTGCTGGTGTCGTTTCTTCTTTCATATGTGTAAATGTGGAATTTATTTCTGAATGATTAGCTATATTTGAAAATCTCCCCTCTGAGCTCATTAATTCTATTTTTTTTTTTATTTTTATACTAAAAGTGAGGTCATTAACTTGGTTTTATTTATTATCTTTTTTTGGGGGATAAATGTTCTGGAAAATCACACAATTATAAGGAAACAATTAAGTACTTATGCCGATTAGCTTCTTACTTACTTTGTACAGTCTCTTTAACAAAAATGTACAGCTGCAAAGACTTTGAAGTTGTTTATATTTTATCTTGATCAAAAGCATGTACATATTGCTATGATATTGATGATTTTATTATATGGGAAATGGACTATTTGTTTCGTCATTTACAGACAATGTTGTTGTCACAGGTATACGTAATTGATTTTGGCCTTGCGAAGAAGTACCGGGATCTTCAAACACATAAACATATACCATACAGGTAAATCTTGTTTGTAACCCCAAAAGTGCAGACTTCATATTTCGTTGTCTAACCTGTTGAGCCTCAAAGTTGACTATCTTGTCAGTTTAGTTATCAATCTAGATTTTTGTTCTACTCTTGTTTATATTTCAGCCATTTCTTATTATCCTGTCAGTGAACACGAGGAACACCTAGAGCTTGTTTGAGATGCAGTTTTTCTTTAAATCTAATTTTGGGAAAAGAAAAAAAACTTGTTTGATGAAAACATGGATCATTCGAGTTATTTGGGTTAAATGACTAACATATCTTTTGTATTTAACATTTTAAAATGTTATACGAAACAAAGTAATGGTATTTTAGTTGATGATGATGATTTGATTGACGAAGTGATTGAATCCAAATAACCCTGCATCCAATAAGGCACTAGTTTTTTACTTTAGCACCTTTTATTATTAAAGTTATTGCTTGTATAAAAGAGGAAGTAAAGACGGAAAGGATGCAAGATTACAACAAAATACAAATATGGAGAGCCAAAATGAAAAACAAGAAGGAAAACAAAAACATAGCAAAGTGAATGGGAAGAAAATCGCTGGGTTTTTTACCTTTGTAATTAGAGCTCATATTATGGTTTTTCTTCCTATGTTTATGCAAATAAGATAATATTGAGGTGGAAGCTAGATAGGCTAGTTAGGAATGAATGAAGTTCTTTCTTGTACGGTGAGCTCTGAAGCTCATGTTTTGGATGTAAGAGGTTGCTTCATATTTGTTTGCCTTTTCTTTCTTTTGGCTGCTTACCATATCATACATATCTTGTGGATCCCTGAATGTGAGAGATTTACAATCCGATCCTACAAAGTTATTCTCTATTTTAACCTTGTTGTTCTTCATCTACCTCATTTTTTAATTGTCAACATTTTGGTAGGCTTCTTATTATAATCTTTTCTCCAGGGAAAACAAGAATCTCACCGGCACAGCTCGTTATGCTAGTGTAAATACACATCTCGGCATTGGTGAGTTCTCTGATATTTTGATTGCTTTTATCCCAAAACTATACTATATTTTTTCTTTTGCTGAAGTATATATATAATTAAGTGAAAAATGCTTACAAGCAGAAATACTTGAAACTGGGATATTGCCGACACCAGTATCCCCCACTAAATTTATGATGTCTTGCCCATTTACAATGTTCCATGTGCAGAGAATACATTTTTCCTGTTAAAAAAATTAAAGTGAAGGAGATGATGAAAAGTTGACCTTTTTTTATAAAAGAAAAATAGGTTTACAGAACAATGATGGATTTTTATTTTTTCCCATGAGATTCGTATACATGTTGATTTATATGAAATTATGAATCTCACACGGATAATTGTACTGCAGAACAAAGCAGGAGGGATGACCTGGAATCTCTAGGTTATGTGCTTATGTATTTCCTAAGAGGAAGGTTTGATTTATTTTAGGGCTCTACCTTTTATATTTCTAAGACATTTTGTTTGCCGCCTAATGTGATTTGTACTGCATTAGTCTGCCTTGGCAGGGACAAAGAGCTGGCACCAAGAAGCAGAAATATGACAAGATCAGTGAAAAGAAGATGCTAACATCTATAGAGGTCTCATTTATAGTTCTTGAATTGCTTCTGTGTCTCTATGTAGACTACTTCTCAAAGTCAATTTACTGATAAACATCACTAAAATCTGGATTGCATTTGGTTTTGAAGTTATATATATTTGAGGTGGAGATCATACCATGGTTGTGATTTTCCGTGATGTTTCAGTTCATAATCTCAATATAATGGTGCTTAAATCATTTGGACAAAATATATCTAGGTTTCGAGTCATCTAACTTTTTTTTGTTAGGTAGTGAAGATTGTAATTTGATTCTTTCTAACAAGTATATGGTGGTGTCAGGTGCTTTGCAAGTCACACCCTTCAGAGTTCATATCATACTTCCACTATTGCCGGTCATTAAGATTTGAAGACAAACCAGACTATTCGTATTTGAAGCGACTTTTCCGTGATTTGTTTATTCGAGAAGGTAATGAAATCAAACAAAACTCATCTTACAATTTGAGAGTCCATTTTTGAATATCACGCATCATTTTTTATTTATAGGTTATCAGTTTGACTATGTCTTTGATTGGACCATATTGAAGTATCCCCAGATAGGTACCAGTTCCAAAGTACGGGTCAGTGGTGAAAATGCTGTTCATTTCTGGAGTTTATACATTGCATTGCTCTCTCTCTCTCTTTATCATAATTTTTCTTCCTTATCAGACTCAAGCTGGGAATTCAAGTCTAAACCCAGGACCATCAGTTGAAAAGCCAGAGAGAACCTCAGGTAAGGTCTTTAAATAATAGCAAATGATTTGGTATTTTGAGATGCCCACTTTTGTCTTTAAAACATGAAATTAAGGGAATTTTCACATTAATCTCGTATTCATGAGCGTTGAAGAGTTATACGGATCTAAACGAGAAACCACCTATAAATAAATTTCTAAATATATGTTTTCATCATGATATCATCTCTCAGACAGAATAAAGTCTGTTTCGTAGTGAATATGTGGCTAAGTTCTGTTCTCAAACGTGGTCTCAATTCGTGTTCTTATTTTAGTTTTTAAAATGGTTTGTTTTTTGCAAATGGTGTATTCAGTTGGGCAAGAAATTAGAGACAAATTCTCAGGTGCTATTGAAGCATTGGCAAGAAGAAACACTCCTAATTCAGCTGGTCGTCATGGGGGCGATCATTCAAGACACCGAAATCCGGAAGATGCAGTACCACCTTCATCCAAAGACGTGGTATTTTTCACTTATTTATTTTTTTTATTTCTTTTCAATTTTGTTGCCAAATTATTTAATGTTGAATTATATTTGCAGGAGCCTGATTCAGAAAGAGGGCTAAGTTCTCGAAATGGAAACAACAATTCAATGAGAAGAGCCATCTCAAATGGAAGACGACCAGTCACATCAGGTGACACAAGTGAAATGCGGTCTAGTAGATTAACTTCTACCGCAATGGGTGTTCGTTCTTCAACTGCCAACAGAACCCAACCCCAACCGGGTGGTTCTGAGTCCAAATCATCTGGGTTAAATCGTTCGTCGCTGATGAAAACTTCCCAAGACGCCCACCCTCTTCGCAGTTTCGAGCTCCTTACACTGAGGAAATGATAGGGAGGATGATCGAGAGAAGAAGTTAATAAATAAAAATGGATGTCCCTATCAATTCTCACGAGTATCAATCATATTATTACTAGTTTGTATGAAGAAAAGGAATAAGTACCTTCAACAGTACCCACTCTATATTTTCCAGTAATTCATCTTTCTATGCTTAATTTGTCTAATATATCCACTTTTGTATATTTAAGAAAGCTTTTTCTTGCACACTACATTACTATAAGCAATGCCTGTTTTTGTTTTTAATGTATTAGATTGAAGAGATAATGGGATTTAATGTTGCTTTGCTATTTTCACTTTTCTATGTTCCCTTTATTGTATAGACTTGTTTCAAAAAATCTCGCAAAAGTGACCGCAAATATAAACCCTAAACTATAAGAAAAAAATGCATGCAGAGATAAACTTTTCCCCATTTTGTTTTTCATTTGTACCTTCACCAAGAAAAATAACTACAAAATATGTAACAAGTTTTAAACAATGACTGAATCTTCGGATAATAATACACTCTAGGGCAAACATTCGCACAATATTTACTACACATGATAGATAGTCAATCGGAGATCATATAACTTATCGTTTGCACGAAATTGAAATCAAAAGATTAGACGAGTCAAAAATAAATATAGCCGAACTTTAGTGGCTCAGCAGGCAAACTTTTGATTTAAGGATTCCTCAAGGCTGCAAACCGCTTCTCTAGATCATCAATGTTTGAACTGTAAGGGGAAAACATGTTACTGAAAATCAACTTGACAAGTAAAAATAAGTTTGTTTTTCGAGTATTGAGCAGTTCATTTAGAAACTAGTAACTGAATTGAACTTGAATCATCCTCAAACAGGTTGTGAAATCTTATAACATATTCTTTGATTTGCATACCTGCTAACAACATTCTCAGTCTTCTTCCCAGCAATTTTCCCTTTTGGAGCAGATGATAACTGTAAATATAAATAATATCGCATTATTATAGGAGCATAAGAAATTATTTATTACTGTTTAACTTGAGATTTTTACCCACCTGTGAAGCAACATCAACACCAATTTCATCTAGCACCTGTAAAAATTGAATGGGATATTATATTAGTAGATTATAAATAGTATTGAAACTGGATTATCCCCTTCTAAAGGCTTAATCCAATTTATCATATGAAGTAATATTAACCTGATTTGTCAGCTCTTCAGTTTCATCTTCAGCCTCGTCATTATCCAGGACATCATCTATGGCATCTGACATCATTTCTGTCTGTATTTTCGAGTCACAAAGACAAGAATTAATCCGAAGTTAGAAAACTGGCTAGCGATCATCTTCTTCTTTTCTATTTTATCAACATCATATCAATTCATCTTACAGTCATTTCCATCTGTGCCGATTGCTTCTGGAATTCCCTTATTGCTTTTGTCTGCTTAGCCGGTTCCATTTGCTGGAAATCAACATCATTTCAATCAATTATGAAATCAACACTTTCAAATCGTATTTGAACTAGACCCCAGTTGGTTTTCATAACTAACCTTGTTCATTGCTGCCATTGCTTTAGTTGCTCCTTTCATGCCAGCAGATACAGATGATTGAGCAGACATTGCCTATCAAATTAGGAAGAGAAAACAGCATTATCGAATAAAACCAAGCAAAAATCACAATTTTTTTAATAGTTTCATAAAAGAACCGGAATCATTGTATCATCGTTACCTGCGTTTGAGTAGCTATGCCTCTTACTTGAGCTCGGCTACCTTGTAACTTTGCTATTTGTTGTCTAAGCCTGACTAATTGGCGTGCTAAAATTTTAGTTGCAGCCTGCAAGTTCAGAAGAAATAGTAAGTCAAGATTAAGTCAAAGAAGAAAGCATCTCCCTCACAAACAAGAGAGAAGTACCTCATTTGATGTTTTTGCAGTTCTCTTTATCTCTGCAACTAGATGCCTTTCCTGTCCAAATGGTAAGAAGAAGGTAGATAGAGTTGAGTCAACAAATCAACAATCAGAAAAGCTAACAGAGATTCATTTTTTGAAAAGATCTCTCAACTTACTTCCATCTGTAAGGCTGTAATCTCCTTCTCAATGCCTGAAATAAAAGCAAACTTATTCACCATCAGTCTAATAGAAGAAAACAAACAAATTGCATTCAGCGATTACAGGGCAATTACCTCTGGTGGCATTCGCCATTTCTCTTTTACTCTCTCTAAGAGCCTCTGCCATCAAATATAAAGTCAAATTTCTCTAATAACAAGCATCATTTCGATCAATCAATTACAGAAGAGGAAAGAACGAACCTTTGGCAGAGGGTTTTTTGGAAAATATTTTCAACATCTTGTCGAGACCAGCGAAGATTCAAGCCTGCAAATGCCTGGACGGAAGGAACCTCCCCCTAGACAAGAAGAAATCCAATAAAAAACGACCGAATTGTACCTTGAAAGAAAGAGATGGATCTGGGCAAGCAATTCTTCAGCGGCGATTTCGAAAGCTTGAGTTTGAATTAGTGCAATCAAAGTGACGAGAATTCTAGTTTCGCATTTGGGTTCCTTCAAAGTTCTCAACGGGCATATCCAAAGAACTTCACTCGACAGCTCTAAAGTCTCAACATTTAGCCTAAAATATAAAACCTCACTCTCAAGTCTCAACCTAATTCCTTCTTCTTCTTTTTTTATTTTTTTTTTAATGGAAAGATATAATTAATTCTTTTAAATTTATATATGAAACAAACAAGTAAACAATTATTAATTTACTTATTCATTATTTACTCTGGCATATTTTCAAGATTTTTTTTAAAAGTTTAATATATATTAAAAATGAAAAAAATTATTTAAACACAACGAACATGACATAAAAAGAATAAAATAAAATTAAGAAAAAAATGGTATTTAATAAATTATCGAGCTCGTAAATCCTTAAAAAAATGATTAAATCTCAATCGACTTTACTGACTTTCCTAAACTAATTTCAAAAAGCGTAGTATTATGAATGATACGTATCAGATAATTACAATAATTGAAAACTCGACGATTTCACTAACCAAATAATGTACTAAAAATAATTAGGATGGTAGCCTAAATAAACTATCTTATAAAATGTAAATTGAGGGATTTGTTAATTTTTACTAGTTTTTTTCTAGGGAGATAGTACGATGGATGTTATATTTTTATTATATTTTTTTAAATTATTATATTTCTTTTTCAATTTTTTATTTTTAGGTGATTAGTGGTTATTATTATAAAAATGGTCTTTAACATAAATTTTAAAGTTACATTGAAAGATAAAATTAATTATATATTTGATAACATGTGTAAATAAATAATCAATATACTCAGATATCATCATTAATCAGGATGATAAAAAATTATTCATTTTCTTAATTGTTAAAAAAATCTTATGACCATCCATATTTTTGGTATATTTTCTCCTCATTTTAATGTATATTAAAGACTATATAATAAGGGGGGAAAAGTAATGTTTACAAGATTTGATCGTATAACCTTAATATTGTTATCATAAGTTATCATTTTTAACCAATTAGAATAGATTATCTTTATTCATTTTGGGGAAAATTATTTTTATTAATTTAAATATAAAACTATTATGTGTTTTTAATATAAATAAAGTTAAATAATAATAATTATTACTTTTTAGTTTAGAACACTCCAAACTTTTTTCTATCAGCTCAGTTTGGGTTAAAAAAAACTTTAATCTTAACTCAAAATATTATTTTTGGTTGGATTAAATTTGAATTAATTTGAATTCAGGTTAAGTTTATTTCAAGTTGTGATATTTTTTTATGTTGATTATAGTCGAATGGAAAATAATTAAAATTTTAAAACTCATTAATAATATATTTATTAATTATAGTTTATCCATACAAGACTAACATATCACTATTGTTCTAAATTTTTTTAATAAATTAATTTGTTTTGAAAAATAAATAAAGTTTACCATATTCAAGACTTTATTTAGTATTAATTATTTAAATAATCCATATTAATCTCATCTATTATTTCTTTAACTAATTTAGTAATTAAAATATTAAAATAATTTTAAACAAATCAAAATTATACTAAACGGATCAATAAAACGTATAATAATGACAAAGAAATATTAGTCGGAGCGACAAATTAAATGGACCGAAAATGTTAAATGTGTCATAAGTGTGTTAAACGAGTCAAAACGTATTAAACATGTCAAAAACGTGTTAAAATGTTAAAATGTTAAAAACGTGTTAAACGTGTGAAATTGATTAAAACGAGTTACATACTTGTTAAAATTAAAATTATATTAAGTGAGTCAAAATAGGTCAAACGAATCAAATATTAGTTAACGAGTTAAAAACATGTTTAATAAATAAAAAACGTATAAATTAGGTAAATGAATCAAATAATTGTGAAACCGGTTAAGATGTGTTAACCGGGACAAAAACGTGTTAAATATTAAACGAGTTAAAAACATAATAAATGTGTTAGAAACTAAAATTTTGTTTGGATTACCCGGTCCATATTATTCATTAATATGAGTTTGATAATAGCTTGACTAAATTTAATTTAGGTTAAATATGAGTATTTTTTTTAGAAATGGTTTACACCATTAATTAAAAAAGACCCGAAAGGGGGAGTACAAGAGCTGAAATTGAGCTTACAACAGTTTGCTCAAAATCAACACACGATGGCCAAGAGAAATCCACATTTGGCCTAAGAAACGTACACGGACATGAGATCAAAATACAAAAGTGAATAAAAGATGAAACGAGCAATCAATAAACTAAAACAAAACGATAGGGGTTGATTTCCTCGGACTCGTCTCTCTTGTCTTTGCATTGTTCTTTCTTTCCTTCTTTTTGTCACCCTTAGGTATTTTGGGGATATATTTCCGGATAGAGTACCGACTTCTTTGTATTCACTAGCTTCTCTTGTCACTTTTTCCTTTTGGGCTTGAGTTTGGAGTTGGGCGTATGAGTTGTTTCCTTTGAAGTGATTTATTTGACAACGTTGCGACTTTCTTTGGTTTCGGAGCTCGTGATTTTTAAGATGCTTTGGCTTTCGCTATCATCCACGTCGACGCTGGGCTTTTCGAACCTAATCGGTGGGAAAGAGACCTCAGTTTCAGGCTTTGTGACATCGGGATCTATTTGGTTCTCATTCACGTGTTCGTTGAATATGAATTTGGACACCCTAAATATAATAACATTAACTTTAAAAAATTAAGTGTGAAGATCAATATATCATCTTTTCATAGACTATTGGATTTCTCAAAAGAAACTCTTGAATTTATGAATTAATTTTTGATTTATTATATAAATATTAATAAATGTAAATGTTAATTATAAAGTAATAATATCAATACACTCTTATCAAAATAATGATTTACTATACAACAATAATACTTTTTTTTCTTTTTGCTATAAAGATTTTATTTCAATTATTTAACTACTATTAGTTTAAAGAAATCGACAAATGGTACATACATTAAACCAATTAAATCAAGTATGCATGTGACATTGAAACCAAGACTAACTTTATCTAAAAGCATGGATTAATCAATTATAAACTCGTAAAAATTGTATAGCCAGCAACTTGATTATGGTTCAGTCCTCGGTCAGGGTCAGTCCGGTGCTTTGTTGTCTACTAACTCTAATGTGAGTCCTGTGTTAAGGATGGGCTCTAAATTTGTGCTTGAATCTGTTGAAATTCTTAGCACTGATGTTATTTGTCTAGCCAAGGACTTTTCTGAGTTAAGGGTTGGTATTTGTGCTCTTGGGTCTGTTTCTTGTGCTAATAGTTTGTTGGTTTGTTGGACAAAAACTCTTATAATTCTAATGAGGATGGACCTATTTCTTTTGGCAGCCTTAACCATGAAACAAATCAATATGTGGTCATTGAAGACAGTCAAGACAGTGATGTATATGGCTTTTCTGAAAATAAAAGAAGCATTGGGTGTGATAATAGAATGGTTAGGCAACATGCTAGCCATGATGACAATGAAATTCAGGAACCCTACCCGTATATCCATTCATTAACATAATGACATGGAATATACGGGGCCTCAATGATCCCATTAAAAGCAAGGAGATTAGGAGGATCATTGATGAGCAAAAGCTTACTATTTTCGGTATTCTTGAAACCAAGGTGAAGGAGCGTAATGTGGACAAGATCAAAAGTCTCTGTTTGGACAACAATTGGGATTTGATTCATAATTCCAACAATAGGACCGATAGAATCTGGATTGCTTAGAAAATTGATGCAGTTGTTATCAAGCTGTTTTACTCTTCCGACCAAGTCATTATGATTGAGGTTAGAAGTAAAATTGATGACAATCTCTTTCGGTGGATATTGTCTATGGTAGCAACTCATAGAAGATTGTTGTGGAGTTGTTTGAATGCTAGAATTGACGATAGAGATCCATGGGATGTCTTGGAGAATTTTGATGTTACTAGAGCCGAAAATGAGAGAAGTCCAGAATCTGAAATCACCTATGACATGATTGACTTTAACTATTGTATTTGTGACATTGGTTGTATTGAACTGGCTAACTCCGACAACTTCTTCACTTGGTCCTCGATGAGAGGTGATGAGCATATTAGAAAGAGCATAATTGATAGAGGCCTTATCAATGCGGAATGGGCTGCCAAGTATCCAAGAAGTCATATTCACGTCCTTAACCCGAGAATTTCTAATCATTGTCCGATTAAGCTATTTTGGGAGAAGGATAAGAAAGTGAATCTCCCGTTTAAATTCTTCAATTTTTGGATGGAAAATGGTATCTTTAAGAATATTCTCAATGAGGTTTGGGACACACATGTGGACGGCTCCAAAATGTTTAGGGTATCGGAGAAATTGAGGCTTCTTAAAAATCAGCTCATTAATTTTGAGCGTAGAAAATTCAGCAACATATCTAAAAGGGTGATGGCTGTGAGAGTTGATCTTGAGGAGGTTCAATCCCGTTTTCTCTAAACGACATTGATGAATCTTCGGAGGAGGAAAAATCTGCCCTTACCATGTTTAGAAAGCTCAGTTTAATGGAGGAAAGTTTTGTGAGGCAGAAATCGAGACAAAACTAGATATCTCTTAAGGACAAGAACACGGTTTTCTTCTATCGAAAATGCTCCTCTAGGAACCTTCGGAACAATGTCCATAGGTTTAAGAAAGACAACGGGGATAGGGACGGCGTCCACTTGTGGAGAGTGGAGGAGAATGGGAAACTCAAGTCAAGTATGATTTGGATCGTCATAAGGGAGAGAGGTCAAACTGTGAGTTGGGCTTCTCTTGTGTGGTCTTCAAAAGTTATTTCGAGACATCGATTTATTCTTTGGTTGGTTTTATGAGGTAGACTTAGAACTCGTGACTGTATTCTTGCTTACATGGATATTTTGGACGCCAATTGTGTGCTTTGTAGTGGATTCGCGGAGTCCGTTGATCATCTTCTAAGGGGCTATTTTTTGCTAAGTCCATTTGGAGGTTATTCACATCAGCCATGAGGATTTTGCAATTATCGGAGTCTTGGGAAGAGATTAAAGTTGTTGCCCAAGCTTTTGCTAAAGGTAATAAATTTCATGCTAACATCTTTAAGTGTGGATTTGCTGTCATCGTTTATCATGTGTGGACCGAAAGAAATGCAAAGGTTTTTGGTAGAGTTCGTCGAAGCATCAATCATGTATGGAGCGACAACGTCTTTGATTGTGGTGCAATTATTAGGACATGGAGACGAATTCCAAAAGGCGCGCGGGAGTGAAACTTATGTCACGAATGGAAGGTTGATTATGAAGAAGTCACGTCACGTCTTTGAAATGTTTTAAAGTGAGATAGTTCCTTTTGTGTTTTGTTTGTAATTCATATATGTTGTTATGTTTGGATTGTGTACTTGTTTGATTCCTTGAACTATGGTCTAACTCTCTAGGTTTGTTAGAAAGTTAGACGGAATTATGTTCGATTTCTTCCGTTTTTTGAGATTTTTAATAAAATGACACTAAATCGTTTTTTCCTAAAAAAAAAACTCTTAAAATTTATAATTTAATTTGAAATTTATTTATTTATATATTATTATTATTTACAAGACAGGTCCACAATGTGAATTGGGCCTGATATGAGATAAGCCCACAATGTGACATACCACACAAAACAAACGAAACCAACCCTTAAGTTACCCTATTTATTCCAAGCTCTGTTTTGAAAATATAGGCTGCCGGCTGCCGCACATAATAGAACAAAATGTGTTGTATGCCTTTCTTTTGAATTGATCGGTTGTGAAAATTGTAGTCAGTATATTATATCAAATTTTTTATTCACAGTGTATACCGTATCAAAAATTTTAGTATAGGAAATTATATTGACACCTATTAGAGTTTTTGGTATATAAAAAATTATACCGATGTCATACCATAATTTTGATATACCAAAATCTATATATAATATAAGTAACATTTCAAATATTTATGATATTTACGGTATATCGAGATTTCTGTATGATATAGGCATTAGGCATTATATGTTCACACAAAAAACCATTATTTATTCAAAAAATTAAATCATTCTATGTTAAAACAAAAACTTCAAACAAAATTGAAAGTTAAAACTTTTATCCTACAATAAAAATATTATTTTTAAGATTATAATTTTCTAGAAGATAAATATTCGAAGAAACATAGTTAAGATTAGTTATTTATTACATACAAATCTTATATATACTTTATAAATATTATTTTGGTAGGAATTTCGGTATTATCAAAATACCGAAATAAAATAAAAGAAAAACTAATATTGTATTAATAATTTCGGTCTCGGCATTATATGATATCGAAAAAATCATTATTTTTTTAATATTTTGATATACC
Source organism: Impatiens glandulifera (assembly GCF_907164915.1). NCBI lineage: Eukaryota > Viridiplantae > Streptophyta > Magnoliopsida > Ericales > Balsaminaceae > Impatiens > Impatiens glandulifera. The sequence continues at coordinate 24,041,816 of NC_061870.1, forward strand.
AAAAATATTAATAATTTCCCCATAATTTTGAAAAATTTTGACTTCAAGAATATTTTGTAAAAGAAAATAGTAAAAGTGTGAGGGAAGAATCAAACCAGCATAATATTAAGAGGTTCATATTAGTCTCTATAAATTGAAGTCACAAGAAACACCACTAAAATTAACCCATTTATGAAATATTATTCATGATCAAATATATTGCTGGGCCATGCCTTGTTATTGTACAATTTGAATCATTGATTAAAATATAAACGAATATATGTCATGTTTTTTTTTTTTGCCCAAAAATAATATATAGTCGTTATTGCTAATAATTTCAGTGATGGTGGGCATGTCTTATTTATTTATTATAAAGAAAAAACTATTGTATATTTAATGCACGAATGATATCCATCATGTTAGGAAGCTATTATTATTTTGGATTAGTTTAATCATCACCCACGGTTTGTTAATAGTTTAGATGCGTTACATTATTAGTTTATTCGGTAAGATTATTCGTTAATCATTTTAATGTAAAAAATAAAAAAAATCAACTGCCATGTGGGTTTGAATTAGGTTGTTTTATATTCAAATTGTGTTATTTAGATTTGAATGGTCAAAATTTAAGCTTAAATGGACAAAACGTCTGTTTTTCTATCTTAATATTTTTTATTTATTTTTAATTAATTTGATATATTTATAAATGAAATTATATTTATAGACTTTTTAAACATATTGTTTTTAAATTGACCTTTTTTTTTCGAGATTTACTCATTCATTCTTGAAGGTGAGTTGAATGACTAAAAAATATATTATCTAAAAAACAATTTAAGAAAATTAGAATATAAACATATTTAATTTTTTTTATGAAACGACATAACATTGTGTCCAATTTATCAATTCGAACATATTTGTATTTTAAATTATTAATTTTCTTAGATACAAGTGTTTCAAACCTAAAATACATTTCGAAATCTATAAACAATATGTGATGGGTGGAAAACTGAAAAATCAAAATAAAAATTGTTATTTTTTATAACTATAATATATTAGTTAAGATGAAAATAATACATTAAAAATAACGAGAATATGAGACACAATTCAAAGCTCGAACAATAATGGTCTATAAGATGATATTCATACTTTCACCATATCTCACATAATATTCATACTTTCACCATATCTCACGTAGACTTATTATATTTTATAACAGTTTCTCTCTTATCATAATTATTAATTTATCTCTCGTACCATAATTATTAATTTATCTTTTTTAATTAATTTTTATTTTATTTTACTAATTTTTATTTCCTAATTATATATATTATTTTTCTTAATTAATTTTATATAAAATTATATTTAATATTATATATATATATATATATATATATAATATAATAACTTTTAAATGATTTATTAAACTTAAAATAAAATTACAAATTTCTCTTTTATATTCATTTTTCTCTCATATATATATATATATATATATATATATATATATATATATATATATATATATATATATATATATATATATATATATATATATATATATATATATATATATATATATATATATATATATATATATATATATATATACCCATAATTTATATATATTTTTAATAAAATAAAAATTTTAAATTTATTTAAAAATTAATATTAAACGTTTCTCTCTTCTAAAATCTATATATATTATATTTTATCATTAATTTTATATAATTATTTTTTTATATATTATCCTTCTATACATATTTATTATTTATATAATTAATTAATTAATTTTCTTTTATTCATTATATATTTTATCTATTATTAATTAACAAGGATTAAATATTTATACATATATAAAATTTTAAATTAAATTCAAAAAACACAAATAGTCTAATGGTTGAAGTGTTCATATTTCATTTTAGAGACTAGAGTTCGAGGTTGATGTGGATGTCATGTGTTAAATACATATGTGAATTTGTGATTAACGGGAAGACCAAAAGTAAGGATAAGATGACATATGCGAGTCCTTACATTAATGCATAAATTGAGACTAAGTGTGTGAATTTGTGATTCGCATAAATTGATACTCGAAATCTAAAATTATGAATAGGTAATTATGATACTATAAAATTAATGGTAAATACAATTTAATGGTAAAATTTATGTAATAAAATTTAAATGATTATTATTTTTTTATAATTCACGTGTAAATATGTAAATAAAAAAATAGAACTTAAATGTCTCAATTTTTATATAATAAAATTTAATTAAAGTAAAAATTTATGTTTATTGTATTTGATTAAATATTTTTAAACGATTGAATATAACAACTGTTAATATATTATATAGTGTGATTCAAACTTTTTTATATAGAATTTTGATTTTTTTTTATATATTTATCCGTTTGCATCGCACGGAAATCATGTTAGTTAATTTAATCGCGACATATTTCCATTGCAATAATCGAATCAAACTAGCCTCTATGTTATGTAGAGCCTCCCCCAAGTTGAGACAAAGGGTTCCCATACCCAATGATATGATCCATCCAAATCCACTTTAATTTACTCTGAATAAATTAAATTGATTTAAATTCATACTCCCATAGAAATGCTCAATTCTCATCATCCAATTAGAATTTACTCTTTCTCCTTAGCCATACATTTGGACGATTTGGTTATGATTTTATTCTCAATATTTTTATTCTTTTTTTTTCTCTTTTAAAAAAATTAAAATAAATTATAGTCCAAGAGTACTGCTATATCAATTTTATTTAATCTCTTACACTTCTAACATTTATTTATTCACATTGAACAGTGTTATAATAGTTTTTTTTCACTTGTTTTTATTGAATATTTATTTTATTATTACTAGTTTCATAATTATAATAGCTTGTTTTTCACTTGATTCCTGTTTTATAGGTATATTTCATCACTACAAAATACTACAAATGTTTTTTATTTAGTTTTGCATGAGTTAGGATGGTTAAAAATGAAATTTCATTTTTATTAAATTTATTTCCACTTCCTAACCTTTTCAGTTTCTTGTTATATAATAGCATTATATATATATATATATATATATATATATATATATATATATATATATATATATATATATATTAAATGAACCATGTATAATAAAATTTACAAGAATAGTTTAATCATAGCAATACAAACAACACTAGAATAAATAAAGAAATCAGAATACATGAATATAAGAACAAATACACATAAAGAAATATATATTATTTTTATATATATTAATAATATATGATAAATTATTTATAAAAAAACAAATATAGACCTCGATGATGAATTTCCTAGACGGTCTTGATTACTCATAGACACGAATTTAAGATTTCATTGTCATAAATCAAAACTCCTTTCTTCTTTAATTATCCTCTCTGTGAGTTATTTTTAAAATATTGTTCATATACATTAATATATATTTTTAATATATTAATATGTTTGTTATGAAAGTTTACTCCTAATTTATTGTCTTAGACATGCCCACACCAGATTTCATCAGCTCCAAATCTACCCACTTTTTCCCTTAAAAAAATTCTTACATTTTAGATACATTAATAGATTTTTTAATTAAAAAAAAATAATACTCTTTCCTAAGAATGTAAAATTCTTATTTAGTTAAATCATATTCACATAATGAGAGTTTTTTCATAAGATACTTAGAAAAAAAGAATATTAAAATATCTTAGAATGATTATACAGAAAATTTAGTAAATTATTATATATATATATATAATTTACTTTGTTTTTGTATGGAAACACTTCCAAAACAAAAATAATCAAGTAATTCAAAAATATATATATATATATATATATATATATATATATATATATATATATATATATATATATATATATATATATTAAATAATCCTACGGTCTATTTTTATTTATTTATTATTTTATCATAGAAAGAAAAACAAACTATAATAGATAATTTTCCATGGAGCATATTAAATAAAATTAATATTATTCAAATTTAATTAATTTAAAATTAATTTTAGTTTGTAAAAATTAATTTTAATTTTAAACTTAATATTAACATATATTTTATTCTTCGGCACCCACTTAACCCCTCAATTGACCCTCATCTTGTGACTCATACTTTTTCATATGCATTTTTTATCTATCGGCAAACCATCCACCAATCTTAGTTGACTTCAATTGATGACACACTTCTTATATCTCGTTAAACTCAATCACTAACCCTCTAATTAACCTTCATCTTGTGACTCACACTTTTTTATATGTCTCTTTATCCTCTCGGCAAATAACCCACTAATCTTAATCTTGTGACTCACACTTTTTCATATACTTCCATCCTTCAACAAATCACCCACCAATCTTATTTAACCTCTATTTTACTCCCAATTCAACAAATCAACAACCAATCCCAATTGATCACAGACCTCTTATTCAACGTCAAATCAACCACTAACCACCACCCGACATTCATCTCATGATCTCACACTTTCAAATACTCGTCAAACCAACCATTAATTCCAACTTCACACTCGACAAACCACCCACTAACCACCACCCGACCTCCATCTTGTGACCTCACACTTTCAAATGTTCGCCAAATCAGCCACTAATTCCGACCTCACAATCGACAAACCATCCATCACCCGACCTCCATCTCGTGATCTCACACTTTTAAATGCTCGTCATACCAACCACTAATTCCTACCTCACACTCGAAAAATCACTCACCACCCGACCTCCATCTCGTGACCTTACACTTTCAAATGCTCGTCATACCAACCACTAATTCCGACCTCACATTCAACAAATCACCCACCATCCGACCTCCATCTCGTGACTTCACACTTTTAAATGATCGCCAAATCAACCACTAATTCCGACCTCACAACTCGACAAACCATCCACCACCCACCACCCGACCTCCATTTTGTGATTTCACACGTTCAAATGCTCGTCAAACTAACCACTAATTCCGACATCACACTTTTAGATGTCTATCATTTGTTTAAAAAAGTTGCGCCACAATACATTATAGTCAAGAATACATTCTTGAAAATATAAATTTGCATGTTTTGATATTCGATCCATAATTTAAGTATGAAATGTGAACACTTAAACCGCTAGACAACTTATGATTATTGAAACAATTTTATTATTTTATGTATGTATATATATTTTGTATTTAATATTTATTACCATAAAAATTATTTATACTTAAAGAAATAATATATGATAAAAAATAAAATGTATTTATATAAAATTAATGATGAAAATAATATAATATATATAAGATAATTAATAAATATAAAATTACAAGGTAATTTTTATAATGTATTTATAAAAAAAATGTTTATATATATATATATATATATATATAAAATAAATATAAAAATTATAAAAGTAGTTGAATTTATAAAAAATAAAAAAAAATATTTATATCTTGAATTATTATTAATATAAATAATTTTTTAAATTATGATAAGGAAATATATATAATATTTATGGTAATGAAAACAAAATTTAATTAAGAGAGATAGAGTAGGAGTGACGTGGTATATATATATATCTGATGATATAATATGATATGGATTAATCTGGTGTTTGTTGACATTAAATATTATTATATATAAATATATAGATTAATTATTTCATATGACACGTTTAGAAAATTTATAATGTAATAGATTATTGTGATTAAAAGATAAAATTTATTTAATTTAATAAAATATATAATAAATATTTTATAGAAAGTCAATAAAGATTACTTTAATATTATAACAATTTTTAGTTTTTGACATGTTTGATTTGGATTTTTCTATGATTAGTATGAATTAATTTTTTTATTAAAATATAATTTTATATTTATAACTAAATAAGATATTTTTATATTTTAATTAATAAGTTAAATAATTTAATTTTAAAAAAAACTTACAATTCCCAAGATCATACAAGAATATAATTAATCAAGTCAAAATCCAAAGAAACATTCAATTGTCATCCTAATAAAAAGTTCCTATTTTTCTGATGAGAAATTTATTATAAATCTTATCTGAATTATTTACTATGAGTCTATTATGACTGTAAAAAAGATAAGAATTAACTTATTAGTTAACTCAGGTTAATATTAACCAGGGTAAACTCTACTACAATGAACGTTATAAATTCCAATGAATTGTTTTACTAAGTCAATCTCATCCTATTGTTGATGGTAGATCACTCTTCTTTCTTCTTCTAGGGTTCTAATTCTATAATGTAAGTTACAATTTGTAACTATTATTATTATATAAGATTCCGATTTGATCATGGTTCTGTTTAATTATTAGTTTTGCAGAAATGGCTGAAAACGGAAATGGTAATGGCCACGGCACCGGCAACGGCGAGGTGACGTTTATGACGAAGGGTCGGAATGGATTGGCTAAGATCCATACTCATCGGAAAGAGACCGGCGGGATATGTCACGACGATAGTGCCACGCCGGTGAAAGCTCAGACGATCGATGAACTTCATTCTCTTCAGAGGAAGAAATCTGCACCTACTACTCCGATCATTCCCACCACCGTCCACGGCGGCGTTTCTCCTCTCAAAACAGAGGAGCAACGACACAAACAACAACTTCAATCTATCAGGTTTTTTTATATCACCTTTCATTTCTCTTTCTTTAAAAAAACAATATTCCGATGTCTTGGTTCGAGAGACGTCGAGTTTCTTCGCTTGTCTAGTTAGTTGATTAAGTGTTTTCGAGTTACATGTTTAATCCGTCGTCCATGTCTATGGCATAAAAATGAAACCTTAGTCATGGTTACTTTTTTTTTATCGGAAAAACATGCCAGGACAACTATTCTCTCTCGTTTGACAAACAAACAGCTTTTTTTTTTCTAAACAATGTTTTGATTAAATTTTCTAAAAACCCAGTTGTTTATGGTTAGAAATCAAAAAGATCTTTTTTTTCTTTTTAGATAAATGAATTTTATATAACTAAATGAATGATAATTTTGATATTTAAATTTATAATAGGTTGATTAGATGATTGAAATGAATCGAAGAAGTAATCGTTTGATTTTAGAATGAAATTTTGAAAAAAACAAAAAAAACCACACATCAAACAAACCTGGTCATGTCTATATTTTTGGATCAAAAAATATGTCATGACTAACTTAGGATGACAAAACTTAATTATTTTTTATCTTTTTGGCTCGATAAATTATCATTTTAGATCAAAAAACATATTACTTCTATATTTTTGGGTCGAAAAATATTTCACGGATTAACTTTATCGGTACGATGATAAACAAATTTAGTGACTATATTTTTTGGTTATTTTTTTTGGTATATTATCTGACAAAAAAAAAAAACATGTCATGATTAACTTTTAGGATGAAAAAATTAGTTCAAATTGTACAAATATTTATTAAGATCAAACATTTTTTGTAGTGCATCTTTGGCATCTTATGTGAGGGAGACGGGTCCCAAATTGGTTAAGGGAGATCCGGCTAGAAAAACCGAAACCCCAAATATATCGCACGTGTCTCATCACCACCATCACGTGACCCCTACCATCAGCGTTAGTGATAGCTCTCTCAAGTTCACTCACGTCCTCTATAACCTTTCACCAGCTGGTAATTACTTAAATTAAATTACATAATTAATTAATTACCATATTAACTAAATTGTTTTTTGTATTATGGGGACAGAACTATATGAACAAGCCATTAAGTACGAGAAAGGTTCATTCATAACGTCAAGTGGCGCTCTAGCGACTCTGTCGGGTGCGAAAACCGGCAGATCGCCAAAGGATAAACGTGTTGTAAGAGATGAAACGACAGAGGATGTTCTTTGGTGGGGAAAGTATGTATCTTTTTCTAATTTATAAAATTATGTTTTTAATGATTTGTAAATTAAATATTGTTTTTAATATTTTGATAGAGGTTCTCCCAATATTGAAATGGACGAACATACGTTCATGGTTAATAGAGAAAGAGCCGTGGATTACTTAAACTCATTGGACAAGGTAATATAAGATAATAAAAATGGATAGTTTTGTTGGAGAAGTTGATGATTAATTAACATTAATGGTTTTGATTGAACAGGTTTATGTTAATGATCAGTTCTTGAATTGGGATCCAGAGAATCAAATTAAAGTTCGTATTGTTTCTGCCAGGGCTTATCATTCATTGTTTATGCATAACATGTAAGTGAAAATTGAATACATGTTATGTTTTTTTGTTTGTTTGTTTGTTTGAATTTTTGGGTAATTTGTGTTGTTGGTTTGGCAGGTGTATCCGACCCACTCCTGAAGAGTTGGAGGATTTTGGTACTCCGGATTTCACAATATACAATGCTGGACAGTTTCCGTGTAATCGTTATACACATTACATGACCTCGTCTACTAGTATCGATATGAATTTGGGTCGTCGAGAAATGGTGATTCTCGGGACTCAGTATGCAGGGGAGATGAAGAAGGGTTTATTCAGTTTGATGCATTATCTCATGCCTATGCGTCAAATTCTCTCTTTGCATTCGGGTTGTAATATGGGCAAGAGTGGAGATGTTGCACTCTTCTTTGGGCTGTCGGGTAATTTTGTTATTTATTTATTTGTTAGTTTTGTTGATGAAATTTAATTTAATTTTTTGTATTTGTTTTAGGAACTGGAAAGACGACACTCTCCACCGATCACAATAGGTATTTGATTGGTGACGATGAACATTGTTGGAGCGACAATGGTGTGTCTAATATCGAGGGAGGTTGCTATGCTAAGTGCATTGATCTCTCCAAGGATAAGGAACCAGATATCTTCAATGCTATCAAATTTGGAACTGGTAATTATGTAGAATAATCTATAATTTAGATCATGATCCATATTCCATACAAATCTTAATAAGAATTGTTTTTGTAGTATTGGAAAATGTTGTGTTCGAAGAACATATCCGGGAGGTGGATTACTCTGATAAATCTGTGACAGGTAAATTAAAACTTCAATTTTATGTCTAGATTCTTCTTTGTTTTGTTTATACTTATTTTTTTGGCTTGGTGGCAGAGAATACTCGTGCTGCTTACCCGATCGAGTTCATCCCCAATGCGAAGATACCGTGTGTTGGACCCCATCCTAAGAACGTGATATTGTTAGCTTGCGATGCATTCGGGGTTCTACCACCTGTCAGCAAGCTTAACCTGGCTCAGACCATGTACCATTTCATTAGTGGCTATACTGCATTGGTGGCTGGGACTGAAGATGGAATTAAGGAACCACAGGCTACATTTTCAGCATGTTTTGGAGCTGCTTTTATTATGATGCATCCAACCAAATATGCAGCCATGTTAGCGACCAAAATGCTGAAACATGGTGCGACAGGATGGCTAGTTAACACCGGATGGTCTGCTGGAAGGTGTGTTTTGATTGGATGGATACGAAAAACAACAATTATTATAATGATTGAAAACTTTAACCATTTCTTTTTACAGTTATGGTTCAGGTAATCGAATCAAGTTGGCATACACGCGTAAAATAATTGACGCGATTCACTCTGGTAGCCTCTTGAAGGCGAGTTATAAGAAAACAGAAGTGTTTGGGCTGGAGATTCCTAACGAGGTGGAGGGTGTGCCGGTGGAGATTCTGGATCCGATTAACACTGTGAGTTCATGATTATTCGAAAACTATGTTTTATGTCTGGTTTTGGTGATTTTGTTTATGTTTTTTTGATGCAGTGGTCTGATAAGAAGGCTTATAAGGAAACATTGATGAAGTTGGCTGGTCTATTTAAGAACAATTTTGAGGTTTTTACTGATCATAAGATTGGTAAAGATGATGAACTGACTGAAGAAATACTTGGAGCTGGTCCTAATTTCTGAAACAAGATTATTAATAATGATGTCTGAAAAAAAAAAAAAAAAAAAGGAGGAAGTCGTTTTATTATCTGAAAATTAATATTGTTTAATTATAACTCAAAGTAATGTTTTGTCACTTATGTTCTATTTTGTCACTCCTATTATATTAATTTGTATTAAATTCATTTCGGATGATAAGTTCCTTCTTAGATATTAATTAACTTAAAACTGAACATTTTAATTAGACAAAATTTAATATGCTAATTTTGGTATGAATAAATAAATTACATATATATATATATATATATTATTAATATATATTTAACTTGTTGCTTGTAAAAAATATATATTTCACCGGTTAAATTAAATGGATACTTATAGGTTTTATTATTATTTTGTTTGCTAATTATTTTTTTCAATGAATAGGGTCGAATATCATAAGTTTGTTGAATATTGTTAAATTTTTGAAAAAATATGTAAATTGAAAATGCATTATTCAAAGTTTTAACAATTACAATTCTTTTTTATATAGTAGTCACAATACTAATTATAATAATTCAAATTAACTAACCAATAATTAAAACTTAATTAATAGTTTTATTAAGCTATTTTAGTTATTTTTACAAACATAAACTAGGCCGATTAACATTTATCAAAATTAATCGACGAGTTAACTATGAACATAGATAACATTATATTTAACCCATCAAGTTAACTATGTATTCTAATAAGGTTTCATGATACAAGTGAAAAGTCTCTAAAAAGGCGAGCTGAGTAGTCGCTAGGGCTGCAAGTGAGTCAAGCTACTCGTGAGTCACTCGCGAGCCACTCGATCAAAGCTCGGCTTGAGCTTGACTTTGACCGAGCTCGAGTCGACTCGTTTAAAATTTAAGTCGAGCTCGAGCTCATATAATACTTGCTCGATGACTTGTCGAGCTTTTTCGAGCATAAGTATATAATATATATTTTGTTTATTTATTTAAAATTAAAATTTAAATAATATATTATTTCCCTCTCTTTCTTTTCAAAGCCATATGAAGACCCACAATCCATAAGTAAAACTCTAATTTCTAACGACTCTTCATATAACATAATCTTTTTTATCTAATCGCATTTTCTTTCATTCTAATCTAATATAATCTTCTTCATCTAATTGTCTCTTCTTTCATTCTTCCTTCATTTTCTCTTCCATCTTCACCATTTCTTTTGCTCACTCTTCATCGTTCTTTCACTCTTAATTTTTTTTATTCATTTTACACTATTTCTTTAGCTCTTAATCTCTTATTTTTTAATCTTCACATATTTTTCACTCTTCATCTATTCATTTTCTTCTTTTTTTCGTCTTTACGTCAATCTCATTTTTACTTTTTTTCGTCTTCTCTAAAAAGGCGAGCTGAGTAGCTGGCTAGCCGTTCAAAAGGAAGAAGAATCTCAGAAATCAGGATTTCACTATTGGGTTAGGTAAAATTTTTAGTCGAAAACTATATCAAATCCAATTAAGAGAAATTTTGGATTCCACAAAAAACAATTGAGGTCGTTTTTTCTGTTGTTAATGAAAAAGAAGAAATAAAATAAAATTATTTCGTAACGAATCCTCAAAAACTCAAATTTACATAACTGTTCAGATGAAGTCATGTTAAAAGGAATTGAAACTCTAATAGTTATTATATATTAGAGTGGTTCAAATAAGAATCAATTTTTACATTTTTGGTTCTATGACATACATTTGTAAGAATTAGTTTTTTATTTTGTAAAATTTTATATTATATAAAATTAATTGTTTTTGTTTCTCATAAAACAAAACCATTGGGCAAAACCCCAAACCCCAATATTTTCGAAATCCTAAGTTATCGGGATTCAGTTGAGCTCAAACGATTCATATTCTAAACATGGCGGCGAGGTTGGCAGCAGTAGAACCAATGAAGCCCTATTATAAGCTTAAGCATACCCTAACAGGCCATGGGCAAGCCATATCAAGCGTCAAATTCTCCTCAGACGGTCGTCTTCTTGCTACCGCTTCCGCCGACAAGACCGCCCGCACCTGGTCCTCTTCCGATGGAAAGTTCCTCCAAGAATTCAAAGGTCACGAGCAAGGTATTTCCGACGTAGCATTCTCGACAGACAATCGATTCCTCGCTACCGCCTCCGATGACAAAACCATCCGAATCTGGGACGTTTCCACCGGTTTACATATTAAAACCCTAACCGGCCACTCGAACTTCGTATTCTGTGTCAATTACAACTATCAGTCAAACATGCTTGTTTCTGGTTCCTTCGATGAGACTGTTAGGATTTGGGATGTGAAATCGGGCAAGTGTTTGAAGGTTCTTCCAGCCCATTCTGATCCTGTTACAACTGTGAGTTTTAACAAGGATGGAACTTTGATTATAACAAGCAGTTATGATGGGTTGTGTCGGATTTGGGATGCTTCAACTGGACATTGTATGAAGACTCTTATTGATGAAGAGAATCCTCCAGTTAGTTTTGTCAAGTTCTCTCCTAATGAAAAGTTCATTCTTATTGGTACTTTGGACAACACATTGGTAAGCAAGCTTCTATGAATTCAGTTTGGTTATGAATTATGATTCTCTAAGTTATTGAAGAGTGGGAATCTTTTCCCCTTTCAATTTCCATGAACTAGTATGATAAAATGAAATTCTTTACATAAATGGGTAGATGATGCTTACCAATAGTGTAAACCAGAACAAAATGATTGCTATATTGATTTCAATTATCTTCATGTGTTGTATAGTTCAATGACCTAAGAAATGTCCCATTTCAGATTGATACTTTTACTTTTCCACTTGGATTCATCTTGTGAAGTACTATGTAAATAGAGTATATATGTGTAATGATGAAGGATAAAAAATTGTAAGAGTCTTGAACTAAATGACAGATGTGTCTCGTGTGTTCGATTTCCACTAAGAATACCTTGACTGAAGAATACCAGGTTTTAGCTGATTAAGGAACATTAAGATGTGTTTTTTTGAAAGTGGTTACATTTCAGCCTTATACTAATAACTTGTTTGATGAAAAAGTAGATTGTTAGGAGTAGCAACTATGCAACATCATAAATCGACCTTTCTTTTATTCGTTTGGTTAATTATGCAGAGGCTGTGGAACTTTGAGACGGGTAAGTATTTGAAATCATACACTGGCCACGAGAATTCAAAGTTCTGCATTTCTTCTGCATTCTCGGTGACAGGTGAGAAATACATAGTTAGTGGTTCGGAGGATAACTGCGTATATTTGTGGGAACTTCAGACAAGAAAGATCTTCCAGAAACTTGAAGGGCACACAGACACTGTAATATCAGTGGCTTGCCACCCGACTAAGAACATGATTGCCTCTGGTGCACTTGACAAAGATAAAACAGTTAAGATCTGGATTCAGGAAGAGTAGGTTAATTATGCGATTATCGGATAAGATTGAGCCTTTTTGGGTAGGAGGCCAATATTATGAGATATTCATATGGGTTTTATTTGAAAGTAAACCTAAAATGTAATTGGAGATGCAGGTAGAGATGGTGTTATTTTTGCAGTAATGGGAATTAGGTGCATTTTATTGTTGAATCAGTTTTTAGTGATGGGGTTTTTAGTTGGAGGAATATGTGTAACTTAATTATATCATATCATTACGATTAATAATCATTATTAGGGCGTGCTTAATGTTTCCATTGTCATTTAATATGTATTGACAAAAGACTGTTCTTCTTTGATTAATTAGGCTGATTATATTTACATTGGATAAGGTTTTGGTAGAATAATATTATTTTATTCACTGGATTAGGTTCTGATAGAATATTTTTGAATTTTTGAATTTTGAAAGTTAAACCCCCTTCTTGTATTGGCTTAATTAGATAGATGTATTTGAAAGGGAAATTGGACGAAATGACCCTATTGAAGTTGAAGGAGGTATTTGCCTCCGTGGTTACCTGTAAATTTATATTGATCTGGTGACCACTTTAATTTTTTTGGACGAAATTATCTTTTTCACGCGGAGTGATTTCGCGTTTCGTGAAGTGAATTAAGTTTAATATAAATACTAAATTTTTTTCATTTCTTTTCTCTCTCTTCTCTCTCTGTTTTTGTGCGGTTAGGGCGACGTTGGAAAACATTAAAGATAAGAAAACTCTAACACCCTAACCCTGAATCAATATGTTCATCATCCTGTTCTTATTTCTATTATTTTCATTTCAAACGATTTATTTTGTTCTTAATCAAATCCTAACCCTAAATCAATTTAATCTGTTCATATTTGTTCATATTGCTTCATTTGATTTTCGCCAAGGACTTCACGTTTCGCGATGGCCTTCACGTTCTAGTCTTTGTATAATGTTATCTTCACTTCAGTACCAGTTTTAGTTCTTGGACTTTTTGACAAGGTATATCTTCGTCTCTGGCTGATTCTATTTATTTTGGATAATCGTGAACCGGAAAAGTAAAATGTTTGTGTTTTATAATAGGATGTGAGTGCATCTCATTCAAAGCAGTACCCTCAATTGTACAAGAAAGGAATAAGAAATACTTCTTCAAATGGAGAGTTGTAGTGGCCTTAGCTGTATTTTCAGCTTACCAATCATTGGTGATCTATAAATTTGTAGCCATTTCCAGTTCTACAAGTGTTGACTCAACTGTCAGGATGTTTGGCATCTAGGATGTGAGCACAATGGCTTAATTGCGTAATTTCTTGTGGTCAGGGTATCTACGGGACAATGTTTACCTTGATGAGAACGGGATACTTCTATTTAACCCTTCTTTTCATTCCTATTGCTGCTCTGTCATTCGACTTCCTTTTTCTAGCGTAAGATCTCATGTTTTAATTATAGCAGCTAATATGAAGTAGGAATAAATAAATAATTGAATTTGGGTTATTCAGGATTCAAAGATGGTCCTTCCCTTATGATCACCAGATGGTTCAGGAAATGCATGCAAATGAAACAAATATTAGTAGCAGTATAGGGTTGGTGGAGGTTAGTACTACCCAGCTCAATCCAGAGGAATCGAGGAGATTTGCAATGGCACGGCTTCCTCGAGAGGGATCTAAACATACATGTTTTGCATTTGATTCACCCGGTTACGAATCCTTCTTTGCATCCCAAGCCGGTGAGCTTGCACCTCTCAAGGCATGGGATGTTGCCAGAAGAGTCAGCATGAGAGGAAGGAAATAACTTCTTTTGTATATTAGTTTCATTCTTTTAGGAGTACAGTCTTTAGGAAAAAGATGTATACTCTTATAGATATAGTATGTTCCAATAACTTACAAAATCATTGTTGAAATTTTAGACAATTTTCTTATTGAATTGTGATTTCTGTTAAAGATGCATGTAACAAATATCAGTTTCAAATAAAGCGTTGTGATGATTCCTATAGATTTTGATTTATATATATTATTTAGATGGTCGATGAAATGAATAGTCGTTTAAATACGACAAATAAACCATTGTGAAAGAAAATAAAATAAATATATTAAAAAGTGTGAAGATCTTCTGAAATGGAAATGAGATTCTGAGGATTTCAAGATTGAATATTTATAATGTCAAATGACAGCCTGAAATTGTTGAAAAAATAACGCCCGTCACAAACTCGCGAATCTAAGTCTCAAAATATTTATTTTCCAACTAAGGCATTGATTGCCAGAAGACGAAGGTACCCACTATCATTCCAAAGAAGGTAGATACTTTCACCATCTTCTTCCTCTTGCAAGCCCTAATTGACCTTGTTTCTTCTGCTTCTGCCAAAGAGAGACCAACAAAACACATGACAAAGGAGATTAGGTTATGATTTAGATCGAATACGGATAGAATTTTTCAATAATCAACTAGATCCTAGTACAGAAATGCTAGCCCTAACTAGCAATGCACGAGATTGAAGCTGCAAGCAAAAAGACATTATGATAAGACAAATTAATCCGAAAATAACCTAGGCGAGATCAAAGATGAATCATTAGAAGAAGAAGACTCAATAAGCATTCACATGATTCTTAATTCAGATCGAGGGAGGGAGAGAGAGAGACCGACCTGAAGAAGTTCTTGACTTACAAATTAGGGCTCATCGACCGTCTGGGCCTTCGCGAAACGTGAAGCCCTTCGCGAAATGTGAAGGCCTTCGCGAAACGTGAAGTCGCGAAAATCAAATGAATATTCCCTGAAACGGAACCGAATGAGAGCATCATCAACTATAAACATATCATCGACAAGATAAACAACCAAGATGAACCATAAGATAAAAATAAAAAATCTCATTATTTAGGGTTTAAAGATGAACACAATGAAAATAATAACATAAATCGATCTAATCACCTGATATTAGAACGAGTTTTCGTCGTCGATCTGTATAATGTGTTCGTTTAGGTTTAGGGTTCCGCCGCCGCCGTGCCACCGTGCCACCATGCCGTCAAGAGAAGAGAGGGAAGAGAGAGAAAGAAAATGACGAAACGAAAAAATTTAAGTATTTATATAAAAAAATTCCCTCTTTCGCGTTACACGCAAAAATGGTATTTTTCGTCCCAAAAAAATAAAGTGGTTACTAGAGCAATAAAAATTATCAGATCACCACAGATGTAATCTGATGTAAATATATACTTGGGTCATTTCGTCCAATTTCCCATTTGAAATATATGAAGTTGAGATTTACAAATCAATTTGGTGCATTGGCTTAATTAGATAGTAGTGTTAAAATATATGAAGGTGTGATTTACAAATCAAATTTTAAAATACTGCAATTTTTTTTTATGTTTTTGTTTAATAAAAGTATTTGTAACTGGATATTTTTGTAATTAATTTTGTTTAATTAATTATTTTTAAAGTTACAATATTCTGAAATATTTTAAAGAAATATAAGTTTTTAAAGAATTGTGTTAATCGAGATATTTCTTAGTTAAAGATATAAATTGTCTACGTTCTCAAATAGAGTACATAAATTTTTTTCAAATGAAGAAGTTTGCATTTGTTTTACTCGGGTTCAAAACCCTTAGCCAATCACTCTTCTTATTTTCTTCCCCGCCACTGTCGGCTCACCATTGTCGGCTTAGGGATCACATGGTTCTCGACGAGGCAATGATAGTTGCTTTGACGTTACATTAGAAAATATGGTTTATCGTATTCAAGGTTAGTAGTTACAAATATTTAATGTTAAACATATAATATTAATGATTAAATGTATAATTAAATATTCAAAATAATTATCAAATTGACCAAACATTGGTTAAAATTTGTTGGAGGATAGTTAGTGTGACCAACCTAAGGTCTTAATAAATTATAACCTACTTAATAATTGAATTTAAATTTATTCAATATAACTTGCACAATCTAAACATTGAAGAACCCATTTATGATACTCCCCTTACTAAATTTGAGCAACTCATAATTAACAATCAACTTAAATTTACCTCTACAAAAGGGTGAAACAATAAAGCAATTTTGAGGTCCATTAATAGAAGTTCTATTATAGAACATCATAGTAATGATCTTGGATTATATGTATTTATTCTTAGCCCTAAACATTTATATTCAAGCCACTATCATTCTATTAAAACAAATGGCCACCGAGTAGACTAACTCTACTATAAGAAGGAACACAAGAAAAAATCACATAAAAGACAGACTCCTTAATTATAGGATAAAGAAACACAAAATATGCCCCCACACAACTATCCTAGTCACAACACATAAAATAAAAATAAAATATGGAACAACCCCAAATTGTGGTCCTCCATTGGTAGTGGATTTTCCCTTTTTTTCTAGTAGTTTATAGTTTTTAATTACAAAATAACTTTATATATTTTTAGGATTATTAGTTGAAAATTTAATGAGCTTAGGATTATAACTAATTTTTAAACAAAGTTATAATTGTTAAGACTATTTCCAACCCACATTAATGAAAACACATTTTATCTTTCTTAAATACTAGTTATATTATTTGTGTTTTACTATTCACAAACTCATTTCATTTTCAAAATTATAAAATGAGTCCTTTTGACTATTGATATATGAGTTAAAATTACAAGATAAATAATAAAAATTAATAATAATTAATAAAAATAGAATTAATAATTTTTAATTTTCTTTTTTAATGTGTATAAATTATTATTGTATAATTAATTTTATCATAATTTTTTCTAATTCAATAAAAAATATATATATATGATTTGTAAAGTTAAATATATAAGTGGTGTTGAAAAAGTTGGTGAATATTCTTTTGAGTTTTAGAATATTTTTTTTATTAAAGATAAATTATTATTTGATATAACAAATAGTGCATTTTGAGTTTGAAAATTGATTTTAATTTTATAAATATAAACTTATCAATTCAATTCATATTAAAATAAGTTTTAGTTCTAAGATATGGTCTATCTATTAAACTATATATATATTTTAAATCTTTAAAATAATCGTTAAAATAAAATAATAATAACAAAAGTAACCTCAAGAAAAAAGATAGAAATAAATAATAACAAAAATTAAAATTAAGAAAAGGAAAAGGAAAAGGAAAAACGACAGTTTTCACTTACAACTTTGCAAAGGATTCATGAGATTTTTTAGCTGAAACTTTTGATTTAAGAGTTAATTCTCTTCTTTGTCATGAGTTTAAATTTATGAGGTTTAAACTTTTTTTCAAATTGATCTTGTTATTGAGAATCATAAATATGATATATAGTTTTTTCTTATTAAACACTGTCATTGTTTAGAAAATAGTAACCAGGTGAAACTATTAAAGTCCAATTTAAGTTGGCTCAATTCAATTATACTGTAACATAACAACAGTCTCAAGACTAATTAATTTTCCACAAATTATGAGTGGAGAGCACAAACCAATGAAGTGACGTCGAAGAAATTTATATCTAAAATATTGAGTAACAGTGAAATTTGTCTTTGCTCAAAGATTTATAACTAACGTCAAAAAAATGTTCCGCAAAATAATAATTAATTATCTATAAATATAGTGAAAATAACGGAAAAACCATATAAATTATTAGAGATACATGTAAAAGTCTCCTAACAAAAGATAAATTTAAAATTTTTTTATTAGAAAATAAAAAAATAACTCTAAATACAGTAATACTATCTCATTTGCTACCAAGATGGTGACATAATTAACAACAAGATTGAAGGGTATACGACGACCCATCAAATATTGAGCATATTATTCGAATTTACAAAAGTTTGAGACGATAAATTCAATTCGGCTAGATAGAATACCGTATCAAACAAAACACCAACAAAAATCTGAACAATTAAAGAAAAACAATGCACACTATAATTCTTACTAAACTAATCAAAAGACAATGAAGATAATGAATTTATAACTTATACAGTGTTTTTTTAGAACAATAAAAGTGGAGAATCAATCTATCGAAAACTAATTCAAATGATTACAATCAATATGCTTTATATATGACTATATGAGTAGTTCAAACTAAATCAATAAATAATTAATATAAAAACTAATTAACAGCTGAATTCATTATTATTTCTCTTCTTAAATATGATTAATCTAAAAGTTATTCACTACATTTATTCTAGATTTAATTTCAATTATTTTTTCTTACTTAGAAAAACAATTATTATCTTTTATATATATACACCTGTTTAAAGTTCTTTACCAAGATATGATATTAATTTTGAGTATATAAAAAATATTAAAATATAAAATAATATATTTATAAGATATTATCAAATAATGTTTGAATTACCTTAAAGTATGTTACTTCTATAGACATTAAATTAAATTATCATATTTTAATAATATTTTACAATATAAATTGTGATAATATATTATAATATATTAAATATATTATAAGAATGATAAATTATTAGATAACACATTTCCTATTTATATGTAAATTATTGATGAAATCTCACATTTGCTTCCTACCTATAAAGCTATATAGTGTTTGGAAGATTGTGCCTATTTTTTATTTTGTCTTTATCCCTTTACTCTTTATCCAAGAACATAAACAAATAATCTTATTCAATTTCCTATTTATAATAATATTTCCAAGAATAACTTATTACCTATATTTCCATATTGAAATCCTCAAATTTGAATATTAATCCAAATAAATAAATAAATAAATAATTTTTTTAAAACTTTTTAAAAGTGAAAATAGTAAAACGGAAAAGGAGGAGAATAAAAAACCACGCTTTCTTCTTCACACTATCTCTGCTCTCTGCTCTGCTAACTCTGATCTCATCGTCTTCGCTTTCGCCATTTTCTAGAGAGAGAAAGCCGGTGGAAACTCCGGCGCCGGCGGTTCAAGGAAATGCGATTCCTTCTACTTTTCATCATCCTCAATCTCAATGTCTTCCTTCTTCCTCAGGCAACCGCCCGCATGCCTGAATACCAGGCGCTACTTTCAATGAAAGCTGCCATTACCGACGATCCTCAGGGAGAGCTTTCAACATGGAACGTCTCCACCAACCACTGTACATGGTCAGGTATTACTTGCAACGTAGACCGGCATGTGATTTCCATTGATATCTCAGGCCGGAATCTATCCGGTACTCTATCATCTGATATAGGACATCTTCGATTCCTCGTTAACCTTACGGTTGCCGCTAATCAGCTAATAGGACCTGTTCCTATGGAGATCTCATCCATTACAGGTCTTCGTTACCTGAATCTTTCCAACAATGGCTTCATCGACAGCTTTCCAAAGCAGTTATTTCGTTTACGAAATCTTGAGGTACTTGATTTCTATAACAATAATATGACTGGAGATCTTCCTGTTGGTGTTTATACGATGACTAGTCTCCGACATCTTCACCTTGGAGGAAATTATTTCACCGGCATTATTCCGCCGGAGTATGGAAAGTTTCCTCTCCTCGAATATCTCGCCGTTTCGGGAAATGAGCTCGTCGGCGTTATTCCGCCGGAAATCGCTAATATATCTACACTCCAGCATCTATACATTGGCTATTACAACATATTCACTGGAGGAATACCTCCTGCGATTGGAAATCTGTCGAGACTTGTTCGATTCGACGCCGCTTGTTGTGGACTTGACGGTGAGATTCCGCCGGAGATTGGTAGGCTACAG
Source organism: Impatiens glandulifera (assembly GCF_907164915.1). NCBI lineage: Eukaryota > Viridiplantae > Streptophyta > Magnoliopsida > Ericales > Balsaminaceae > Impatiens > Impatiens glandulifera. The sequence goes on from NC_061870.1 coordinate 24,062,663, forward strand.
AATCTGGATACTTTGTTCTTGCAGGTGAATACTCTTGCAGGTCCTTTGACGCCTGAACTTGGAAGCTTGATGAGTATGAAATCCATGGATCTATCTAACAACTTGTTCACCGGCGAAATACCTGCTACATTCGCGAATCTGAAGAATCTTACACTTCTTAATCTATTCCGTAACCAGCTACACGGTTCAATACCGGATTTCATCGGTGACTTGCCTTCGCTTGAGGTGTTGCAGCTATGGGAAAATAATTTCACCGGAAGTATTCCTCAGGGTTTGGGAACAAATGGAAAGCTTCAGAACGTTGATCTCTCGTCAAACAAGCTGACGGGAAGTTTGCCGCCGGATCTCTGCTCCGGTAATAACCTTGAGATTCTGATAACACTCGGAAACTTCCTGCTCGGACCGATCCCGGAAGCTCTTGGGAAATGTGAATCACTGAGTCGAATTCGAATGGGAGAGAATTATCTCAATGGTTCTATACCTAAGGGTCTTCTTAACTTACCAAAGCTCACTCAAGTTGAGCTTCAGGATAATCTTTTATCAGGGTATTTTCCACAAACAGATGGTCTGTCCGAAAATTTAGGCCAAATTAGTCTGTCAAACAACCAGCTCACCGGACCATTACCTCCGACCATCGGCAATTTCTCCGGTATTCAGAAGCTTCTTCTAGATGGAAACCAGTTCTCAGGTTTAATACCACCCGAAATAGGAAAGCTACAGCAGCTTTCCAAGATCGACATCAGCCATAACAACTTCTCAGGTTCAATCCCACCTGAAATCAGTCAATGTAAGCTTCTAACATTCGTTGATCTTAGCCGGAACCAACTATCCGGTAAAATCCCACCTGAAATTACAAATATGCGAATACTCAACTACTTAAATTTGTCAAAGAATCACTTTATAGGAACAATTCCTACATCTATATCCTCCATGCAGAGCCTAACATCTGTTGATTTCTCATATAACAATCTATCTGGTTTAGTCCCTAGTACAGGCCAGTTTAGTTACTTCAACTATACTTCATTCCTAGGAAATCCTAATCTTTGTGGCCCATATCTATCTCCCTGCAAAAATGGGATTAACAGCGACTCGCACCCTGCTCATGTAAAAGGCCTCTCAGCTTCTCTAAAGCTTCTACTAGTAATCGGTCTTCTTCTATGCTCCATCGCCTTCGCCATAGCTGCCATTGTCAAGGCAAGATCATTGAAAAGGGCGAGCGAAGCTCGGGCATGGAAACTAACAGCTTTCCAACGCCTGGACTTCACTAGCGACGATATACTGGATTGTTTGAAGGAAGATAACATTATAGGAAAAGGAGGAGCCGGGATTGTATACAAAGGCTTGATGTCAAACGGAGATCACGTGGCTGTGAAAAGGCTTCCGGGTATGACCCGGGGTTCTTCCCATGACCACGGGTTCAATGCTGAGATACAGACATTAGGGAAGATCCGACATAGATATATAGTGAGGCTGTTGGGTTTCTGTTCAAACCATGAGACTAATCTATTGGTGTATGAGTATATGCCTAATGGGAGCTTAGGTGAAGTTCTTCATGGAAAGAAAGGTGGACATTTGTATTGGGAAACTAGGTATAAGATTGCTTTGGAGGCTGCTAAAGGACTTTGCTATCTTCACCATGACTGTTCACCTCTTATTGTTCATAGAGATGTTAAGTCAAACAATATTCTTCTTGACTCCAATTTTGAGGCTCATGTTGCTGATTTTGGCCTTGCTAAGTTCATGCAAGATTCTGGAACTTCTGAATGCATGTCTGCCATAGCCGGCTCTTATGGATACATCGCTCCAGGTAATCAGATTTGTAATTTTGTATTATTATTACTCAAAACAAAGGGTATTCAAATTTTGAGTTAATTCCTAAGAAATTGGAGATAGGGTTATGATATAGTACGGATAAAGTTGTCATTTTTATGTTTCACTGAATGATTTGAGTGTTGTAGTAATAGCTTGTCATAAGTCCCTTTCACTGTCTTGTGTATTAAATGATATTGTTTGGAGATTTTGGAAGGACATGGGATTTGGGTCTTTGCCAACCATAAATGGGGTCCTTTCCTTCCTATTCAATTAATAGTTAGTTTTGATTCAAATTTGTTTTTTTGAAAACTAAAAACACATCTTGCATTGCAGAATACGCATACACATTGAAGGTCGACGAGAAGAGCGACGTTTACAGTTTCGGGGTTGTTCTGTTGGAACTTGTGAGCGGGAGAAAGCCAGTTGGGGAGTTTGGAGATGGAGTGGATATAGTACAATGGGTGAGGAAGATAACCGGAGGGAAGAAGGAAGGAGTTGTCAAAGTTATCGATCCAAGACTCCATAAGGTTCCGTTTGACCAAGTCATGCATGTTTTCTATGTTGCCATGTTGTGTGTTGAGGATCAGGCTGTCGAACGTCCTACCATGAGGGAAGTTGTTCAAATGCTGACTGAACTTCCAAACGAACCTTCCTCAAATCCTAAACAGGGAGACTCACCGGAGTCTGTTAAAGGTGAGGTGCCGGCGCCGGTGATGGTGGCGGCGGTGGCGGGGGCTGGTGGTGGAAGTAATAATGAGATGTCCCAATCACTTACAACTGATCTTCTTAGCATTTAATAATGTAGGCTGTCTAAGTTTTATTTAATGTTTTTTTGAATTTATTAGTTTCAATGTTTTGTTGTTTGTTATGTTTAATGTTTGAAGTTTATTTTATTTTATTTTATTGGGGGTCCATGAGTGTAGTGTGTATATAAGGGTAAATGTTTGGCTTGTTGAAAAACAACTCATTTATTTTCTTTTGATTTGATTTTGTGATGTGTTGCATGTAAAATTGAAAATGGTAAAGGTAACAACAAAGCATGACACAAGAAAAAAAAAATAGAATACATCCACGATATTCAAATAGATTATCGAGTTCGTATATCTTTAAGAAAATGATTATCCTGATTGTTTTTTAGAACGAATTTCAGAAAGCGTCACAATATTAACATTATGAATTATATACTTTGGACGACTATTATTTCTTTATAATTAGACACTGCACTAGAAAATAATTATGATGGTAATAAAAAAATAAAATTAGTGCACTCATAAAATTAAAACTAAAGTAATTGTAAAATTATTAAATTTGTTATGAATTCTTTATATTTATTAAAATTAAAATTGAACTATTTTACAAGTGTTTGTATTATTGTTTAAATGCACATTGGATTGGGGGAAGATGACATGCAAATGAGGGAACTTTTAAAGAGTTTCAAGGGAGTGGGTAACCCCTCTTTTATTATTATTATTTAATTTACTTTCCCTGAAACTAAAAAATTTCAAGATAAAATTGTTGGGTTTATTTTATTTGTTCTTATTTATAAAATTTTGATAAAATTTATTATTTTCTATGGTTTAACTTATTGGTTAGTTCTTAATTTGTATAGAGATATTATTCACAAAAGTAATATATTTATACTGAAAATTTATGAATCAAACTAGTCTTGCTTATTCAAATAGGGATCTATCCTTCTCCAATTTCCATGTGGTTGCTTCATCAATCACAATGTCACTTTAATATAAAATTTCAATTTTAAAATAGTATTATTTATACACATTGGGCCCTCAAATCTTTAATTATTGCATATATAAAATCATCATGAAATACACTTGTCGTTTTAAAGTGACGAAAGAAAACAAACAATATTTAAAGGGTCAAAAGTCTTAAATAATAGAACAAAATAGTTTCAATTACAGACACCCCATTAATCAAATATAATAATAAGAAAGTAATCTAATGTAACATAATATCAACATTTAAAAAAATCTCCTCATGTCACAAAATCTCACTATAAATAATACAAAAATTATCTATATTCCATTATATTAATATCTTATTAACAAATGAGTCAATTTAGATGTTAGTGGAAATGGAATTAAAATGCAAGGATAAGATTGACCTTAATATTTTATTATTAATTACCCTTCTTTTATAATAAATAAATGGTTATTTTAATACCAAAATACAGGTAATATAACACTTATATGTAGTCAATGTGAAAGAGAATCATTCACTAATGATTTAATTAAATTTAAAACCATTATACACATTTACACACTATATTCTTTTTTGTGATTTTCTTAATTAGAAACATAAAAAACAAAACATTATAACATAAACTTAAACGCGTCTGTCAATCGAGGTTGTGAATAAAGTCGACTTGTAATATGTACAAGTTTTTAAACAAATTGTACAAAGTATATATGAACTTGAATATGGTATTTAAAATTGACCTAATTCCTCTAAGATAATGTTAGTATTAGCCAACTATTTTGTAACAAATAGAAGAACCAAAATATAATATATTTTAAAAGTTAATAATATATAGAAGTGACAACTCAATCTATAATAATCTTACAATTAAGTATTATTGATAATTTTGATGGAATGGGACAAAAGAGTCCGGACAATAGAATATGTGACATTATGAATTTTAGTACTCTAAATTTCTAATCCATATATCAATATGAACAACATACAACAATCCAAAATTTCAAAATAAATAGTATATAATAATTTATATATTTGATTATTAATTGATTATGTTGTCTCTAAAAGTAATTAGCATACCGACATTATTTATATTTTAAATGATTAGTGTTATAATTTAGGATCATCACCACTCTCCTAAATGAACTTCAAAAATGAATCTTTTGTATAATTAAAAAATGGATTATTTGAATTATGTTAAAATAAGGGTAATTTGAGATCTTGATTGAATTTATTTTATTATTTTATTGAAAAGTGATCGAAATAAAAAAAATGAAATTATTTTCAAATAAGCAAATATTATTTTTGTGACATGTGATTAATGGGTCCAATATAGATTTCTCTAGTGATATTGGCGTAGCATTGTTGTCTCTTGTCAAAATCACAACAGCTTTAAACTGTTACACCTTCCATATAATTGTACTTAATTTTGTTTCAAATAAATCTATTTTACAATAAGATTCATTTTCATTTCTTATGTCAAAATGGTCATTTTTATAATAGATTCATTTTCCTCTTTTGTCAAAATGGTCATAATATAGTTTTCTTATACCTAATTATTTAGAAATAATTTATATTATTATTATTTGTATACAAAAGAAAAGAAATTATCCACTATATTGACAAAAACAATCCCTATTAATTGTCATATCTTGTAAAGCTTAAAGGACATAAATAATTGTTATATAATTGATTTGGGGTGAGATATTTTTTATAATTAATTAATAAAAAATGTAAAAGGAAATCACAAATTATTCGAATAAATAGAAGTGGGTGGGAGATTAAAAATGGTGCCCAAAAAATGACAAACAACTTTTCAAAATGGAATTGTCACAAACAAAGATGTTGATATATATTATAAAAAAACTATTGTCTAAATAATTTAGTTTGTTAAAGTTTTTAACGATTAAAAACAGTCTTACGAGTTATAACTCATCAAATCGATAGTTAAAAGATTAAAAACACCAATGTCAATTGTTAGAGATGAATTTTCAGTAAAATAACCAACCAAATTGTTTACATCATAATATATTTATATAATTCACTACATTTGTTAATGAGTTCTTTAGTTTTACTGGTGAAATAGAATATTATAAATTTAATTTTGGCTTACATATTTGAAGTTTTTAGAAAAGGAATTCCAACTAGGTAACGAATTTGATTCCATATGAGAACGTTTTGAGTTGAAACGGGGACAAAAAAAAAACTATTTAACCAAGGTAAAATACCTAGTAACTATTTTCTTGTAGAAAGTTAAATTTACATCTTCAACAATAAAGAGTAAAGTTAATATTGATATTTCCATCTTAATAATGATGTACTTTGTAATAAAAAAGTAAGACAAATAATTCATAATTAAGTAGCAATAAAGAGATTGCTTTAATTAGCCGAATAAATTAAGGTGAAAAAGGTTCAATTTTCAACGTTTTATTAAGCACATAAATGAGTCCCAATAACTTTAAAGTGGTCCTGTGTTATAGTCAAATATTTTTACATAAATTTATGAAACCATGCTAATTTATGATTTATGAACCCAATGAATTTATTGAAATTCTCAAACACTATCTATCACATGCACCCAACCCATCTACTTTCCTTGTTGTTATAGCCAGCTACCTAGCATTCATGCATCTTTCTTTTAACTTTTTCTTTTACCATTGTAAAGTAAATGGAATATTTTGATTGAATCATACAAGATATGCAGAATATTCATATTGATCTATAACACTATCTAAATCTAATGAAAATGGAACCCTACAAAGACCACTTGTGGGGAATTAACATTTTTTTGAAATCGGTTGGAGCAATTCTAAAGGGGGTGGAGTGATCTGTGATCGTGATATCATTGTTCGATAATAAGACCACTTGATTAAAACTCGATTCTTAATTACCTCTTTACATAGCATACTACATATTTTAATTGAGGTTAGACTTTTTTGATTATTCACAATGAAGTAGTAAATTTTACACAAAAATGAGTAGTTTTGATGTTCTAAATTACCTAGCTAACATGTTGGATTAATAACTAATTTTCCTTTTAAGCATATAATATATTTTATTGTTCATTGATCAAATGACAATAAGTAGCAAAAAAGAATTACAAATGAAGAAGATGAAGATTAAGACAAAAATAAAATAAAATCTAGAGCCACAAAAACAAGGCCCAATTGACAAAGGAACACCTCCACAAGTGTTTTAAAATAAAACTCTTGCATTAAATCAAATTTAGCATAGTAAACGATTCGGTTCAATTAGTTTTTTCACCGAAAATTCATTCTAGATGTTATATCGGTTTTTTCAAAATCTTTGTTTGACTATTAAATTTTGGTTCGATAATTGATCAGTTATAAAATCGATTCGGTCGATTTTTCAGTTTAAAAATAACAAATATATATAATATAATAAAGTAAAGAATGAAAAGTTAATCGAATCTTATAATAAAATTTTAATTTTAGATGATAAAACAACTCTTTTAACTTAAAAAAAAAATATACGAGAGAAAAAAAAGACATTAAATATGCGTGTTCCAAGATTTGTACCCTAAATAAAAAAAACATCATGATTATCCTTTACTAACAGGTTAAAAGAATATAAATGTTTATTATTTAAACCGTCAACCAAACCCGTTAGGGTTCGGTAAATGAAATTATGAACCGACTACAATTTGGCTGTTTATAAGTATTTCAATTGTTTTTTAATTGGTTCTATTCGATTTTTTTCAATTTTGTTGTCCAACTATTTTTAAGGGATACGAGATATAAGCTTTGTTGTGATTAGAGTTTTTTAAAAAAAAATAGAAGACGAAAATAATGATAGTCGATGATTTTGAGGATGTGATGATTATTTTTGATAAAAAGACTTAAAGTATACTGATATATATAAATAAAATTAAAAATAATAATTAAAAATAGATAATATTTTAGTATTTTGATTAATAAAATGAGTGATGTGATTATTGAGAATTGATTAATTGAAAATTAATTTTGTTTGAATTATTAAAATTTTAAAGAAAATAAGGCCATAGAAATAGATATGAAATTAAAATGAAAACATGATTTTGTTTAATGGATAAATTATTTCATTAATTCATATTTTGGGAAATTGTAGAAAAACAGGAAAAAAAATAATACAAAATATGACAATATTTGTCATAAATTATCACATTACCTTAAGCCTTAAAGAAACATCTAAACAATTGAAATAATTTAAATCATATTACTCTTTTCCATTCACAAACTTCAACTGCTCAACCTAAAAAACAATTTCTCTGAACATCTGTAAATTGTACATTCTATTTAATCTTCTTTCAAATTGTTTTGAATTATCTATGTCAATTTTAACATTTTTGTAAAAAAAAAAAAAAAAATCTTAACAAAGTGAAGTGCAATATTGTGGTATTGCAGTGATGTGCAATATCCCTGAACAGGGTTGGTAGGGCACAAATATGACAATGACAAGAGAGAGTTATCCATTACTTTTTCTTTTTTTTTTACCATGTGGTTAATTTATTTTATTTTGTATTTTTTTTAAAAACTATTTACTTAGCCAAGACTTTTTTCCACTAGAATATTATTATTTGTTATTGATCCAAAATTTTAGAATATATGAGAATTTGGAGTTTAGTTTTTATTAGTAAAATTAAACAGTCTACTTGAAAAAAAAAATATATTTTAATTATTACAACCGTATTTTAATTGAACATTGTCAAAGTTAAATTTTATTTTAGTTTGATATAAAATAATTTTATATGATATATCTAAATTGATTTATTTGTAATGATTCAAATTATATCGTGATATATATATATATATATATATTATAAGTTTAATTTTTTTTTATTTGGTATCATATCATATTGTTTTTAAATATAATGATTTATAATATTTTTGAGATTTTTATCTATATATTTTAACAAAAACAAAAGAAAGAAATAAAAAAAAGTATATATTTCAAAATCTTCTAAAATACACTGAATTGCGGGGCCTGTAAAAATGATTCACAAGTAACCCACACTTTTAAAATACACTTTATTTATTTCATTCATTTTGTTTAATTTGTAGGGTCAAATTAAAAAGTAACCCACAATATTTGTGTGACTTTCTTTTCATGTTCCTAAAATAAATATATATATAAAATATATATATATATTTGTTATACCTAATACGGGCTAGTTTGATTACAACTTTCATATTTATAGTGTAATTTAGTTACATGAAACTCAAGAATTTCAATTTTTAGTATAATTTTTTTAAATTTGTTAATTATTATTTATTACCTTGAAATATGTTATTATAATACCTTATCACTTAAGAGTACACCAACCTCTCATATTCAATTTATTGAGAAATTTATCTACTTCATTTACCAAAAAAAAAAAATTGCATACAAATATTTTATTTTAAGAGAACCACTAAACAAAAATATTAAAGTACAGAAAAATTAAACTAAAATAAATTGTAGGGTGAAAACTTCTTCTAGTATAGTTAAACTATATATTAATTAAGAAAACAGTAATTTAGTAAGTGACTGTATATAAAATATTAATTATAAATTTATAAATAAATAGTATTAAAAAAAAAATAAGTTTCTAATAGAAAAAATAGAGTAATAATGAAGACAAATATGTGTCTTCTCGGCCGTGGCTCATTTTCATAATTTGTTAACAACATCATTTATGAATAGTGAAAATCTTTACTATTTTTTTTAAACAAATTTATTATCAATTTCTCTTTTAAATTTAAACATTTTTTTAATTTCATAAAACTAACCCAACTATACCAGTAATAGTTACCCATAGCCATTTATCTATTAAGAAAGAATTTATGAATTAGGATTAATAATTAAAGTGCACACGTGACCTCAATCATTTTAGTCAAATGTTAATTCAAAAGAGAGAAGAAGAATGAACAATTTTAAACCCCTCTCCATTGATGGATGTTTTTTACTTTTTAACCCAATAAAGAAGCAATAAGTAGTACTATTACATAGTCTTCATATATGGATCCTACTAACTCTATAAAGTTCATTGCTTTATTGTATTCCCACTATTTTTCTCAATCTTCCTTATGGCATCCCAATGCTAGCTCTCACCATGATATTATTCCCACTTCATTTACCTTTAATCCTATAATTTGAAAGAAGAAAGAGTGGTATTTGTCTATCAAAGGCAAGGTATTATAAAACAAAGATTATTGAATTTTATTATAATAATAACTTATCCTTCTTTCTTTTGATTCTTAAAAATAATTTTAGGGATATAACATTATCATATTGCTGTCGTTAGTAAGCCCAACAAACCTCGGGGGCTAAGGCAGTTCACTCCACTGAAAAATCCATTTAATAAAACATATAAGATATTTAAAAAAACATATAATTTTTGAACATAAAATGTTGTAACTTAGTGGTTGAATATATGAATTTTAAATTTTTATTTGATTATAAGTTTAAATTTCAATAAAAAAAATTTTTTTTTTATCAATTTTTTAAATTAGACATAAAACAACACAAAAAAATTCATTTTTTTTCTTATTAGGATGGGATATCAAAACTCGGGACTGACTCTAATGACCATCCACGTTCATTACCCATTTCAACCATGTAGGTATTTGTATAGCTATAATCTCCCCCCTAGTATCTTCATCTCTCTCAAAGAAGAAGATAAGACTATGGAAGACTATATATGAGCTAGTTCGGTATAAATTTATTTGAATAAACTTTGAATTATTTAAAAAAAATTATTAATTAGTGTTGAATTTGAGAAAATAAAGTTTTTATAAAAAAAATAAAGATATTAATATATAATAATAATTTTTTTTATATGAAAAATATAATGTATTTTAGTTCATGAATTTATGGATTGAATTGTAAATAAATAAGATGATCTTTTATTATATTATGTTGTCAAACAACCAAGCCATTTTTTAAAGAAATTCGAATGTAGGCTTATTGGTGAGTTAATGGGCCAAATCTTCCGATTGAGAATGGGCATATGGCCATAAAAGTAATACCTTATTTTTATTATTATTTTATACAAATAAATTAAATTAAAAGTAAAACAAATATTTTAAATTAATTACAGTTAAACTCTTGAATATCTAATTATCCAATACAAATATATTATATCCATCTTCCTTTTAAAAAATAATTTAACTAAATTATAATATATAGTTTATTTATGAAAAATGATATTTAATTAATCGTGTCTATAAAGTATAAATATAATTTGATTTGTTATCTACATCACATTCTCGTCTTTTACACTTACTAAATATGTTTCATGTTTTCGAAAATGACTAAGAATCTCGTTAATTTTTTTTTCTTCTAATTTTACAACAGACAATGATGCTTATTTTGAATTCCACCGTTGTTATTATATTCTAAAGAATCGAGTAACGAATAATAAGCTTCTTCACGACACACTCGTTGATGTATTATATCGCCTTATATTGCACCACTCTTGAGAACGTACTTGTCTTGCTAAATAGTTTTTTATGAACGGTTTGGCAGGTTATGGGCTATTGACAGGTGTTTATGGGTTAGGCCAGATCGTTTCAGAAAAGAAACAAAGGCCCACTAAAATATCCAGGCCGCCAACTACCGGTTAGACAAATTAGGCCCATTATGAAACCAGGCGGTCCAAACAAGCCCAAAGCAGGCTAACATGTGGATTGCACGTGACATCCTCCCCTGAATCGATCATCCCTATTTCCTCCTCCTATTCGCCCGACTGGTCTTGAGAGAGAAAAGAAAGAGAGAGAGAAATTCAGAAAATGGCGTCGGCGATTGTGAGATCTGCTATCCGCGGTGCTGTTCGAGCTAGGGCTCCGGCTTCCAAGAGGAATTTTTCTTCATCTGCCCATCATGACGATGCCCGTAAGATCTCTTTCTGTCCGTTTACTCATTTTTCGATCTGGATGTTTTAGTTTGCCAACATCATCTATCATATGATCCCTCTGATGGGTTTCAATCTATATCACGCCTTCACTTGTTGTATAAATTCAGGGTCTTGTTAGATTTGTAGCTGAAATGTTTCGTAATTTAGGTTTAGAGAGTCTCTTCATTTGTTGTTTTTCTTACCCTTGTAGTCTGATACAATAAGAGATAAGACCTGGGAAAAATGGATCAATCCAGTTTATTTTGACCCATTCTTCTATCTGATTCGATTCATAGCAACTATGTAGTGGTCCGGATTCAATTTCATTTAAAACCATCTTTTTTTCATGAATCATATAAAATCTAAACATCATGAATAACATGTAATTGTATGTAGTCTGTTATGACTCTACCCAAAAGTCCACAATTCACTATAAAGGCACTAGTTTGAATGGGTCAACCAATTTAGGGTTTATATTGTTTATGCTAAAGAGACTGATTTAAATGAGCCTTTTTTTACATATATTTCAAAATAAGTCATGTGCATTGCTAAACAAGCTTTACAAGATAAGTCATGTTTATCACAAGGAGTTCTGGTTCAGTATGGTGCATAATATGCTCTTCAAAGAAGAAGAAATGCAGTTTGAATTGTCAGATGGAAGATGAGTAAATACTTTATATCAAGTACAATATGAATTATTTAAGAATGTTTAATTCTCATGGTTGTTTTAGAAGATAAGTAAGAAGGATGGGTTTGTATACAAAATTTCGAAATTCTAAAATTTAAGTTAGCAAAGATTGTTATTTTGTTATGAAGATACGGCATGTAACCACTCAATGAATGGCGGAGATATTAAACCACTGCTTGTTTTATCTCAGGTGAAGCTGCAAAATGGGAGAAGATTTCTTATGTTGCAGCTGGCTCTTGCACCATCTTTGCTATCTATAACCTCTCGAAGGAGCACCCACACTATGATGAAGCTCCTGTATGCTTTTCTTTAAAAAAAAATCCTCTTGATTGACTTCTTAAACTTGTATTCCTATGTTGAGTTAAGAGTTTATTTGGTAAGAGCAGTAAGGGGATGTAAATCCAATACCATATGTATAAAATAATATTCTTTTGATCTTAAATTTTAATTTTTTTTATAAAATCTACAATCCATAATCTAGGGGATAATGTATTATAAATGTTGCTGTAATGTTTTTAATAGTGTTCGATTTTCTCACTGACCTTACATTTGGATGCAGAAATACGCACATATGCACATCCGCAACAAGGAGTTTCCATGGGGTATGTGTCTCACTGAATTCTTTTTGGTTATATTTAGTACTCTGGTTAAGTAATCTTATTTTTGTGTAAATTCATCACATGGAATGTTGGGTTCCACTTTCTTAGTTCTCAAACTAGAAAATTGTTAGCCATAGTTTTTATTTTAACTATATGTTCAGTCTGCATTTCAGTGTTGTGATTACTCTTGTGATGCTTTTCCGCGCCCTAATGGGCAAATACTTGGTTGTGTAGTTTTTGGGTTAGGCTTAATGCAGTGTTTGATAACTAACTTATCACTTCATTTAAACACTTAATTATGTAGATTAAGCTCAAATTAAAAAATATTGTTAGTTTTGAATTACTTTACTTGGTTAAACACTTTTTTTTTTTTAATTCTTTTGGCATTATTGAAAACCTTTATTGTTAGGTGATATATGAAGGAGCATCTTGATTAACAATGATTATGTGTTTATAGTTGTTAACTTGTGAAAATGTGCAGGACCCGATGGCCTTTTCGAGAGGAAACACCATTGATCATCTTTGAAGTTATCTTCGGAGAATGCTTTTATCTCTGCAGCATTTGGCTTTGTTAGGGAGAAAAACCTTTACATATATTTGTGGGTGTTTGTTTTTCATTTCCATTTCTTGTAAAACTCAAGCACTAAACCAAGCTTATGGAAGAAATAAGATTTAATCTTGATATTATTATATTGAGGACTATTGTTTCTTCATCAATATTACTTTGAATCTTTGATAAGCTAAATATTTGCAAATTCTTCAGATTGTGATAATCAATGTAGGGTTTTTTCATTCTTGCATTGTAAATATGTATTTCAAGAGATCTCTTTCATGCTCATTTGCACACTCATCTAGGACAAATTAAATTAAAATCAAACTAATCTTGACTAAAGAATTTAGGTTAAATTTATGAACATCTTAAGTTGATGTTTTGGGATGGTCTTAAGCCTTAACTTCTTGGTTTAAAATGGTATGGTAGAATTTCAACTCTTCCCCAGCTTTCTATTATTATAGATTACATATTTTTGGTATTTTTCTGTTCTCGATGAGTTCACCTCACGACACTTGTGTTATCTTTTTTAACATATGTGCCGCCTTAGAGTTCATCTTAGCACACCTGTGTTATCTTTTAACATATGTTCAACATATGTTCCGCCTTACTTGACAATGTCTTTTACCCGAATCGGCCTCCAACGGTAGGTCTGGAATCTATGTTCCGCCTTACTTGACAATGTCTTTTATCCGAATCGGCCTCCAACGGTAGGTCTGGAATCTAAAAAGATGGACATTGCTTCGGATTCATAGAATAAGTAAAATAACGTAAAAAAACAAAAACAAATATAGAATGAATTATTCCAAACATCCAAGATCAAAACAAGCCCAAAGCTGTCCTTGTTTTATATAATAAATGAATTGGACAGTAATGACACCCTTGATCAAATGCTACTACAACACCCCCTATACAATCTAATTCAAAATCAGAAATTTCAATGACAGTTTATAGATTAAATATCAAAAATTTCAGAAAGAGATGATTTCATTCATTCATTTACATATTTAGAAAAGAGAGTAATAAAGTTGGGGTTAGTGTATATAGATGGATAGATCATTCATATATCATGGGTTGAAGATGAAGTCGCCACATTTACATTTCCAACTCATTGGTTTATAGTTAGACCCATCATCTTCATCACCTCTTCCTCCTCCTCCTCCTCTGTCATATGCAATTCTAGACATTGAAATCGAAACTCCATTGATTAAGCTTTTCCTTATCTGTGGATTCATCGGCACTTGAATCGCTTCACAATGCCCACAAGATCTACATCTCCGTTCACATTTAGGTGGGCTAGACCCAATCTGTGCTCTCAAATTCATCACTTTTTCTTCCTGATCTCTCCTCTGTAATTTTTCAAACACCCCCATTATTAACAAACATCCTTGTCACTTGTCAGATAATGGAAAAATGAGAAAATACCTGAATTTGAACATCCGGTCTGAAAGTCGTCGTCTTTCTACCTTCATGAATTAAAAGAACAAAATTACAGTCTTTATACATATATGAATTGATAGAGAAAACTGAATTGAACATTACCATCAGCAATGGAAACGAATTGGGTGGAGGTTGAAATGATGAAGAAAAGTAAGGAAATAGTGAATTTGTGAAAATGATGGCTGCAAAACAAATTCCGATTACAACCCATTTCAGGAAAAGTGAAGAAGCTCCAACAATGGTGATTTTCTGGTTCAAAGTCAAACTATAATGGATGAGTGAAGAGTGAAGAGATAGAGAGAGAAAATAATCAATTGTGAAGAAGAAGAAAGAAGGATGAATCCCAAACAACAAGGATTTTATTCATTTCATTGACAGTATATAAAAGACGTACATTACGTTATAATCATCACCTTTCCAAACTTTTTTAAAATAATAATATGAAAAAAGTATGATTCTCTATTTTCATGATTCTAATTCATTTTTAATCACACTACCAAGAAAAAGACAAAATAAAAAATAAAATGCTCAATAACAAAAACCCACAACCCAACATACAAAACCAATAACCTAAACCATACAAAACCCAACATTAAACAAGCTCTATTAACACACACCAATGATTTGATTTGGATTATTTTCAAATAATTCTTATTACCTAAACCTTGATAAAATGATCTTGTGTATTTGATTTTCAAATAATCCTAAAAAAGGCTCATTCTTTCTTTCTTAACGGGACATGATCTAATAACACAGTAGCTACATGCTATAGAGTAGTAGTAGGTACAGTAACAATAACAATAAAACAAGTGTGTGTGTGAGAGAAAGTTTGTTTGTATCTATGTCTGTCTCTCTCACACAGTGACGTAGGAGGTGGGTTGGGATTTGGGTAATATTGCTTGCTGGAGTTGGTTTTCACTTTTTCAGCTGCAGATTTATTATTATTTCATGACATCATCCAACCCTTCACGCCATATCTTCTCTTTCTCTCTAGAATAATGATTTTTTATTTTTTTTATCAAAATTAAATAAATAAATTAGTACAGATTTTATTGGTGTATCAAAAACTCAAATCTTTTAAATCAGAACAAACTTATTCGGAAAGAAATTAAAGCAGAGTCTCTTGTACTCCAAGATATCAAAAGATTTTAAAGATTAAAGCTTTATAAAATTTAATTCATTTCAATTCTTTAATTTTTAAATTATTTTATTTTTTACATTTTGGGTTTGGTTTCAACAAATGGGATATATATTGTATGTCGTAGTAGTCCATGGGCTATATAGCCCAAAGTGAATGCTTTAATTACTTCATCTAAAGAGGGCCTAAACTATAACAATGATGGACTGCTAGAATGGGCCTAGAAGAAAATATTGGCCTATTTTAATAATGTGAATTGTGATCTCCAAGAGCTTGTTTTGGATGAAAAAGGTTTTTTTGGATAACATCCCATTTTTATCCCGAAATCCAAACATCTTATCAACTATTAAATTAAATAATTTTATCATTTAAACACTAAAATATTCTCTAATTTTATCATCTCTTTTTAAACCATCATTCTCTCACATACCCCATATCCTCTAAATTCAAAGATAAATTAGTTTTCAATTTTTAAAAACAGTTTTATCCTAGTTTTTACCAAATAATGGTTTTTGGGATAAAACTCAAAAAAACTCTTTCCTAAACCCCAAACTCAATCAAATTTATATTGTTTATTCAATTTCAAATTTAAATTAATATTCATAATTTAATTTAATTTCATTAAAATAGTTAGTTTAAAGAAAGAAAAAAATAACTCTTCAAGTAAATAGGGAAAACACAAAATCTAACTTATTTGTGTTTTTTTTATTTAGCAAAGTATATCAATTTCTCAAAACAAAACAACATAAAAAGTTTGATTAAGTGGGATGAGTTCAACTTTATACTAATTAAATAATTTATAATGTGATCACAAAAAGTTAAGAATATAGCCTGCAAACACACTTAATCAGACGTATAATTTGTCGTCTGACGGGCTTGAACCCAAGACCTCTTTAGAAAGTTGGGGATATCCTTGTTGTTACTATGCTTAAAAAGGATTATAACCTTTATATATATATATATATATATATATATATATATATATATATATATATATATATATATATATATATATATATATATATATATATATATATATATATATATATATATTTTTTTTTTGAAAGAACTAGTTTCTACTTTTATTATTATAGTGTTCAATTATTAAATTATAACTACAATTTTAATATTTAAAAAATTGTACAATTATTACATAAGAAATATCAAAATATTTATAATATCAATCACATTAACAAAAACTATATTGCATCATGAATGATCATCATTGTTGTCGACCGTCATTTATTGTGGTCCATGTGTGATGAACGATATCCTCAATAGTGATGAAATTAGAATAACCACTCAAAATATGTTTCTTTTCAACTATAGGCTATAGCTATAGTAATTGATTGTAAATTGTAACCCAATTTGATATATACTAAAAGTTGGTTTTAGAAGGGACAAAATGTTGACAATGATGATCTCCTCAATCATCATTGTATTCACCACAACCCATTATTTTGTTAGGCAAAAACAACATTGGTATGTGTAGGGTTTTAGGGTTTGGGTGGTAAATACATGTGGACCAATTCATGTATTGTAGCCTTTTTCTTCATGCCCCTTATCACACGTTTGTTTTTTAGTTTTAACAACCCTATTGGCCATGAATGATGATGAGTGGAATAGCAACATGTCATTCCACTTGCAATTATAAGAAAACAAATACATTCCATACATACCGCAACTCAATTTTATAAAGTCACAATAAGTTAAAGACATTGGAAAGAATCCAATGAGTTTTTAATAACAACATGCCACACTCCTTTTTATCCATCCTTTCAATGATTTTAATAATAAGAAAAGGGTTGATGTTTATGTATTGAAAAATTGTAATACAATCTAGCACGGAACATCATATTTATTAGTTTAAATGTTACATGTTGTTTGGACCCGCATAAAGATTATTAAATAATACAATTTATTATCGGTTGAGAACATCATGTATTCACGAATTCATTTTTTAATGTTCTTTATCTTTGTTCTTTTTTATATATATATATAGATGTTTAATTTAAAAGCTATTTTCTAGGAATTTTTATTTCCTTGATGATGAATCATTTTCATGATATGATTAGATAATGATGATCAAATATGTTTTTTTAGACCCATTTGGACTTCTATTGTTTTCCTTTTTGCTTTTCAAAATTTTGTTCTCTAGAATTTTTTTTCGTTCTTTAGGTCACAACCAATTCTTGTAAACCGACGAGTCTTTATGAATTTATACGAAGTCTTACCACCATTTTTTTAAAGAAATGTTCTAAAAAAAGTGCATTCTTTGGGTTACCTTTCGTCCTATAAAATTAGTAAAAAAAGAAAAAGAATGAAAGAACGATCCCCAAAAATCAGATTGAAAAACATCGAAATCACCACAAAAATTTATAACGAAACTTCTTTTTCGTACAATAAAACACACACGTGACTTTGTAACATTGAATTACTTTATCAAGTAATTAACATTATATGAGAAGTTAAATAACAAATACTCAAAAAAAGTTTAATATATCAAAATTAATATTCATGGATATCAAAATGATAATGGAGTTTAAATATATATCAACATCATGAACAAGATTAAATATCAATGTTTAGCATCCACAAGCACTACAAGTTCAAACTGTCTCAAACCCTAATTACAACATAATCAAAGGATACTTAATTAATTAGAGTACTCTAGCTACATCTTATCAATATATTGAAATAATACATTTTAATTAAAATCAAGTTAGTTTAGTCTTAGCCTATCCATACAATATATATAATATACCTTAACTCACTTCAATCAATTCATTAACAAGCTGTAGATGGATTAACAATCGGATTATACAAATGAGTTGGTTTCGATCCCACCATACTAATATTCTTATCGGAATCCTTGACTTCACCCTCGCCAACAGCGGTTCCGATCCTCTCGCATGCCGGGCAGATTGAAAGTGTGGTAGCGGGCAGTTGCATGTAAAGACCGGGCAACTTAAGTGACTTGAGCTCATGAAGTTCCTTTTGTAGTCTTCTGTTTTCGTCGGTTAGAGTTTCGCAACACTTCTTCAAAAACTCACAATTTATTTCTGTTTGCTTAAGCTTTGTCCTGTTAATTTGTTTTAATCAAAACAATAATCAATATAATTAAGTTTTAGTATAGAAAATTAATTATTAATATTGATATTCAAACCTGGCTCTTCTATTCTGAAACCAAACTTCTACTTGTCTAGGTCTGAGATTTAACTTTCTTGCAAGCTCCTGTTTTTGCTTCTACATAACAAATAAATAAAAATGATTTAAATTTCAATCAATTAAATGGAAAATAAAAATTATTTTAAAAAGGAGATAAAAAGAAAATAAATACTAACTGGATTGAGAGTGCTATGTTGCTTAAAACATTGCTCCAAAAGGGCAGACTGGTCTCGATTAAGCCTGAGTTTCTTCCTTGAATTATTATTATTATTAATATTATTATTATTAATAATAATAATATCGTCTTCTTCACCATCATCATCATCACTGGGTCTGTTCAAGCTACCGTTGGAAAACGACGTCGTCGTGGGACTATCAAGTCGTCCGTACATCTTGGTAGATCCATGACCAGAATACTCTTGATCAT
Organism: Impatiens glandulifera; assembly: GCF_907164915.1. Lineage (NCBI taxonomy): Eukaryota > Viridiplantae > Streptophyta > Magnoliopsida > Ericales > Balsaminaceae > Impatiens > Impatiens glandulifera. The sequence goes on from NC_061870.1 coordinate 24,082,071, forward strand.
CTCCTGCAGATGATGATGAAATCCCCAAAGTTAGCGACGGCTCCAAACTTGACGCCGCCGCAGCCGTCTTCCTACCAAACGCAGCCGCCGCAGCCGGCGGCGGAACAGCAAATCCTAGTCCTAAATTCAAGCCTGTGTCATCCAAACCCATTTAGAGAGAGAAAGAGAGAAGTTTTTTTAGTTGTTTGGATTTAATTAGGTCCGAGATAATTTGGTGACAATCAACCTCTCTATATATATAATATATATATATAAGAAATGATTAGGTAAGGGAATTTGGTCAGGAATGACGTGACATAATTTATTCGCTGAAAAAATAAAATAATTTCTTTTTTTCTCTTTTTCCTCTCACTTTCACATTTTTCAAGAGGGTGATGTCACGTCATTCCCTCACCAAATTCTCTCACTAAATTCCCTCACTCTATCCCTCCTCATATATATATATATATATATATATTTTTTTTTATTATTTATTTTTGGAAATAAATATATATAAATTGATTTCTAATTACAAAAGTATATATATATATTGCGGAATTGATATCTTCCAATAGAAATTGATTGACACAATTTAAAGAAAAAAAAAACATGTGTAATTTGAACCCCCAAAAATGTGCAATAATATATTTTTTAAAATAAAAAGGATTGTTTTTGTGATTTATTGTGTCAATAATATATATATTTTTTTAAAAGAAAATTATTCTTTAGAAATTGTTATTTTGTCATAAACAAATTTTAAAGTATATATCTAAAATATTTTTTTTATTTACATGTGAATTAAAAACTTTTTTAAATGAAGTGTAGGATATTATGCGAGATTTGGGTATGTTAAAAAAATTGAAAATAGAAAAATGGTAATGATGTATGATTTTGAGGATTTTTTTATTTTTATTTAAAGACTTACAAAAAAATATTAATATATAATAATAATTTAATATAAAGGGTATTTTGGTTAATAAATTAAATTATTTGTCCGTTAAAGTAAAATAATGTTTAATTAGTTTTAATTATTTAAATAATCTAGATCGAACAAACAAGTCATGTCTTCTTAAATAAAAACAAAATAAAAAAATGAACATACAAGAAAAACTAATTTGATAAAATAATTTGAGATACAAAAACATGCCCCCATCAAATAAACTTACAAAATTATGGTGATGAGTATTAACCATTTTAATTTAGAATTAACATAATTTAACATATCACGATCCAACTTTAACTTAAAAACGTTCTTAATATTAATAAAACATGAAGTTTTATGCAAGATTTTGTCACTTGAATTATCATAATAAATTATATTCATAAAATTATTACAATTCATTAGTGTGACTAAAATTATAGTGTTAATACAATTTTAAGTTGTTTACATTTAAACTATTAGGGATTAGTTATTGTTTCACCTTATAGAATAGTTAGGTCATGAACTATTCTAAATATAGTCAATCCCAAATAAATGCGAAAGCATAGTCTCACATGTTAAGAGTTTGAATTTAAAAAAAAATGAAGAGAAAGCTCATATTTCAGTCTGCATTTACTCAAAGGACATCTAGAAATAGTATGTTTTTATAAATTTGTGATAGACCAACTAAATTTTGATTTTAATACATATCTCATTTTAACTCAAATGTTAATTCATTAGTAGGGTCAATATCAAAATGTATATATAACATGGGTTAACAAAATTGTTTCATTCTTTTAAAAAATATTTATTGATCATTTGATTAATCATCTTTATGTTATTATTTTTGCTTTTTGTTCTTAAGTACAAGTACTTACTCAAACGGATCCATTTATATGTCCTAGTGTGTGACATTCATAACTTCCACTATTTTTCTATACACTTTTTCAAAAAGGAAATTATATGAAATACACAATTCATTGAAAGTCAACATACTATATATAGTTAATCTCGTATTTAATATATAAATAAATTAAAAATAAAAAGTCTATCAATCAAGGTGTTTTTTTCCTTAAAAACAAACCGACCTTAAATTTTATCTTGTATAGTTTAATTTGCGATTGAACCCACTACTACACTTATCTCCATGATGATGGCAAGCAAGAAATCTCTAAAAAAAAAAAAAAATTACCTACGTGGATTCACATGGCAAAAGGAAGCACAAACACATAAATATCTTTTGCCTTATCGACACCCATTAACCCTTCCTCTATATATTTCACTATTTACTCGATCCCATTGACCTAATATTGCAGGCTTGTTTGATCTTATTATTCACCAAAGAATATATATGAACCAAACAAGGCCTTAATATGATTTTTTTAATTTTAATTTGTAAATTCATATATAACTATCATTTAGCCTGTGCATTTGCACGAGTAATAATATAAAAACTGTAAAAAAAAATTACGGATAATATTTTTTATTTTATTTTTAACCGTTTTAAGTTTATGGGTAGGTCAACCCACAATCCGACCCAAGTATTCATTTACTCAACATCATTATATATTAGTTAGTTAAAAAGTTGAACTTATATTAATATTAAAAGGTCCCGCGTTTATCAAATTTGGTGTTGATTTTAAAATATAGAGTTTTTGTAGCCTAGTTGGTTAAAGAGTTGTACTTGTTTTGTTAAGTTGCAAGTTCGAAACATACCTCTAACATTTTTAATTTTATTTTTAACCCTTTTAAATTTAAAAACGGGTCAACCCACAATCCGACCCAAGTATCCAAATTAACCACAGTTCTCGACCCGGCAATCCGAACACTTTAAAAATTAAGCATCATTATATATATAGATTAGTTAGTTAAAAAGTTGAATTTATATTAATATTAAAACGTCCCGCGTTTATCAAATTTGGTGTTGAATTTAAAATATAAAGTCTTTGTAGCCTAGTTGGTTAAAGAGTTGTACTTGTTTTATTAGGTTGCAAGTTCGAAACATACCTCTAGCATTTTTAATTTTATTTTTAATCGTTTTAAATTTAAAAACGGGTCAACCCACAATCCGACCCAAGTATCCAAATTAACCACAGCTCTCGACCCGGCAATCCGAACACTTTAAAAATTAAGCATCATTATATATATAGATAAGGTGAGAAAATAAATTTAATATTGTAAAGTTGGGTTCAAAAGAGCAATGATCAGATCATATGGTTTTCAATAAAGAAATAAGTAATTGATGAGACAAAAATCCATTTAAAATCATTGCTTGAAATTTCATACGGGTCCCACTTATTCCATGCGTACTATAATAAATTTTTGTTGGCACATTCAATAATGCATTGTCGTCTATACAGATTATTAAATAAGGGAGTTAGGTCACAATTTAAACATGATATAATATATAGTTTTAATAAATTACAATGATAAAATAAATTAAACCCACAAGCTAGTATTAATTTCATTAGTGGCAAATCTATTAATACATAGTTAATTAATCCTAAACACAGTAAATTATAGAAATTGGTTAATTTTATTATAGCTAGGTAGTGGATTAGTAGCTAATTGTTTCCAAACCCATTGAAAAAAAACTGTGTTATTTTTGTTGTGGTTTAAACAGTGTGCACAATTAGGATTAGTAGTGGACAGTGGGTGGGGCAATAATAATAATAATAATAATAATGAAGTGGGAATTTGAAAGTAAGAAAGGAAGTTATGATTTTTTTTAAAGAAATCTCACAATGAATGAAACTTGAGTAAGATAATTCAAATGACAATTCTTACTAAAAATGTTTTGATAACTCCAAAATTAAACTTGGGTTATAAAATAATAATAATAATAATGCTTAATATTAATTATAATATTAATTTTGGCAATTTTGTTTGACCTTCATTGTGCACTATTTAATTCAAGTATTTCCTATTCAAGTGTTAGGCAACCCAACCCAACCCACATCATTATATTCATTCTTACCATTTTAATATGTACTACTTCATGTATTCTTAATTCCATTTTAGTAGTTGTTATCTTTATTTCAAAATAATTAATGGTTCAATATCAACCCCGGGCCCTTTCTTTGTACTTTACATTTTCAACCAAATTTTAGTATATGAAACTTTTGAAAAAAAACTGGAATTCTCTTATATTTTCTTCATGATCAATGAGTTAATTTCTTTAGCTGCTCTGGAGGGTGCCTTAATGTCAAGACTCATTCAATGGGGTGACCAAAACCTAAAGATGTGAAGCCTTTTATGTAGATTCTCTAGAAAGTTTTAAATTTGTGTAATTTTTTTCCTTTTTATGGAACTCTCTAGGAGTTCTTAATTCTAGGTAGAGGATAGAACTCTCTAGAATTCTCGAAGAGTTCCTAAAACTAGGTAGATAATAGAACTCTCTAGAATTTTTTAGGAATTCCTAGGTCTAAATAGATATAAAATTCTCTAGAAAAACCCTAGGTTATAAGGAGGATCTAGAAAGATCCTCCACTTGTATATAAATAGTCTTGGCCATAACTAGCTAGTATTGAGGCAATCTAGCCTCGTACCACACGGGACGTGGAGTTATTCGGTGACCGAGTTTCTGCCCGTGACAAGTGGTATCAGAGCAAAAGTGGTATCGTATCCACGTTTGTGCTTCCGCATTCAAGAGAAGATCGTGCTAAAAGAGATGGATTCAGGATCCAAAGTCACGAAGGTTTTGACCGACCAATAGAAGGACAAGGGGTCAAGAGGGGCAAGTCTGTCAAGAGATGTGTCAACATGGAAGTGCGGGTGACCCGACTTGAGGAAGGCATGTGCGAGCACGAGGAGGCTCTTGAGGTGTTGAGCACAATGACCAATAGGGTGACAGTGTTGAATGAGACTGGTGAAAAGTTGGAGAATGAGATTATGGGGATCATTAACAATTCGAATCGTAGAATTCGTGACGAAATGCTGAGATCGGTTCGAGGTGAGGTTAATGATATCTAAAAGGAAGTGCTCGAGACAATCCGAGGAGAAGTCCATGCGATGGTCGACGCCCTCTGGAGGGAGATGATGGGGAGGCTCGAATCGATGGAAGATCTAATTGGGTGGAATAAAGGGAAACTTAGAGGTGCGGCACCTCATCGGATAGAAGTTCTCAAACCAACTTTGTTCAAAGGCTCGAGGAATGCAAGAGAAGTTGAGGACTTCATGTGGAGCATGAAATGGTACTTTCGGGCATCAAACATACTTAATGATTGCGCCAAGTTGTAAGCGACCCCTTTTTCCTAATAGAGATGGCGCTATTATGGTGGAGAAGGCGTGAAGAAGACATTGAACGAGGTACGTTGAAGATGGAAATATATGAAGATTTCAAGACCGAGTTCAAGCGCCAGTTCTTCTTAGAGAACGCCGATTTTGAGACTACGAAGAGGTTAAGTCAACTTGCGCACGATAAGTCCATCAAAGAGTATGTGAAGGAGTTCCAAAAATTGATGTTCGAATTTCCTAGTCTCACGGAATAGAAGGCTCTGTTAGCGTTTGGTAACAGCCTACAGACATGGGCACAGTTAGAGTTGCAAATGGCCAAAGTGTAGAACGTCTCTAAGACAATTGCGGTTGCACAGAGGCTAATCAGCTCAAGGTGTCCGTAGAGAGGACGAGGAAAAAGGTGGGGGGAACCTCCCAACCAATAAGTGACATCCAAACAACAACCCAGGGAGGCAAGCCGACGAATCGGATAAGCCAATAGTTTGTCATATTTGCGGTGCTGCCAAACACATAAAGTTGATGTGCCCGTTTAAAGGGGAAAAGGTTGCAGCAGTTAAGCGAATCGAGTCCTTCAAGGAATATAAAAGGACTCGAGTGAGATCCCTAAGAATGCTCAATGTGGTGAAGGTTGGTGTTGCGGAGCCGGTCGATCAAGGGAACAAAGAGATGCTTGATGTTTGTGGAAGTCTTGATTGGGGTAAGGTGCATCAAAGCACTAGTCGATATTGAAGTTACTCATAACTTCATGCGTGTAGGAGTGGTTAAGGCATTGGGTTTTCGCATCAACTCAACGAGAGGGACGGTAAAGTCTGTGAATATAACAACCAAGTTGGTGGTCGGGGATGCTAAGGGAGTGCAAACGCAGATCGGAGACTGGAAGGGAACTGTCTCGTTTACGTTAGTCCCTATGGAGGACTACAATGTAGTGTTGGGACTACGATGATTCAATCAGGTACACGCTTGCATAGTTCTTTATTCTGATTCCTTAATCATTTTGGATCATAGAAAAACTAGTGTGATACCAACAAGAAGAGAATCGGAGAGAATGGGCATGTTTTCGACAATGTGATTTAGCCGAGGTTGCAAACGTGGTAAAGAGACATTTACCACTTTTGCTATGACGATGATGGGAACAATTACCATTGATAAGGTTTGGTTAGAGGAATACTATTAATAATATTTTATTTGTACAGTAATTAATTTTTATATTTAATTTTTATATATTTATAAACTTTATTAATTTTTTGTTTATTCTCTTTTTATTATTACTCAATTAAAAATATATAAATAAATTAATTAATATAATATATATATAAATAAATAAAAGAAATAATTAATCAAAATAAAAAAAATTATTAATAAATTTTATATTTAATATTTTATTCTCTTTATATATTATTTATTAATTATTAATAATGTAATTTGGTTTGTTTATATTATAAATTTTAATGTATTTATTTTTCGAATTTGATAATTATTAATTTATGTCAATATATTTTCGTATTTGATTTTGATATAAAAAAAATTATCTTATACTAAAATTAGTTAAACAAGAATCACTAAAATTATAAAATATCATGTTAAATAAAACAATAAGAACCAATAAATAGATATTAAATCACACATAACAAGCACAATTTATATATATATGCACCCAAATAAAAAAAATTAAGTTATAATAATTTGATCTAATTTTTTTTATTTTTAATGAATCTTATAAAAAATTATATGTACTAATCGACAAAATATGTGAAACAGGACTTGTCAAAAAAAAATGGAGAAAATAAAAATAGTAGAGAAGACGATAAAATATAAAAAATAAAAAATAATAATAATGGAGAAAGGAGAGGAGAAGTGGACGAGGAGTAAAAGAGGAAGTGAAGAGAGAATCATAAGGTTGATAGAGACTTGAATGAGTTTCATTCCCCAATTTTGAGGGAATTGAATGATTCCTGAGTATACGGAATTCATTTTAGTGTTCAACAATTAAGACCACGTACTAAACATTCATATTTAATCATTTCTCATTCCGGAGTACAAAAACCACGTACCAGTATCAGTCCCATGGTCGAGTCGAGGGTAGACACGACTTAGGTGGGGGAGAATGTCACGGCCCATTCAATGGGCTGACCAAAACCCAAAGATGTGAAGCCCTTCATTCAAATTCTCTAAAAAGTTATAGGTTTTTATAGTCTTTTCCCTTTTGTGGAACTCTTTAGAATTCTTTAAGAGTTCCTTGTTCTAGGTAGGTAATAGAACACTCTAGAATTCTCTAGGAGTTACTAAAACTAAGTAGATAGTAGAGCTCTTTAGAATTCTCTAGAAATTTCAAGGTCTAGGTAGATATAAAATTCTCTAGAAAACCCTAGGTTATAAGGAGGATCTAAAAAAATCCATCCACTTGTATATAAACAAGTTTTTGCCATAAACCAAGCACCTCACACTTGTAATACACAAGCAATACAACTTCATATTCACCCGCTCTTTCTCTCTCAAAGTGTTCCTACTTCTTGCATCTTTTAAGATGCTGACTATTTAGTATCAAGGCAATCTAGCCTAGTGTCGCACAGAATGAGGAGTTATTGGGTGACCGTGTTTTTACCTGTGACATTAAGCTCTCTTTTCAGTTTCTTTAGCCGAGTTTCTGGATATTTTGTATAACAAGTCTTATTCATCTAATACATAAAAATTACTTATTTCAAAGTGTTTGGTATAGTTACATATTATCTAAAGTATAAGTTGTATAAGAATCTTATGATATAACCCATATAAGACCAACAGTCAACAGTTGGGTCCTTAAGTTCCTTAGGTGATGCATTTTTCTTTTAATAGCTCAACAGTTGGTACTTACCCGATACATTTTTTTATCTAATATATTTTTTGTATTTTTAAAAAAATCTTGAGATATATTTATAGAATTAGAAATTATAATTCCATATTCAAAATTTATATGAGTATTTTTGTAATGGATTTAGATGGCTGTTAAAAAAATCAATCAAAATGATAAGCTACCGATTTATCAGTTAACTGGATCTAACGGTTTTAGTTAATCGATTTTTTTACTGGCTAACCCTTTTTTCATATAGTTAATTAGTGAAATGTATTTTGTTTCGAAAACATATTACAAGAACAACAAACATCTCTTGTTAAAAAAATAAATTTGTAATATAGATTTTTTCTCAAACGTGTTTAAAAAATTTGGTCATAATCATCAACTATGGGTATTTCATATACAAGCGCACTAAAACATAATACGTGACAAATGATAATTTAATTAAATATTAACACGTATCATATCTAAAAAACAGAAAAACAAATGCAAATCTTATTTGAGATACGGTCTCCAACTTTTGTCTCGAATGTCAAAATAGTAAATACAGAAGGAAAAATGAATGCATGCTCGTCTTTGACTTTGATATTATTGTCAATTTCATACCTAATTAATTAATTAATTAATTTATCATAGTTCAAGCAAGTAGTGGTGGCACTTAGGCTTAGCTCACCACTTTAATTAATTATCCCTCAATTCTACACGAATATTTGTTTTTCTTCTTTAAAATGAATAATAAGTTTAAAATTAATGAGGCAAATTACCTCCATATTTAGTGTCTTAGACTTTGTTTTGCACCTTGAATTATAATTTTTGTTTTGGATAATTGGAATTGTAATATGTTTAGAAAGATTATAGAATTAGAATTCATTCTAAATTTTATGTTTTAAAAAAAGAATATAATAAAATTAATTTTAATATATTATTAAAATATTTGTTTAATATTTGACACAATTTATACTGATAGTTCAATAAAATAAATTTTAATATATTATCTATATATTATTAAAATATTAGTTTGACATAATATATACTAATAGCTAGTTAGTTCGAGCGTCAATAATTTTCTTTAGGATTTCATTCTAAAAAATATACCCAACATAACATGTTAAGTTACTAAATACAAAAATAAAATATCGTTTGAACATGTTAATTTCAAAAATTATATATATAATATAGATTCAAAATGTTAATTAATTTACTAAACTAAAAAAACATCAGGTTCAACATTTTTAAATTCTAAATTATATATATATATATATATATATATATATATATATATTGTTGAATACGTCAATCGTGTTGTAATTGATAAAATAATAATATATTTTGTTTGAAAAAATATTTTTAAATTATAATTTCGAAATAAAAATGATAGAATTAATAATTATAAAATTGTATTAGTTTTATTTCTTTAAATTTTAATATTAAATCTGAGATAGTCTATCAAACTTTATAATTGAAATTAGATCCCAATTTCAATTTAAACTTCATTTACAAAGTTATTAAATAGACCCTTATAATTTTTATTTAATTGTAATTCAGGGTAAAACACACCAATTAGTGGGATGAAACTAAAAAAAACTAACTAAGATAATATCATGTATTTTCATATTAATTGTATTATTTAATTTATTTATTAAAATATATTTTTATTTAAAATTAAAATATTAATTTTTAAAAAAAAAACATAGATATCAATTAGGTTGACATTAAGAGGAAGAATTAAGACTTTCTTTGTGTGTGGGTGGTTGAATGAGATGGTTAGTGGGATTAGTTAGTGATATATGTTTAGCAAAAAGAAGAAGAAGAATTATAAGAGTAATTATGGATAGTTCCTTTCTTCACGGCCGACCGACCAAAGTTGCTTTCCTTATCGCTATTGTCTGCTCATATAATTGGTGCCTATTTATTCTACCACTTTATAATTTCTACTTTCAACTTTCTTTTCATTTCATTTCTAATCATCATCACCTCACCTCCAAGAGCAATGTTTGTTTGATGTTGAATCATTTAAAAAAAAAAATGTATCATAATGTTATTTTGTATTTAAATTTAATTTATAAGAATAAAGTAAAATATTTTAATATTTTAATCGATGAATTGAGTTATTGAATGACTAAAATAAATATGTTAGATATGTGAATTTTCAATAAAATTATATAAAAAAAAAAACATCAAACAGACCTTATACAAACCAAAATACAGAAACAAACCTTAATCCAATTATTTTATTCTCTTTCTTTTTAATCCTATAAACTTTATGGCTTCATGAGTTCCAATATAATTTACTCTAGTCAAGGACCCTACTACCCTTTCTCCTTTAAAGATTGATAATATCAATATGATTCCATTTATTTCATAATTTTGTAACTTTCTTTTCTTCACTTGAATAATTAATAGATTTTTCTTTTACTTTTTTAATTAAAATAAATTTGAACTAATTAAATCATTCATAATTGGTATTATATATATTTTTTTAATTTAAAAAATTAATTAAATTTTCTATAATCATTTGACACAAATTTTAACTTAAAATATTTTAAATAAAAATTAAAATATATATACACACACACGATAGTTTATGTGTTCTTAGTATTACCTAAAACAATACCAATTACCAAGTATTAATAAATGATTTTAAAGAATTAGTTACAATGTGGTCCTAGCTAAGTTAAATGAAACCTTATAAAAGTTACACATTAATTATTAATTTAAAATATATTTATATTAATTAATTTAATTATTAAATTTTAAATAAATACTAGAATAGCGAATTAAAAAGAATTATGAATAAAAAAATCTTAAATTTAAGATTAGTTATAGCTTGTAATAGTAAAGAGTCTGGTGTCTAATCTATATATATCTAATAACGCTTAATTTGAAATGTTGAGGGTGTACTTCACGCTCTCTCCAAAATAATTCTCATATCACAAGGTATTTTTTCACATTTCTCTTTCTTCATTTATGAATTGTTTTTCTTTCCCTCACTGTAAATATATTAATTAATTTTAATTTGTATATATATATATTAATGTTATAATTATTATTAAAATATATTAAAATTTAATATTTTACATATACACATTAAACCAAATATTTATCTATATTAATTGAGTTTAACATTAAATACTAATTATAAAAAATTATATTAATTATAAAATAGAAAAAAAAAGTTATCATGTTTAGCATTAAATACTAACTATAAAATATTAAAACCTACACTAAAATTAAAAATTTCAATTATATATTATATTAATTATAAAATTTAACTTTCAGTTATCATATTATATTAATTATAATATAAAACTTAACCTGCATTAAAATTCAAATATATATTATATTAATTATAAAATGTAACTTTCCGTTATCCCATTAATATAAAATAGGAAAAAAGATGTAGTTATCATGTTTAGCATTAAATACTAATTATAAAATATTAAAACCTACAATAAAATTAAGAATTTCAATTATATATTATATTAATTATAAAATTTAACTTTCAGTTATTATATTATATTAATTATAATATAAAACTTAACTTTCAGTTATCATATTATAATAATTATAAAATTTAACAAAAAAAACAATAATTATGAAAAACATAAACCGTGTAACTGCAATTAAATCAATATAATAAATCAACCAAAATTTTCATCTTTTCTTCCATCTAAATATTTGTTTTTCTATAAATAATTTTACATCAACAAGGTTCAATTTAAGAGAGAAGAGTGATATTCTGCCTATTCGGTCTCCTTTTGCGGCTTTCACTGTTTTGCTTTTTTTTTTCTCTAGGTAACTACAACAACATTCTATCTTTTGAATTCCATCTTGGTTAAAGTGAGTAATAATTAAATTATATTAGCATCAATTTCTCTATCAACATCATTATTTCATTCAATAATTAAATTGGTAATATGTTATGTTTAATCAATGTGTATTATTCATTGTTTTTTTCCAGGAATTTGATCATTTCATGCCGCTGCAACAACGTCCTATCTTTTGAATTCGATCTTGGTTAAAGTACAAGTAATAATTAAATTTTATGACTAATTAATAAAATAAAAAATTTAAATTCATATAATCTCTTTATTCTTAGCATAATAATTTTTTTTTTCTATTCTCCAATTTTTTTTTTTTAAATATTATTATTACTTATTATAACGTTTAATTAATTAATTTATTATTCATATTATTTATAATATTTGTCATATTTAATATATTTATATTATATTAATAATCTTTTTATTATTATTCAATCTAAATATTTTTAAAATTACTTTAATTGAAGTTATCCAATATAATATTTGTTTTCTATAAATAATTTTACATCAACAAGGTTCAATTTAAGAGAGAAGAGTGATATTCTGCCTATTCGGTCTCCTTTTGCGGCTTTCACTGTTTTGCTTTTTTTTTCTCAGGAATTTTATCATTTTAAGCAACTACAACAACATTCTATCTTTTGAATTCCATTTTGGTTAAAGTGAGTAATAATTAAATTATATTAGCATCAATTTCTCTATCAACATCATTATTTCATTCAATAATTAAATTGGTAATATGTTATGTTTCACCAATCTATTGTTCATTGTTTTTTTTTCCAGGAATTTGATCATTTCAGGCCGCTGCAACAACGTCCTATCTTTTGAATTATCTTTTGAATTCGATCTTGGTTAAAGTACAAGTAATAATTAAATTTTATAACTAATTAATAAAATAAAAAATTTAAATGCATATAATCTCTTTATTCTTAGCATAATATTTTTTTCTATTCTCCATTTTTTTTAAATATTATTATTACTTATTATAACGTTTAATTAATTAATTTATTATTCATATTATTTTATAATATTTGTCATATTTAATATATTTATATTATATTAATAATCTTTTTATTATTATTCAATCTAAATATTTTTAAAATTATTTAGTTGAAGTTATCCAATATAATATTCATCCTTCTTTTGAGTCAAAGTAGATAGGAGTAATGACTATATTTTATGATTTAATAAAATAAAAATAATTTTTTAGGTTAAATATATTTAATTTTTTTAAATACATAAAGTTTTATTAGTTGAATAAAAGATGATCTCTATCTTTTGAGTATAAGATTTTTTTTCTATTCCAAACAATTTCACATGATAAAGTTTAATGTATTTAATAATATTTATTTTTAATCACAAAAGAAATAAATAATTTTTTTTGAAATATTATTATAACATTCAATTAATTATTTATTATTTCCCATTATTTTTCAATATTTATCTTTATTCTCATTTTTAATATATTCATATTATATTAATAATTTATTATTATTTTTAACATATGATATATAAATAATTTTTTTTATAATAAATGTGTTTGTTATGTCCATAACATCTAATTTTTAAATATTTGGTCATTTTTTCGCATATACTTTCGTTAATTATAACAATCCAATTATTCACTTAAATATTCTTAATGTTTTTATATAAAAGAATGTTTTGCATAATATATTAAATTTTCATAAAAATAAATAACTATTTTTACAGAAGATAGTGAATCTATTAAAAGCTAATACACGATATTTATTTTTAATCATAAAAGAATTTTTTTAAATATATTATATTTATTATTTCTCATTATTTTATAATATTTATCTTTATTCTCATATTTAATATATTATATTATTTAATTTTTTTATTATTATTCAATCTATATTTACATATAAATATTTTTAAAGTTTTTTTATTTTAAATTTTATTTTTATGTTTATATTTTATACTAACTATTATAATTATAATGTCAATTCATATCAAAATATCAGAAAATGGACACACAAACCTCCATTGGATTGGAATTCTAGATTTGATTACGGATGACAACTACAAACATTTAGTTGCAAGAGTTATGTACATGTGGGATGCAATAAATACTAAAAAAAATAAATAATGAATTACTAAGTGTTAATTTCTTATTAATAGACAAGGAGGTAAGTGTGTTTAATATTTTGTTATATATTAATGTATGTTAGTGCAAACTAACATGTAATTTATAGGGTGCGGTTATTCACGTCAACATCGATCATCAATTTGTTCCAAGACATCGAAACTTATTAAAGGAGGGTAACATGTACATATTTCAAAAATTTTGAGTTGTCAAGTCAAACGCTCAGTACAAACCAGTTCTAAACTCTTTGAAAATTTTGTTTAGCTACGGGACAACCATGAAGTCTGTTTCTGAGATTCTAAATATTCCGAGATATAAATTTAATTTTTTAAATTACAAGGAGGTTATTTCTAGAAGTGACAATTGCTCACAACTAACAGGTAGTGTTTTGATTAACTATTGTCTTTCATTTAATTTTTAACTTACATTTTCCTTTTTTATGTTATAGTTATTATAGCTCGTCTTATTAATTTGGGCTCTAAGACTTTTAGCAAAACTGGATATAACACAGTTGCAAAACGTGGTTTAAACCTTCAATTTGATAGGTTGGTCATTTATAAATCTATAAGTTAAATGAGTTCTTTTGTTTTTTTACTCTATTAAATATTTTAATTTATTAAATATTTTAATTTTTACCTTTTCTATGTGTTATTTTATAGTGGAGAATATATTAATCTAACTTTATGGGGAAACATAGCCGAAAAATTTGAATTTGTTGAAGGATCTAACAACCAAGATCCTATCGTAATAGATGTGACCGGCTTACTTGTCAAGTTATACCAAGGTATGAATTGTAAAAAAAATATGTTTATGTCTTAATATGTTTGTGTTAACCATTTTTATGTGCTTTCAATAGGTCATCATGTCCTTTCTTCAACAACGGCCACACAAGTTTTTCAATATCTAATGATTCCAGAGGTGGTGACTATGCGAGAAAGGTTGATATTGTCTTTCTTTAAACAATACTCTTTGTTTAAATATTTGTTATTTTAATGACTATTATTTTTGTGCCACCTTTACTCAACTAATTGTAGATTTACTGTCCATCCATCTCAAGTATGTTTGTTGGATGATACTGTTGAAAGTTCGATGTCTTTACAAGATGAGATGATGAAAGATCGACACACAATTGAGGAATTATACAACCTATTGTCAAATGAGGAAAGTAAGGTTGGTAAAATTGGTATTTCAATATTTTTATAGTTATCTTACTGGTTTATTGGTTAACAGAAATGTATACGTACCGTTGAAGCGACAATCAATAATGTATGCAACTACAATGGTTGGTTTTACTACTCTTGTGATGATTGTCGCAGAAAAGTAACGCTCGAGGGCAATGTTTTTTTTGCAACTCATGTGTTAAAGTTACAAAAATCCTACTCCAAGGTGTTTATTTTTGTCTCTTTGATCATTAACAAACTATATTCATATATTTAATTATATCTATTTTGTTTTCTCATTAATTATTTTGTAACTATTTGTTAGATAAATTCATACCGGTTCAAATAAACCTAACTTAAACAAACTTCCTACGCAGGAACAAGGAACCGGACCGGATGAACAAAAGAAAACCAACTGAAGAAACCGAACCGGTCAAGCTACCAAACCGATCAAGAGTATTCGGTACGTGACCGCACAGAGGAAGGATCGGCCAAAGCCTAAAAGCCAGATCCATCAAATAGCCGATCAATCCTCAAGACAAACATAACCGGAATAAGCCCGGTCACTTCACTATCAAAAGATATTCGGCCAAGTCAAGCGGCCAACCTAGGCCAAGTCAAGAGGCCGACCTGCACAAGAAGACACTTTGGGTATCTGTTGAGAATGATACCAAAGGAACAGACTGAATACTTCCATATCCATGCAAGTCTGAGGAAAGACTGTAGGCTGCAGAAAACAGTACTACCGGATCTTTCTACTTCGGGATAAGCCAGAAAGGAAATCTTCAAAGTACAGACAACTGTCCAAGCAGACAGTGCCTACATTGAGTAAAAGACAAACCCAGCAGGTTTGCTTTACAGACCGGCAGGTCTGAAACAGGATGCCAGGTCTCAGATTGACCGTCAGGTCTGAGGAGAAGACCGCAGGTCTGAGACACTGAATCACTGCATCTCTGATCAGCCAATCAGATTCAAGGCTTCGAAATATGACCGTTGGCATATTTCACCTATAAAAGGAGGCAGTTGCAGAAGAGTAAATGTGGGACATCAAGCGGACATTAAGGCAGTTACTAAGCAAGAAAAACATTGAGATAACAAAAGCCAAGTGCATTTACTACAAGTGATAACAGTGTGGTATTCTAAGAAAGCCTAAGTGCTAGACTCTGAGTGTGTGTGCTACAATTTCAGTGAGAATTGTAAGAGTGTTATCGAGCAGGAAATAAGTCTCGATCGAATTGTATTTGTATTCCTTAGTGAATATCCTTCTCGCGGTTTCGAGAGGAAGGGGTGACGTAGGAGTTTTATCTCCGAACATCCATAAAATCTGTTGTGTTATTTACTTTCTGTTGGCTTCACTACAAAACCGACTAACCTAAACATACCGCCACAAACCAACTTCACACTAACAATACCGAACATCCAGATAACCGAAACCGACCCACCATTCTTCAAATCTTCATCATCCGAAACCGACTCCGCCTATCATATACGTGTACCGCTTCAACTTGAAAGCAAACCTCTTCCGCGCTTGAACCTAGTTCAAGGGTTTGTGACAGGTTGTGTAGTATTGAAACCCCGGTGTTAATCTCTAACCGGATTAACCACCACCCTACTAAGTGAGAACCGCTAACCGGTCCAACCCCCGGTCCACCAGCGGCGACCTAGATCCTAACAATTGGTATCAGAGCAGTTAGTTTCAATACTCAAGCAAACATGTATCAGGATAGGCCTCCAATGCTAGAAGGTGATGATTTTGCCAACTGGAAGGCACGCATGCACCTACATCTAGTCACCTTGGATGATGAAATGGAATCCGTTCTAACTGAAGGACCGATAGTCATTGATAAAGACAGAAAAGAATGGACAGCTGATGATAGGAGAAGGAACAATCTGGACAACCATGCAAGAAACCGGATCTCCAACAGCGTGGACAGAAATACATACTGCAAGATCAGAGATTGCAAAACCGCAAAGGAGACTTGGAACACGGTCATCCAGATCTTTGAGGGAAATGAAAGAACAAAGGAGAACAAAATAATGGTGGCCACACAAAGATTTGAAAGCATCAAAATGAAACCAGGGGAAACTATGAAGGAATACAGTGACCGGTTCACTGGTGTATTAGATGAGTTAGCAAATCTGGGCAAGAAGTACGACAACAAAGAGGTCATTATGAAGGTCTTGAGATCTCTTCCGAGTGCTTGGGATATAAAGACGATGGTCATGAGAGAATCAAAGAGCCTACGTAAGATGAAATTATACGATGTATTCGAAGATCTTAAGGCATATGAGTTCGAGATGAATTCCAGAACTGAAGAGGAAGTCTCGGCCTCAACGTCAACCAGAGCACTGTTCACATCTACGGAACCGGCTGCACCTGTTCCTGCTCCTATATCTACATCTGCACCGGTACCGATTCCTGCACATGCACCGATCAGAACCGCCGAACAGTTTACTGAGGACGCCATGGCAATGCTTGCACAGAAGTTTGGGAGGTTCATGAAAAGGAGCCAACCGACAAACAACTACTATGGTGACAAATCCAATATAAGATGCTATAACTGTAATTGTATGGGACACTTTAAGTGGGAATGCAGGAAACCAAGGAGAGATACACAGAAACCAGACTACCAAAATAACCGAAACAACTATCAACAAACCGGCGAAGGAAGTGAAGTACCGAAAGCACTGATAGCCGATGATGGAGGAAGCCTATGGGCTCACAGTGACAGTGACGATGACCTCACATGTCTCATGGCAAATGAGGAACAGGTATTTGACTCTCCCTGTGAAGAATTTACTAAAGATGAGTTATATGAAGCATTGAATGACATGGTAGAAGAATATAAGAACCTATTGACCATGTTACCTAAGCACCTCAACATCAAAACCGATCCCATAGTACCTATCCCAGTAGAACCAGAGGTACCCATCATAACCGAACCTGAAGCCATACAACCTGATGATACTCATACCCTAGAAACCGAATCAGACCTTAAGATCGAACAACCTAGTGAGCCGACTAGAGACCTAACCGAGAAAGAGAATGCCAGATTTCAGTATACGATGGCCGCCTATAGGAGATCTAGCGATATAGTAAAGAACCTGAATAAAGAATACAGGCATCCACGTTGTAAGAATGGCCTAGGATACACAGAGAACAGATCTAAAAACCGAAAATCCATATGGAAAGCAAAGCTTACAAAAGGAAACCTTCCCTTTATAAAATTCCTTAAGAGCACATGTACAGCTGAAGAAGAGGAGACCGCGTATTATAGGGAAGAAAAGACAAAGTATGACTATGTTGGCCCAACCGATTCATGGCTTGACCTTGAGAAAAGGAAAGCAGAAATCCTCAAATATAAGAACGACTTCCCTGAACCACGTAGATCAAACTATAGATCATCAAACCAAAGACCACCATCATTTAGGTCATCTGTAGGGAAACCGAAATACACCAGACCAAGTGTGAGGAGAACAGTTGAAACTTTAGCAAAGAAGACCGTTCGATTTATCAAGGTTTGGGTACCTAAGGGACTAATCGCATGTGGACCCAAGTAAATGTGGGTACCAAATAGTTGTAAATATGTACATTTTGCAGGATCCAAAGAAACGGCTAGGAAACTCCGAATGGTTCTTGGACAGTGGTTGCTCCAGGCACATGACCGGAAATAGCAATTTGATAATCAACATCAGATCAGTAACCGGTGCTCCTATCACTTTCGGTGACAACTCTAAAGGTAAAACCGTGGGCAAGGGTAAGATTGTCCATGGTAACCTAACTATTGATAATGTACTTCTAGTTGAAAACCTACGTTTTAATCTACTTAGCATTAGTCAGATGTGTGATGCCGGATACACAGTAGAATTCCTTAAACATGCATGCTTAGTTAAGGACTCTCAAGGGATAGTGCTACTAACCGGAAATAGGATAGGTAACATCTACAAGGTAGACTGGAAAGCTAGAGTAGAACACCCTATATGCATGATAGCTAAGACTGATCAAACCTGGCTATGGCACAAAAGACTAAACCATCTAAACATGAAAACATTAAACTACATTCGTGGTAAGAAACTAGTTGAAGGCATCCCGGATATAGTATTTAACCAGGATAAGGTTTGTTCAGCATGCCAGATGGGTAAACAAACTAGGTCATCGTTTAAGAGCAAAGGAAATCTCCAATCTAGCCGATGCCTAGATCTTCTTCACATGGATTTATTTGGACCAATTCAGGTCATAAGCCTAGGAGGTATGCTTTACACCATGGTAGTTATTGATGATTACTCTAGATATACATGGGTAATATTTTTACCATCTAAACGTGAAACGGTATCAAACCTAATCAATCTCCTTAAGCGTTTGCAAAATGAAAAATCAACTCGTATAAATTGCATTCGAAGCGATAGAGGTACCGAATTTACTAATAGCACATTAACTGCATATCTTGATGAATCCGGCATTAGACACGAGTTGTCTAGTGCTAGGACTCCTCAACAAAATGGCCTGGCCGAGAGAAGAAACCGGACTCTCAAGGAAGCCGCACGGTCCATGATAGCCGACTCCGGCATTGCTCAGAAATATTGGGCTGAAGCTATCAATACTGCATGCCATACACAAAATCGGTCTTTGATAAACAGATTTCACAACAAAACACCATATGAGGTTTATTTTAACAGAGTTCCTAAACTTAAATACCTCAGGATTTTCGGCTGTAAATGTTATATTCATAATAATGGTAAAACCCAACTCACTGCTTTTGATGCAAAGACCGACACCGGCATTATGCTAGGATACTCGTCGGTAAGTAAAGCATATAGAGTATATAACAATAGAACTGCAACCATGGAGGAAACAATTCACGTTGTTTTCGATGAATCGGTTGAAAGCAACACTGCTTCATGCTTTGATCTACATATCAGACTGGAAAATAACGATATTCATTCTGATAGCGAAGATGAGACCCCGGTCTTCAGGGGATTTGTCCATGACCTAATGGGTAATATTGATACCCAGCCGGATCAAGCTGTTTCACAGCAGGAAGCTGACACCTCGGTCCAACCCGAGGAAGCCGGTCGGTCTGACAATCTTGGTCAGCCTACAGACATGTCTAGCCTTGATCAATTAAACGGTAACTTGGTAGACACCCCTGAACTGAATCTCAGAAGAAACAGTAAACATCCTCCTGAGCAAATCATAGGTGACCCTTCAGAACCTGTTCGAACTAGGAGTCAACTTCTGGAAGGATATTTTAACTCTGCTTTTATATCCCAGATTGAACCGAAAAGAATAGATGAAGCATTGTCAGATCCGGATTGGATCTTGGGAATGCAAGAAGAGCTAAACCAGTTCGAGAGTAGTAAAGTCTGGTACTTAGTTCCCAGACCGAAAGATAAATCGGTCATAGGAACAAGATGGGTATTCAGAAACAAACTCAATGAGGACGGTCTGGTCACGAGGAACAAAGCCAGATTAGTGGCTCAAGGCTACAAACAGGAAGAAGGCATTGACTTTGAAGAGTCATTTGCTCCTGTAGCCAGGATTGAAGCCATTAGGATTTTTCTTGCATTTGCTGCTTTCAAAAATTTCAAAGTTTTTCAAATGGATGTTAAAAGTGCATTTCTGAACGGTGATATACGTGAAGAAGTGTACGTTGAACAACCACCCGGTTTCAAAAATGCTGCATTTCCAAACCATGTATACCGGCTGAACAAAGCTTTATACGGTCTAAAGCAAGCACCAAGAGCCTGGTATGATACACTAACCGCATTCCTATTAAAGCATGATTTCACCATCGGTTCAGTGGATAAGACCTTGTTCAAATTTGAAAAGAAGGAACATATCCTACTTGTTCAAATCTATGTAGATGATATTATTTTTGGTTCCACTGACCCCAAGCTTTGTGACAAATTTTCAAAAATGATGACTGACAAATTTGAAATGAGTATGATGGGAGAATTAAGTTTCTTCATAGGTCTTCAGGTTAAGCAACTCAAGGAAGGAACATTCATCAGTCAACCGAAATATACCAAGGAGCTTCTAAAGAAATTCGGTATGGACACCTGCTCCTCGGCGGCCACTCCAATGAGTTCATCCGTTAAATTGGACAGAGATGATGAAGGGCAATCAGTAGATCAGATTGCATACCGGGGCATGATCGGTTCCCTGCTATATCTGACAGCAAGTAGACCGGACATCCTGTTTGCAGTTGGTGTATGTGGGAGATTTCAAGCAAATCCAAAGCAATCCCATTACACAGCCGCAAAGAGGATACTAAAGTATCTAAAAGGCACACCTGATGTCGGTCTGTGGTACCCAAAGGACTCATCATTCAATCTAACGAGCTACTCAGACGTAGACTATGCAGGCTGCAAGATTGACAGAAAGAGCACCAGCGGAACATGTCAGTTCCTTGGTGACAGACTGGTATCATGGCATAGCAAGAAGCAGACATCCGTGGCTACATCAACCGCAGAAGCTGAATACTTGGCGGCCGGAAGTTGCTGCTCTCAACTTCTCTGGATCCAACAGCAGCTGAAGGATTTCGGTATTACAGCCGAAGAGTCCCCAATTTTCTGTGACAACACAAGTGCCATTGCGATTACGTACAACCCGGTTCTCCATTCCAGAACCAAGCACATCGACATACGGCATCATTTCATTCGAGAGCATGTCACGCTGAAGCATATCCGGCTGGAATACGTACCCACCGACCAACAAGTAGCCGATATCTTCACAAAGCCTCTACAGGAAGCTAAGTTCTCTCAATTTAGACTTACTCTCGGTTTAACCGACATCAGTCAGATCCTCCCTAAGGATACTTAAAAGGAAAACCGGCTTCGACAGATAAAACAGGTAGTTCTTCTTAAGCTGCTGATCTTTGAATTCTCAAGATGCCTATGGAAGAACCGCCCAGCTCATCAGACAGAGTAAACCGACCGGCTACTTGGTGGAAACACCAGCTAACCGCATCGGGATGAACAACTGATGACTGACCGGTTCGGAAGCAGGTCATCCTAGATTATTTGAATTTCACAGATGTGGAACAACTACCAATGCTTGTAGATGTCTGTTCTGAAATGTTGCCTTTTCAAAGAAAACTGGTCGCGCCTAAAAAGACGTGAAGATCTTTTGATATCTTTCATGGTTCAGGCCTATGACCGACACCTAGACTGCAAACATACTCATTTTGGTGAAAAACCTTTTATCCTGCAGTTAATACATGTCATTCCATTTAATGCCTGGACAATAGGTTAGCCCCTAAACTAGTATTTAAGAGAGGGCAACACTCACCACAAAACTCACAAGTCACAAGAATACTCTCTCACTAAGGCAAACTAACCATGTCTCAATTCCCAAACATCCTCCAAGTAGATTTTGAATCCTGTACCGGTACCGAACACTATGAAGTGTATCGGATGATTAAGAAGTTAGAAGATACTGGTCTCCAGTATTTTCTGGATGATAAGCAAATCATCTACCCTGCATCCGTTATGGAATTCTACTACAATGCCAGAGTATTCCGGGGAACACCCCATTTTGAGACCCACATCCAATCCAAAGTTGGGGGGGTAATTTTCGACTTCACCGAGCAGGACTTTGGTCGGTGTTTCAGTCTGCCCAAGCAAGGGATAACAGATCTCAATCCTCCTGCAGACATTAAGGCTGAGGTATCCCTAGCCTTTGCCCGGTCGGATGAACCTGTCAATGATCATGGTTCTAAATCTCTCTTGAGGGCTGAGTACCAGCTCCTCAATGATGTGTTAGGAAGGGGCATCTTTGGAAGAGATGTCACTAACACCTACTGCGTGGCAAGTTTCAATATGATGGCCGCCATCATTACTGGCACACCGGTAAACTGGTCCCGGGTGCTGTTCGACACCTTAGTTTGGATGATTAATGTCCAGTCAGTCGGTCTCATTCCCCAAATGAGCACCCTTCTGGTGGAACTCGGCGTTCCAACTTGTCCTGGCGAAGGCCTGAACCAGGCTCAAGTGCTAACTAGGGAAATGACCGACTCTTTCTATAGTCGGTTTGAGAGGGAGTGGAGGAGGAGAAACTTCAACCCTCCTCGTTAAGTCACTTCATCTGGCATCCGGTCGTTTTGCTGCATGTACCGGATGCATCATTAACCATATCGGCCTCATCCATGTCCACTTCGGTTTTATTTGTGCTTTCCCTAACTTCATCATTTATGTATGTCATTTTCGGTGTTGTCTCTACAGTTTTCGGTCTTCATATAATCTATATCATTATGTGTTATATGCATTCAATGAGATAATCCAATTTAATGAGATAACTCCCAACCACCCGCATATTTAATTCCCAACTAATCTGGTCACTTTTCAACTACCATTTACCTCGAGATCCGCAAACCGCCACTTCCCAATGCACTTTAGAAAGGAAAAGATTCTTTCCCTTAATAAAACAAAACTAACAATCAATGCTCAGATTTTCCCTCCAAAATCGATTCTATATAAGGAGCCATCCTCATTTCATTTTCTCATCCACAATAACCAGTATTTCTCTTGAATCTCTCTCTCTCTCTACATCATAATCATGCCAAGCCGAACTTTGGGAAATTTCCTAAGTGTTGACTTCGGCTCATGCTTGGCCGAATGGGACTATGACCACCCAAAGAAACACATGTTTGAAAGTCTCATCGTTACCGGTCTACAAGCCTTCCTTGACGAATCCGGTCCCATACTGACTGAGGATGTCAAGGAATTTTTCAGAAATGCCGTCAACTGGGGAGATCGCATTGTAACCACTGTAAGGAATCACACTTTCCGGCTTGATGAAGCCGAATTTGCCACCCTCTTCAATCTGCCCAAAGAAGGGTTCTCTGATTTTCCGGCCATGGAGGGCACTGATGAATACTACTATGTGTTCCGCTGCTTAGGAACCTTCGATACGGTGGAGACCCATGGGTTAAAGACCCGTCTCGGTCGTAGCACCCAGCTACTTCTTGAGATTGTCACTCGGTCCATTCTGTGCCAATCTGTAAATCAGCGGTTTTCAAAGAATACCTATAATATGATGACCCACATCTACAACCACACGCCCATCAATTGGGCAGCGGTCCTCTTTCAAACTTTAAGGAAAATGGTGCGGACCAAGAAGGGTCTCGGCTTTGCACCCCACATCAGCAGGCTGATTCTCAAGTACCGGCCAGATTTTGGACCGGGTACACCGGCATCCCCCTCAAATATTCTCGATAGAGATGCCGTGGTGGAAAAGTATTCCAGAATGGTGTTTACTGCTTAAACAACCTTATTTAAATGTCTTTCTTTCGTCCTATCGGCTTCCTTTCTAATGAAATATCGTTTCAGTTTTGATCGCTTCTCTTTACTCTATGTATCTATCTAACATAACCGGCTTGATATCGTTCGTGTCCGGTTTCATAAAATCTGCTTAAAACTGTTAAACGCCGATCAATCAAAATATCTGAATAAGCTTGAACATAATCTACCATTCGGTCTCGTAGAGAAATACGTCACCGATGACATAGGCTAAGTTTTGGAGGGAAAAAAAAAAAAACTCCCGCTCAAAGACACCGCACACCGTTTCGCACGAAACCATGTCCTTTCATTTTGGAGGGAAAACTCCCGCCCATTCATGATGGGACGGTTTGGCTTCCAAACCGTGCCTATAAAAGGAAAGCCTTCATCACATTTGTCATTTTCACAGAAATTCACTTTCTCTCTCTAAGCTACTAAATCCTTCGAAACCGATTTCTCTCATTCTCAAACTACTCAAACATGGGTCGTGATGCGGCATTGTTCAAACTATACTCTCAAGTGGACTTTGATGAGATTCGGCAAAATGGAACAACCGAGGCAAAAGACGTAATTGACCGACTCATTAAAACCGGTCTGGGATATTTTCTGGAGGGACCTCACGTAATCTACAAGAACGCGGTTGAAGAGTTCTTCAAAACCGCAACCGTTTCCTACGACAGGATCCTCGCAACGGTTTGCGGCTCCCAAATAGAAATCACCGAAGCTGTAGTGGCCGAAAGTCTGCATCTCCCAACCACCGATATGGACGCAACAGCAGAGATGGACGATGAAGTTTTTAAGATGGCCTGCCGCCGTGTATCAGCAACAAACAAGCCGGTTCCCACATCCGGAAAGAAACAACTGCTGAAACCGGAGCTCATCCCGGCGTGTGACGTTTTTGCCAGGGCGATACTGGCAAGGGGAGGAAATTTCAGCAATCTGACCAAAGACAAAATCAGAATGATTTTTCGTTTAATGGAAGGCACAGAGATCAACTGGGCGAGATCGGTCTTCGGCAATCTTATGGAAATGGTGAGACCGGACTCAGATAGGTCTTGGGGGTATGCAGTTCAACTCGGCAAGATCTTCTTACATCTGAAGATCAAAGTCGGTCCCGGTGTTGGAATACTAAAACGCAGCATCATCCGATCGAGGCATTTTCTTCCAAGAAAGCCATCGGCCTCCAGTTCCTCAGGTGGCCCGCAAACAAAGAAGAAAGCCGCGAAGAAAAATACCCCGGCAAAAGCAAGCACCGGAGGAAAGAGAAAAGAAAAAGTAATTTTCGAAGATCCACCTCAACAAACAGAGGATGAGGAGTGGGACGATGAGGACGCCGATACAGAGGGAACCGAAAACAGAACGGACCATGACGATGATCTTTCGGCTCGGAGTCCGACCGATGCCGAACAAAGCTTCAATCCTGAGACCACCGAGGGTGAGGACGGGGTTGATGAAGGAGACAATGATGAAAGAGCCGATGATGGAAACTTCAACAGAGAGGAGGCCGACGAAGCGGAGGCCGAAAGACTAGCCCAGAATATCTTTCAGGGCATTATCAGAAGAGACGAAGATGTCATTGACCTATATCTGGAGTGGCATGAGTACCGGTTTAATACAAAGTATAAAGACATCCTATCGGACCACTCGCAAGAACACTGCATCGCCAGATTGGAGGAAGTGGAGGACAATATCCTACGTCTCACCAAATCCAATACCATTCAGGAAATACAGTGCCGAACTTGCCTACTGATACCGAGAAGTCATCTTCGACAGATAAGAAGGCGTATCAGAAAAATTAAGGAAGAATATGCCGAAGGGGGATCGGTGTCTACAGTAGCACCGCTAGTATTAGAAAAGCTTGAAAAGGGCAAATTGGAAATACGCCAAGAGATAGAGCGGTTAGAAGCTGTATGCAATCAGAAACAAGTTCCGGTGTATACCGCTCCGATCATCGAAGATTTTCAAACAGACTGGACAACAGAGGACACTGTGACACCAAGGGACATTGAGACACCGCTGCCAGAAAATGATGAGGTACCGACTTCAAAGACTGTTGATGTACAAAGTTTAGAAAATGTCGAGGTACCGATCTCGGAAGTTCCGGCTACGAACTTGGAGGAGGCGGTCACATTAGAAACACCTACTGAGGTTGTTGACATAACAGACTCCGATGAGAGAGCCGATCCTGATCCAACCAAGCAGTCCCATCCTACTCCACCACCGGCAGCCACCATTTCAGTTCCCCCTAAGGAATGGATTGAAGACCGGCTCCAAGAGTTTGAAGCATCCGTTTCGGGGCGGATTGATGAACAACTCAAGAGATTTGAAGTGTCCACGTCAGGGCAAATGGAAGACCGGCTTCAGAAATTTGAGGCATCAATATCAGAGATGATTGATGACCGGATAGTTGAACACAACGTCTCTAAGCTTCAACCATTCAAGGATAGCGCCGATAAAATATTTGACTCGGCCATAAAGTTCGCCAATGCGACGAAGCTGGTTGTGGATCACACTCAAACACGCCTGGAGCAACTCAGCACCGGACTATGGGAAGAGGCCGGTGAGCGAGAAAACTGTGCTCAGCATATTATAGCTCTGGAGGGTCTCACTTCGGAATTAAAGAAGGATTTCGAACGGGTCGACCCAACAATTGAACGAGTTTCGGCACTGGAAAAGAAGAACGAAGATCTCGTGGCCGAAGTAAAGGCACTTACTGCACAGATGGCCGAAATCCTGAAAGCTAAGGAAAACGCAGATGCCGCGGCTATAGAGGCCGATGCGCTGGTTGCTAAGAGAGTCCAGGAAAGGCTGGACGCCGAGGTTAGCAGAGACAAAGAAGCGCCGCAAGCGTCTCAGCTGACCGCGCCTCAGCTGACCGAAGATGAAATAGAGGCCGAGAGAATAAGAAGGGCTGAGAGCATGTATCCAGGGTATGCTGAGCAAATAGCAAGACAAGTTGCGGATGATGCCGAACGGCTGGAGAGACAAAAACGTGGGCTGGAAGAGTTCTCCGAAGCAAACAAGAAGAAAAGGAAAGCGGCTCCCTCCGCTTCAGCACCGGCCGCTTCTGCCTCAGAACCGAAGAAGAGAAAGAAGCCGGCTAGTAAGAAAGTTCGGATTGTGGAGATGCTCAATATAATTTCTGACCCGGTCGAGACGGGTACTTCGCAGCAAGACGACCAGGTCGAGGATGTGCTCGAAGAACAGCTGCGGTACCGATCTAAAAGACCACGACACTCTACGCAACCGCAACCGCAACCGCCACCGCAACCAAAGAGAAAGAAGAGTGCCTACGAATTCACGGACTCAGAATAGGGACTATCCTTCTTTTTCTTACTTACCTTAGTATTTTTGCTTAGTACTTTCCGGTTATCTATGAATATATAAAGTTATTTTTGAATACCGGCCTTATTTTGCATTTCCACATCATTTTGATAATTTTAAATAAAATAATCAAAAAGGGAGAAATTGTTAGATAAAAGATAGAGATTCCTCCAAAACCCCTCCCCCAAAATTTTTCGAAAAATTCTCTAAATCTTTTTCAAAATCGGCCAAACAAAACAACCGGCCTACGGTTGCAAACTTACATAATTTTGATAATTTTAAATAAAATAATCAAAAAGGGAGAAATTGTTAGATAAATTCATACCGGTTCAAATAAACCTAACTTAAACAAACTTCCTACGCAGGAACAAGGAACCGGACCGGATGAACAAAAGAAAACCAACTGAAGAAACCGAACCGGTCAAGCTACCAAACCGATCAAGAGTATTCGGTACGTGACCGCACAGAGGAAGGATCGGCCAAAGCCTAAAAGCCAGATCCATCAAATAGCCGATCAATCCTCAAGACAAACATAACCGGAATAAGCCCGGTCACTTCACTATCAAAAGATATTCGGCCAAGTCAAGCGGCCAACCTAGGCCAAGTCAAGAGGCCGACCTGCACAAGAAGACACTTTGGGTATCTGTTGAGAATGATACCAAAGGAACAGACTGAATACTTCCATATCCATGCAAGTCTGAGGAAAGACTGTAGGCTGCAGAAAACAGTACTACCGGATCTTTCTACTTCGGGATAAGCCAGAAAGGAAATCTTCAAAGTACAGACAACTGTCCAAGCAGACAGTGCCTACATTGAGTAAAAGACAAACCCAGCAGGTTTGCTTTACAGACCGGCAGGTCTGAAACAGGATGCCAGGTCTCAGATTGACCGTCAGGTCTGAGGAGAAGACCGCAGGTCTGAGACACTGAATCACTGCATCTCTGATCAGCCAATCAGATTCAAGGCTTCGAAATATGACCGTTGGCATATTTCACCTATAAAAGGAGGCAGTTGCAGAAGAGTAAATGTGGGACATCAAGCGGACATTAAGGCAGTTACTAAGCAAGAAAAACATTGAGATAACAAAAGCCAAGTGCATTTACTACAAGTGATAACAGTGTGGTATTCTAAGAAAGCCTAAGTGCTAAACTCTGAGTGTGTGTGTTACAATTTCAGTGAGAATTGTAAGAGTGTTATCGAGCAGGAAATAAGTCTCGATCGAATTGTATTTGTATTCCTTAGTGAATATCCTTCTCGCGGTTTCGAGAGGAAGGGGTGACGTAGGAGTTTTATCTCCGAACATCCATAAAATCTGTTGTGTTATTTACTTTCTGTTGGCTTCACTACAAAACCGACTAACCTAAACATACCGCCACAAACCAACTTCACACTAACAATACCGAACATCCAGATAACCGAAACCGACCCACCATTCTTCAAATCTTCATCATCCGAAACCGACTCCGCCTATCATATACGTGTACCGCTTCAACTTGAAAGCAAACCTCTTCCGCGCTTGAACCTAGTTCAAGGGTTTGTGACAGGTTGTGTAGTATTGAAACCCCGGTGTTAATCTCTAACCGGATTAACCACCACCCTACTAAGTGAGAACCGCTAACCGGTCCAACCCCCGGTCCACCAGCGGCGACCTAGATCCTAACACTATTTTAGATATAAATTAGAGATTGAGGTTGGTGACGAGTCAGGAGCTGCACTATTTGTGCTTTTTGATAGAGTTGTAAATAAGTTAGTTAATCTAACTGTTTCAGATTTGTTACAATTACATCCGAGTTGTGACAAAGATTTACCATTGCCGTTATCATCAATGTCATCGCGAAAACATGTGTTCCAAGTTAAAATTACTGATTACAACCTCAAGAAAAAATCACACAATTTTACAATTATAAAAGTGTTTGATCCAAGTCAATCACTCATTACTCAACAGGTAAACATATTTTGGATATCTTTATGCTCAACTTTGAAACTTGTTTTATATATTAAATTAAATTTTGTTAAGGGAGGAGCATCAATTTCAGACAAAATTGTTGAAGAGGTACTTTTTCAATTTTTTTATCAAATAAATTGTTTTTTTAATCTATTTTAATGTCTTATTTAGATATTTGAAACATTTATATATATTTGATTAAATTTTATTAGGGAGGATCATCAATTTCAAACAAAGCTGTTAAAGAGGTACTTTTTCAATTTTTTGTGATCAAATAAATTGTTTTTTTTATTATCTATTTTAATGTCTTATTTAAGTTTTTGAAATGTATTTTATATGTTAATTAAATTTTATTAGGGAGGAGCAGCAGACAAAGTTGTTGAAGAGATAGGACAAAAAAGACAAAAAAATTTAGTTTTTATTTTTTATTTTACAATTTTTTAATTTTATTTTATGGAAGTTTTTTTTTTTTATTAGTATACATTATTAACTATTATTATAATATAGGATATCTTAAATTATACTAGAGTTATACATTTATTTTTTTTTTATGAATGTTTGTTTAATATTGTGTTAACTTAAATTTTTATTTTACTTTCAATAGTTTAAATTAAATCAAGCCTTTTGGTTTGTATTGTATTATTATTATTTTCAGTTTTAATCCATCATTCTTTTTTCTCACATCATGTATATATTTCATAATTAATTTTATATAAATATATTTCTCCTTATATAATTTTTCCACGATTATTTATATATTATTTGTTTATTATTTATTTTTATACAATTTACTTATATTATGAAACAATTAATAATAATTATTTTTTCTATTTTTTCCTCTAATTATATATATATATTAAATATTTTCTCTTCATATAAATATATTCTCTTTTATTAAATTAAATATTTTATAAAAATTTTGTTTACATTTTTTCCGTACAACGTAGGGTTTCATACTAGTTATATAGAAAATGATGACTTGTTAATCTTATCCTTATATTTAGATATGAATTATTTAAGTGTACAATAATATATTTAGGCTTACCAAATATATCATCGGTTATTTGGTCCAAATAATTAACTCTTACAACAAAATAACATAATTTATTTTCTGAAGAAAATTCACAATCTAACATATTAAATGACTTGACATAATATATATATATATATGGATGTTTTCTTTCTTTAAAATAAACTAAGCAAAATCAAAATAAAATTGGCTTAACTGAGAAGTTGATTTGTTCTCTTTCTAATAGTTTGATTTGGTGAGGTATTTTAAGGGGAAATTTGATGAAATGGCCCCCATAACAGGGGAAATTCCAAAAAGGGCCCCCGTCCACTAAAGTTGGCAAAAAGGGCCCTTTTGCCCTGCGAAATGTCGGAAATACCCCTTCGGCGCCATTTCTTACGCTCAAAGACGCGAATTACCAATCACGCGATTCATCTAAATCGCGGTCATTAACTCACGCGATTTAGATGAATCGCGTGATAGGTAATTCGCGTTTTTAAATGTACGCGATTTACCATGCACGCGATTTAACCTAAATCGCGGTGATGAACTCACGCGATTCAGATTAAATCGCGTCCATGGTAAATCGCGTCTTTAGTCTTATATATAATTTTCACGCCCTAATTTTAAACAAAACCTCCCCGATTCTCCCTCCCACTCCGACTGCGGCCGACTTTCCATTCCCACATCCATCAAGATCATCGTTCCTCAACATCAGCGTTCCTCAACATCATTGTTCCTCAACATCATCGTTCCTCAACATCTTCGAGATCCTTCCAACATCATCGTTCTTCAACATCATCAGGTCAGTTTAGGGCTTAGGGTTTAGACTTAGGTTTTGATGTATATTTACCGTTTATATTCATGGATATGGATGTATTTAGGGTTAAAGGATTGGTTTTGATGTATATTATGCCGTTTCCTATGTATATCGAAGTATTTAGGTTTAGGGTTAGGTTTTGATGTATATTTACCGTTTATATTCATGGATATTGGTGTATTTAGAGGTAAAGGTTTGGTTTTGATGTATATTATGCCGTTTCCTATGTATATCGAAGTATTTGGGTTTAGGGTTAGGTTTTGATGTATATTTACCGTTTATATTCATGGATATTGGTGTATTTAGGGGTAAAGGTTTGGTTTTGATGTATATTATGCCGTTTCCTATGTATATCGAAGTATTTGGGTTTAGGGTTAGGTTTCGATGTATATTCTGCCATTCATATTCATGGATATTGTTGTATTTAGGGTTTAAGGTTTGGTTTTCCTATATATACTGATTGATTGTTGATTTTCAATTACATGAATATTGTATGGTTAGCTATTGATGTATATTCTGCTGTTTATAATGATGGATATTGTAGTATTTAGATCAGGAGCTGCCGTTGTGGTTTTCTCAGTTCGTTCAACAAAATGGTATGTATTAAAATGGTTGTTAATAAAATTGTTTTCTCAGTTCGTTCAACTCTTTTTTTTTTATAATATGCAGGCAACAAACACTGTTATGACCTTATGTCCCAATCAATTATCACCTGAAAATAATGTATGTTCTATTCTCTCTACTATGTCCATATTAACTAGTTTTGTATGTAATAACCATTATATTATTGTTTTACACAGTTGTTGATAGTTGAATTTGCTCGCACTTTTGGTGCAAGGGTGTCTCCGAAGTGGAGAGAAGATGTAACTCATGTTATTGCTTACACTGATCCCAATGGTGCATGCGGCCGAACTCAAAAAGTATTGAAGGCAATTCTGAACGGGAAATGGGTCCTTACTATTGATTGTGAGTCTCTGTTAACACGATTATTTTCATACATATGTCTGTTAAATTAGATTAAAAATTATTTTCATACACATTTGTTTAGGGATAAAATCATCATTGAAAACCGAAAACTGTGTTGATGAGGAACCTTATGAGGTTAAACAAGATAATCATGGAGCCCAAGGTGGTCCTAGAAAAGGCAGACTTCTGTTGTTGAATAATGTGAGTTTGGTATTATTCCTCCTATCTGTACTTTTAAATTTTTTTGCATGATAACTGAAATTATCTTCTTTGTTGGTTTTTCAGCGTTCGAAACTGTTCGACGGTTACATTTTTATATTTGTAGGGAATTTCAACACACTTTACAAACAGGATCTCATTGAGTTAATAGTTGCTGGAGGTGGTACTATTAAAGAATCGGATAATCCAGATTATCCATTTGCTGAGCCAAGGGATGCGAAAACTATAATAGTATACTTTGAGATAGACAGCAGGTATCGATCAATTGAAAGGGATTTTGATGTTCTCCCCGACAATTGGCTTTTTGAGACAGCGGCTGCTTTGTCAAGCATATTGGATGAACATGTTGTTCCTCATACAAAGTTGCTTCAATCTGTTGCTGCTTGTGATTTGCAGCATTTGCTTACTTAATTTGGAGTTGTTTAGACTTACTGTTCTTCTTCTATTTATGGCTTATTTATGATACTTATGATATTTATGGTTTATAACAATACTTAATTTTGATATTTATGATTTATGGTGGTTTATATTACTGAATATTCTTCTATTTATGCTTTATTACTTATGTTAACAATATCATAACTTATCCTCATAACTCACGTGTATTGGGTATAATCAAACAACAAGGAACAATGTTGTTATTCACGCATATTCGCCACATAACTCAAACAACAAGGAACAATGTTGCTATTCACGTACTTCATCTAAAACGCGTGAATAAACTCACGCGTATTATATGAAACGCGTGAATGCATTTCACATTAAAACGCGTGAGTTTATTCACGTGTTTTAGATGAAACACGTGAATGCATTTCTCAATAAAACGCGTGAGTTTATTCACGTGTTTTATATGAAACACGTGAATAACAATTCACGTCTTTCATCGTATATATTATTTTTGTGCCCTAATTTATAACAAACTCACGAATCCTTAATTTCCCCTTCTCTCTTCTCTCGCTTTCGCCACTCCGACTCGACCCTCCCCTGAAGAACTCCACCACGAGCAGCAGCAGCGGACGACTACGACGACACCACGATACCCTGAAGAACTCGACCACGAGCAGCAGCAGCTTACCCACCACTCTTCGTTCTCAAAATGGGTATGTTTATTTAATATTTAAAATGCTATTCAAATAAAGTAAGGGTAATTTGTGGATGATTGAAATGATTTGCTTAAATCTGAATAACCCTTCCTCAAACGAGGCCTTGATTTGGGTATTAGCTTCGTTTTAGTGCATAGAAAGTCTTATTGAGTTATTGTCTTGGAATTTGTTTATCAGGACGTTGTTTAAGTTCCACAGTTCTTATAGTTACAAGACCTTTTTGTTTAGGTTCCACAGTTCTTGAGTTATCTTGTTATTCTAGTATTAAGGTTTAGGGTTTGCATGCTGGCATAGTGTAGCTGATTTCACTCAATACTATCTTGTTATTCTAGTATTGAGGTAGAGTTTACTGGTATGTTTCGTGGAGATACAATGTTCCAAGAATTAACCACAAGTTTGCTTCAATGGACCTATTGTATAGGGAGCTCTTATCCCATTAGATTCATTGAAGCAAACTTATGGTAAAAAGTTGCGGCATTGGATTTCCTGAAACTCTACGAGCAAACTCTCCTCGGTTATGGTAATGTTGTTGAACTGTTTTCAATTCTTGTGATGTTGTTGAACTGTTTTCAATTGCAGCTCAAGTACCTGTACTTCTTTACTTTGATGGAGAGTGGAAAACTACGGACGATCTTACTCATTTTTCTGCAAAGTCAAACAGCGGTATGATTGTTCCCCAAAATTCTACTTATGCCCAATTAGTTGATCAAATTTATTCTGCTACCGATGTTGACAAATCTAGATATGATTTATTGCTTCAAGCCAAGTATAATGCTCCTGGCATGATTGCCAAATTTTCTTATATAACTGATATAAAAAAAGATGTGGATGTGGAGTTCTTTTTACATGAAGCAGTTTCAGTCCACAACCGCACTCCATTGTGTGTATCCTTAGTAGAGAAGTCACTACCAACTCAAGAAAGTGTAGCTGTTCCAGAAATTGATGACCCCGACGTCTTCCCGATGCAGCGTGAGGTTTTCTTTGAAAATGACATTGAAGATGAACATTTGCGTCTGAATGTGGGGGATGATGCTGATGATGATTGGGTTCCTATTACCCAACCTAGTAGTTCTGATTGGGTTCCTAGTACCAATCCAAATCCAAGCGGTTCTTGGGTTCCTAGTACACAACAAAACAATGTTGTTGTTCGTACTCAACCAAGCTGCAGTGAATGGGTTGCTAGTAGCATACCAAGTAGTGAAAATCCTTTACATGAGGCAGTAAGTACCGGAATCGGATTGGAAGTCGGTTCTTTGTTTGAGAATAAAAAAGAACTTCAGCTGAGGTTATATAAATATGCCATGACTAATCATTTTGAATTCAAAGTGTTGAAGTCAAAAAAAGAACTTTGGGTTGTGAAATGTTTGGATAAGAATTGCAAGTGGAGACTGCGTGCTGTCAGAGTAAATTCCTCGGAAATGTTTGAGATTCGTAAATTCGTAAAAGATCATACCTGTTCAATTGTGACGAGGCAAGAGAATCAAAGGCCAGCACCAGCATGGGTGTTTGGGGAATGCATGAAGAGCAAGTACATGGACCATCACCATGACCACATGCCCAAGAAAATAATGGAAGACATACAGACTACTTATGGAATAAAGTTGTCTTATAATAAGGCTTGGCGGTCTAGAGAAAAGGCCCTAATGGCGGTGCGAGGAACTGTAGAAGATTCTTACGGTAAATTGCCATCATACCTGTACATGTTGAGAGGAATGAGTTGTAGTTGTAGGGTATTTGATGTATCTGGTCTTCCTTGCACTCATGCCCTGGCTGCATCACGTACCCATAGATTGGATGCCTATGAGTTCTGCTCAAGGTTTACTTTAGATTATTTGCTATTGAATTTATCTAACTAACTTTATTTCTCACATGTTCAATTGTTATGTTTCAGGTATTACTCAAGTGAAATGTGGGTCAATGCTTACGCGGAAACAATATATCCAGTTTGTCATGAAGAGTATTGGGATATTCCAGAACATATCAAACAACGAGTGTGCCTTAAACCACCTGTTAAGGTTAAGAAAGGGCGTCCTCAAACAAAGCGTAGGTCATCCCAAGGTGAAATTCGTAAGGTGCCGAGAAGATGTAGCTCATGTGGTGGTCAGGGTCACAACAGGGCAACATGCAAATCTGTAATGCCTGCACCCTCTACTGCAAGAGCTGCAAGAGCATCATCATCTCAGCCGCCATCATCTCAGACACAAACATGAATATTGTCTGTGCAAACATGAATATTGTCTGTGCAATTTTGAATATTGTATACTGATTATTGTTGTTGGTTTTCGAATATTGTATGCTGATTGATTGTTGTTGGTTTTCGAATATTGTATGGTGATTGAAATTTGTATACAGATATTTCCATACAGGTTGGCCATACAGTGAGTGACTCACGCATATATATTGCACAATGCTAATTCACGTGTATTGTATTGTAATACGCGTGATTCATAATTCACGTGTATTGTAATGTAATTCACGTGTATTGTAATATTACAATACGCGTGAGTCATATTGTAATACACGTGAGTTATGAATCACGCGTATTACAATACAATACACGTGAATTATATTACAACCACGTGAATTATATTGGGATATTCCAGAACACAATACACGTAATACACGTGTTTATATAATTCACGTGAATTATATTACAATACACGTGAATTTTATGATACCTATTACAACCACGTGAAATAATTCAGTGTTTACAAAACAATATACTGAAATAATTCAGTGTTTACAAAACAATATACAACAATAATTCAGTGTTTACAAAACATGTTACAACAATAATTCAGTGTTTACAAAACAATATACAACAACAATATTCATGGCTCTAAAATCTGGTGGTACAACCTGACTGCCCACTTTTCTCTATATACTTGCATATTCTTTGATATGCAATTTTCTAGACCAAGTTTAGCAGTCAGGTACTCTAAATACATTAATACAAAAACGCCACAGTCCCCACTCCATTCTGCTTTTGGTACTTCAGGGTGTGGGATTCTATGAAATCTAAAAGTTGTGTGCCATTTCAACTTCAGACATTGCTTTATGAAGGAAGGGCGGCAACATCTCACAAATGGCTTTCATGTATTTTCCTAATTCTTCATCATTGAAAATTGTCTGATCGCAATCATAAACATCAATTCTCCATTCTTGCAATCGAATAACACACAGTACCCAGTGTAGGTTGTTGAGGTTGAGGGGGAAGTAAATAACATCAACACTGCTCCAACCGGGCATATGTTTATCTTCTCTACCCCAGTGGTAGTTGTAAAAGACGTCAGAGAAAGTATGGCCATGTGGTTTTTCTGGATCAACCGAGTCAGCAACAAATTCGTCATAGTATAAAGTAACCAAAGGGCCAAACTGGCAATCTAAGATGGTGAAATCCTCCGGGTACGACTTAGGGTAGGCGACTGCTCTTGCTCTTAGCAGACAAATTGCTGCATTCATCTCTACATCAGTTAGCCACTTATTTAACCTCAGAATTGTAGTGAAGAACTTAAGGTCTCCAGCACCATCAGGGAGTTGAACATCTTTAAATTTAGCCCCTTTCGCAAATTCTTTCCTGAACTCTTTCCTCAGTTGCTCATTACAAGTCGACATAGGATCGACAACAATCGTCTTCTTTCTTGGCCGAGGGACGACGTAGGGACTAAGTACAGCTTTCGACGCCGTCCTCTTTCTCTTAAATAGGATGTGGGATGCATCTTCCAGTACCACCACATCCTCATCTATCCGCTTGTCCTCCTTCTTCTCTACCTTCTTCTGCACAACGAAATGATCGTCCACCTTCTTCTGCACCACCCTCCTACCCCTCTGCACCCCCTTCCTACCCCTCTGCACCCCCTTCCTACCCCTCTGCACCCCCTTCCTACCCCTCTTCACAACGAAATCATCGTCCACCTACAAAGAAATCATTGAATTAGGCAACAAAAGTCTTCAATTAGTCCAAATGCAAGAATTGCATACCTCATCTTCATTATCCTCCACCCTCTGCACCACCCTCCTACCCCTCTGCACCCCCTTCCTACCCCTCTTCACAACGAAATCCTCTTCCACCTCCTCTTCAACCTTCTCTTCAACCTTCTCTTCAACCTTCTCTTCAACATCATCTTCATTGTCTTCCACCTGCTTCTCCACCTGCTTCTCCACCTGCTCCTCCACCTGCTCCTCCACCTTCTCCTCCAAATTCCCAACATTCTCCATTTCCTACAAAAACCAGAAAAGCCCTTCAATTAGTCCAAAGGCAAGAAATAGGTAAAGTGCGCGAATTGCACCAAATGCATACCTCAGTATTGTGACAACCAACTTCAACTGTCTTCTCAATTTCCAACAAAAGCCCATCCTACAAAAACCAGAAAAGCCCTTCAATTAGTCCAAAGGCAAGAAATAGGTAAAGTGCGCGAATTGCACCAAATGCATACCTCAGTATTGTGTTCCCCATCTTCAACTGTCTTCTCCATTTCCAACAAAATCCCATCCTACAAAAACCAGAAAAGCCCTTCAATTAGTCCAAAGGCAAGAAATAGGTAAAGTGCGCGAATTGCACCAAATGCATACCTCAGTATTGTGACAACCAACTTCAACTGTCTTCTCAATTTCCAACAAAAGCCCATCCTACAAAAACCAGAAAAGCCCTTCAATTAGTCCAAAGGCAAGAAATAGGTAAAGTGCGCGAATTGCACCAAATGCATACCTCAGTATTGTGTTCCCCATCTTCAACTGTCTTCTCCATTTCCAACAAAATCCCATCCTACAAAAACCAGAAAAGCCCTTCAATTAGTCCAAAGGCAAGAAATAGGTAAAGTGCGCGAATTGCACCAAATGCATACCTCAGTATTGTGACAACCAACTTCAACTGTCTTCTCAATTTCCAACAAAAGCCCATCCTACAAAAACCAGAAAAGCCCTTCAATTAGTCCAAAGGCAAGAAATAGGTAAAGTGCGCGAATTGCACCAAATGCATACCTCAGTATTGTGTTCCCCATCTTCAACTGTCTTCTCCATTTCCAACAAAATCCCATCCTACAAAAACCAGAAAAGCCCTTCAATTAGTCCAAAGGCAAGAAATAGGTAAAGTGCGCGAATTGCACCAAATGCATACCTCAGTATTGTGACAACCAACTTCAACTGTCTTCTCAATTTCCAACAAAAGCCCATCCTACAAAAACCAGAAAAGCCCTTCAATTAGTCCAAAGGCAAGAAATAGGTAAAGTGCGCGAATTGCACCAAATGCATACCTCAGTATTGTGTTCCCCATCTTCAACTATCTTCTCCATTTCCAACAAAAGCCCATCCTACAAAAACCAGAAAAGCCATTCAATTAGTCAAAAGGCAAGAAATAGGCAAAGTGCGCGAATTGCACCAAATGCATGAAATGCATACCTCAGTATTGTGTTCCCCATCTTCAACTATCTTCTCCATTTCCAACAAAAGCCCATCCTACAAAAACCAGAAAAGCCATTCAATTAGTCCAAAGGCAAGAAATAGGCAAAGTGCGCGAATTGCACCAAATGCATGAAATGCATACCTCGAAATTTTCTTCCACATCTTCAACTGTCTGCTCTTCATTTTCATTGTCCTCCCCCTCCCCAACAGTGTTCTTCTCCAAGAGACCAACAATGTCTTTTTCCTGTCCATCCTACAATAAACAGAAAAGCCCTTCAATTAGTCCAAATGAAAGAATTAGGAAAAGTGCGCGAATTGCACCAAATGCAAGAAATGCATACCTCGAAATTTTTTTCACCATCTTCAACTGTCTGCTCTTCATTGCCATTGTCCTCCCCCTCCCCAACAGTGGTTTTCTCCAAGAGACCAACAATGTCTTTTTCCTGTCCATCCTACAATAAACAGAAAAGCCCTTCAATTAGTCCAAATGCAAGAATTAGGAAAAGTGCGCGAATTGCACCAAATGCAAGAAATGCATACCTCAGTATTTTTAACACCATCTTCAACTGTCTTCTCTTCGTTTTCATTGTCCTCCTCAACAATTTTTTTCTCCACAAGCCCAACATTGTCTTCCTCCTGTCCATCCTACAATAAACAGAAAAGCCTTCAATAAGTCGAAATGCAAGAAATGCACCAATTATACAAATGCAAGGAAATGCAAGAAATACATACCTCAACTTCATTATCCTCCACAAGCCCAACATTGTCTTTCTCCAAAATCAGCACATCATTGTCTTCCTCTTGTCCATCCTACAATAAACAGAAAAGCCTGTGCAATTAGTCGAAATGCAAGAAATGCACCAATTATCCAAATTCAAGGAAATACAAGAAATACATACCTCAACTTCATTCTCCTCCACAAGCACAGCATTGTCTTTCTCCAAAATCACCACATCATTGTCCTCAGTGTTCACCACATCATTCTCCCCTTGCTGTAGTTGCTTTAACATCCCTTTAATGAGAATTATGTCATCTCTCATTTCGGTTTTGATGAGCCTTATTTCATTTCTCATTTCAGTTTTGAAGAGAGTCAGTTCCTTTCTCATTACAGTTTTGAATTCATTTAGCTCCTTCGAAAGTTGATCCAATCTACATCTATCGTGGGGAGTTGTTGCTGTTGGAGTTGGGGGAGAGGATTCTTCGTCTTCGTCTTCTTCTTCTTCTTCGTCTTTTCTACTCGTGGCGCTCTCGACTGAATAAGAGCTGCTGGTGCTGGTGCTGGGGGTAGGGTTGCGGGTTCTTCTTCTTGTGGAAGTTATGGCTTTGGCTGGAGTAATTTGCCTTTTCTTCCTCATGACAGTTTTTTTATGAGGAACTCCATCGTCAATATCTCCAAATTTCCTCTTTCTGCAGTCAAGATCAAAAAAGACATCATAAACATTACCTCCCATATCTTCAAAGTCATCCCCAGCATATAAGATCTTCTCTTCTTCAGACAATTCCATTTGCTTAACAATCGTGCCTTGCAGGGCAGTTTGAAGATCAGAGGCAGTGCTCTTCCTCTTTGATTTGTACTGTATTATTCTTGGGCAGACAGGATCTTCAGTTTGAAGCGTCGTTTTAATTGCAAGATTGGGGACAAAAGTTTGGATCACCTCATAAGTCCACACTTGTAAGGCTAGTGCGAACCCATATACGGTATAAGAAACATCGACATCTTTTTCTTTGTCTTTGTTCTTCTTCTTCCCCGAGGCGGCATCCTTCTTCTGCAGATACAGCGTCCTGTAGCGATCAAGGTCTCTGCTCAAACCCTTCATGGTTGCTCTAAAGGCCACCTTTCCCCATGGAAAATTGAGGAAGGTGTCGATGTCATCGACCATGCTGAAGAGTTTCATATTTATTATCCTCCTCGGGTCAAGGGCAAAGAGATAATGGGAAACAAGGTATACCAGCCCCAATTTCCATGCATCTTCCCTATCAGAGCAGGACAGGAATTTTGAATGAAGGTCTGCTATTCTAATAAGTGGAATACGTTTAAAATATTTAAGAACCAAAGTTGGAGATTCTTCAACCTGGTTGAAAATTGTTTGCTCATTAGGGAATCTCCCAAAATTGAGACCTGTAACCAATGCAAACTCCCTCATCCCGAAGCACAGCTCTTCTCCATTCACAAGGAACTTCATCTCCATAGAATTTGAGCTGGACTTCCTGAGGAGCATGTGGTGTATAATCATTCCTGAGAAACGCAGTAACGGGTGCCCTTTGAATAAGAATCTGAATTGGGTTTCCTCTACCCTTTCAGTTAGATTCATCTTGGCAAACTTGGCAGCAATATTTCCCATATTGGTTTTCCAGGATACCCTCCCAGCAAACTCGGGTATTGTAGTGGACTCCATCTACAAAACAAGGAAGAAGATGGGATCACCATGATAATTAGCAAAACAAAATAAGTATTTAATTAAATAGTAAGACCAACAACAAAAATGGAACAGAATAAATCATGACAGAAAATAGTTTGGTCCAGTTCAATCATAGCATCTAGTGTATAGATGCACATATATATTCCCGAGTCATCCACTCATCAAAAAGGATTTTACAATCAATGTATTCAATATAAGAACACTCATCTAGATGCAGCCTCCAATTAAACATATTAACACTTGATCAACTTTTAGAAATGCATTCAATCAAGGTAAAAGTGAAAGATATATTTGCTTCCTATAGCAAGTGCAATATGGTCCAAGAAAGTGAACATACAGTGTGGATCATTTATGGCTTTTGATTCAGCACGGCAAATTAGGAGCACGTGTTGACTAAATTTCTTAATATAACATCGAAACCTGTCTCATTGGCATTCTAATAAGGTGCAGTAAAGCAGCAAAAGTTAAACCCTAACCCTAAATACCATTTCTTCAGAAGCACATAACAAACACGAAACCTGTCTCATTGCCATTCTATTAAGGTGCAGTAAAGCAGCAAAAGTTAAACCCTAACCCTAAATACCATTTCTTCACAAGCACATAACAAAAACGGAAATGTCATTTCTTAAACGAGAAATGAATGAATAAGCGTGAAATGCATGCATGCAGAATAAGAACACTGATACAATACTCGTCATATACCCTAAAAGCATTTACACACATAAACGAAACCAGAACCAAACCCTAAACCCTAAATACATCAATATAAATCAATATAAACGGAATAATACACATCAACACCTAACCCTAACTATTAAGCCCTAAACTCACCGGAATATGTCAAAAAGACGGTGAAAAGACGATGATGTCGAATAGACGGTGGAAAGTCGAAGATGTTGGACGAGGAACGATGTTGAGGAACGATGATCTTGATCGATGTTGAAGGAAGTCGGCAGTTGAGAAGACGTGGTTTTGGAAGTCGGAGTGGGAGGGAGAATCGGGGTGGTTTTGATTTAAATTAGGGCCGAAATATTATATATACGACTAAAGACGCGATTTACCATGGACGCGATTTAATCTAAATCGCGTGAGTTCATCACCGCGATTTAGATTAAATCGCGTGCATGGTAAATCGCGTACATTTAAAAACGCGAATTACTAATCACGCGTTTCATCTAAATCGCGGTGATGAACTCACGCGATTTAGATGAATCGCGTGATTGGTAATTCGCGTCTTTGAGCGTAAGAAATGGCGCCGAAGGGGTATTTCCGACATTTCGCGGGGCAAAAGGGCCCTTTTTGCCAACTTTAGTAGGCGGGGGCCCTTTTTGGAATTTCCCCTGTTATGGGGGCCATTTCATCAAATTTCCCATTTTAAGTTTGTTTTTGAAAGAAATAATATAATTAAAATAAAAAATTATTTTATTTTATTTTTAATAAATTTGAATTTTAAATATCATTTTATTAATCATTCTATTTTTTAAATCTAAAAAATATATTTAGAAACCGACTGGGCCATACTAAATTAGAAGCTGATCAGTTTCCAAACCGTCACTCCTCCAGTCGTGAGAAGCTTCGGCGGGAAGAGCCGGCCGGCCGGCCACCAGATTATTTTCTCGATTTCGGATTCTCACCGTCAATGATTTTCTGAATTTAGGTCAGACATGTATCCCATTTACAAAATCTAATCTTATATTGATTCACATCTGATTACGAAATCTGATACAAACACTGTTTTGAATGAAACGTATATACCATATATAGTAACTTCATCTTTCAGATTGAAAGAGAAGGGATCATAAGACTTGTAGATTCGCAAAGGAGAAGTTATACCCCGTATAATTTAAAGGGTTCATTGAAATCGGGTCGCAAATGGCGAATAATACTTCACTGGACCCTCTTGTCATAACTCCTACTTCAATCACTCCTGTTTCTAGGGTTTTACGGACACCTATGAGTGAGCGTCTTCTTGAATCGGGTTTTGATGATGAGGAGTCTATCAAGAGGAGGGACCAATCTGGTCTAATTGGTTACATAGCTAAGCTAGAAGCTGAGGTTTGGAAGTCATTCATTTTTTATTAACATAATTAGTCTTACTACTATATTCTTGCTGCATTTACTTATGAAGATATGATGATAGCACTAAGAATGTGTTTCTAAAATTTGGTAGAATTATGATCTCCAACACCATTTGGGTGTTCTTATATTGGAGAAAAAAGAGTGGGATTCCAAGCATGAGAGAATGAAGGCATTGACGGAATCAGATGAATTAATGCATATACATTATCGAGCAGCTATGGCATCTGCATCAGTTGAAGCACAAAAACGAGAGGAGAATCTAAAGAAGCTTCTTGGAGTTGAGAAAGAGTGTGTTGCAAGTGTAAGTTCATTTGAATATTCATCATAACATATTTCTGTTCTGATTCAGTATTCATTGTGTAGATTGAGAAGGCGATGAGTAAGATGCGAGCTGAATGCGCTGAGATGAAAATTGCTTCTGAGAGCAAATTGGCTGAAGCACGAATTCTCATGGAGGATGCTCAAAAGAAGTCTGAAGAATCAGAGACGAAATTACATGCTGCAGAATCTCTTGAATCAGAAGCTAACCGATACCATCAAGCTGCCGAGAGGAGCTTGCATGAAGTTGAAGCACGTGAAGATGAACTTA
This sequence comes from Impatiens glandulifera, assembly GCF_907164915.1. Taxonomy (NCBI): domain Eukaryota; kingdom Viridiplantae; phylum Streptophyta; class Magnoliopsida; order Ericales; family Balsaminaceae; genus Impatiens; species Impatiens glandulifera. The sequence goes on from NC_061870.1 coordinate 24,126,276, forward strand.
TGAGGCGCGTTGAATCATTTAAGTCAGAGTATGTCTCTATTTGAATTCTCAAATGCATATTTAGCATATGGTTTTGAAAATTTTGTTAACCTTTGTGATCTTGTTTTGCTGGTTTAAGTTCGGATGCCAAAGAGAAGGATATAGTTCGCGAAAGACAGTCATTATCTGTAAAACAGAGAAGTCTGCAGCTATCACAAGAAGGCTTACTTTATTCACAAAATCTATTGAACCAACGAGAGGATTATATATTCAGCAGAACTGAAGAATTGAATCGGAAAGAGAAAATCCTAGAGGATTCTAAGGTGAAAATTGACGAGGAACTAAAGAGTTTTATTGAAGAAAAACACATGCTAGAGATAAATGCTGCTTCTCTAAAAGCAAGGGAGGAGGTAAACAAGTTAAGGTTATTAGTTTCATCAATTTTGTAGATCCTCTGGAGCTGCTTATATTCTGTAAATGGCCATGCCAGCAGATTAAGTTAATAATACAGTTTCTCCTGAATTTCTCAGGATATTGAAAAGAGGAAACTTGATTTGGATAAAAGAGAAGAAGACCTACAGATTCTACAGCAGAAACTAGAAAGGAAGGAATATGTGAGTTATCTTCATTGTTTAGTATATGTAACATGGGGATACAAGTTTCTGTTCCTGCAAAGTTATGAGCCTATATGAAAACTGCTATTTTGTGCCAAATTTGAAATTGAAAGTTTTATTTTTTTTTGTATAATATTTTTTATGGATTGATTATGTTTCATAATACAAGATTATAGTGTGATTTTTCTTGATCCTATGAATGGAAAAATGCTAGTTGACAGTTTAACTTTCTTTAAAACCGTCTTCTGTATGAATAATAGGATGGATTCCAACAAGCTGTGGACCACCATGAAGCTTCTATCAAAGTGAGAAGGTTTGAATTTGAAGCAGAGAAGGAACTGAAGCGTAAACTTGTGGATGAGGAATTGGAAGCAAAGAGACGGGCTTGGGAATTAAGAGAAGTGGATCTTAGACAAACGGAGGACCTGATCATGGAACAAGAATATGACTGGGGCATCAAGTATAGGTATCTGGCAGATAAAGAGAAGGATTATGCAGAGAGGCTAAATATACTCGAGGAGAAAGAGAAAAATCTCATAGTTACTGAAGAAGCTGCTGAATTGAATAAGTACCTTTTGCAAAAAGAGAAAGAAGAGATCAACAAGTTGAAACTTTCCGTTCAGGATTCCATGCATCTGCTGGAAGAGAGAAGGAAAGAACTTGCGAATACTGAAGAGAAAATAGAAACCATGAGAAGGGAAACAGATGAATTGATGATACTGGCAACATGCCTTAAAGAAGAAATCGACATGATCAGAACCCAGAAGCAGGATGTGGATGTTCAGTCTGACGAGCTTAAAGCCGAGAAGGCAAAATTCGAAGCTGAATGGGAGTTGATTGATGAGAAAAGAGAGGAACTAAAGAATCAAGCAGAACTTATTGCCGAGGAGAGAATTTCCATATTTAAGTTTCTCAAGGATGAGCGTGACAGTTTAAAGGCTGAGAAGGATGCAATGCTTGAACAGTACAAACACGATCTTGAATCTCTTTCTCGTGATCGTGAAACCTTGTTGCATGAAATTGAGAATGAACGTTCAGATTGGTTCTCTAAACTACAGAAAGAACGTGCAAATATTTTAAATGATATTGACATTCAGAAGAGGGAGTTTGAAAAATTTGTTAATAAGAGGAATGAAGAAACAGAAAGTTATCTCAGGGAAAGAAAAGAAATCCTCGATGAGGAAAAAAAGAAAGAACTTCAAAACATTTCTTTGCTTCGAGAGATGGCATTGGTGGAAACGGAGCAGGTTAAGTCTGAAATGGAGAAACTTGCTGCTGAGAGATTTGAAATCAGTTTGGATCGTGAGCAAAGGGAGAAAGAATGGATAGAGCTAAATAATACTATTGAGGAACTTAATCTGCAAAGACATAAATTAGAGAAACAGAGGAAGTTATTGCATACAGATAGGGAACAGATTCTTGCTGAGATTGAGCAAATGAAAAAGTTGGATGATTCAAAAGATCAATCTTCTACTCCTTCCTCACGACTTAAGAGAAGCGCGGATACAGAATTGGATCAAACACAAAGTGATAAGAAAAGGAAACTTCTAAAGGATTTTATACGAACGCCATCTGAAGATACAGTTCAAATCAGGTGTGTTGCCCAAATTCAACTCTTACAGTTCTCTATGTTTACTATTAACATTGAAATGTTTTCATTTTCTTATTTGTTTGATTTTGAATGGTGTTTTTCAGAAGAAATGAACCTCAAGGTCATAACCAGGCCCATTGTAGGACTGAGGAGACCATGGTCTATATCGATAAAATCATTCGAATTCATGAAGTAACTTCAATGGAGGACGAAGTAGCTGTTTTGGAGGGTCAGGTTGGTCCATTTCTTTTTGCCACAACTATCTTCCTAAGCCTCTCAGCTGAAGACTCTTATGGGTGGTTTATTTTGGGTCACAAATATTTAGTTGCTTGGTATTTGAGCAATTGGTTTGAAAGCAAAAGTGAATACAAGAGAACCAACCTAAACTAACACAAAGACATAATTACCTTACATAAATTGAACATACATTGTCAATCTAGGCTGAAGATAAAATCATTGCAGGAAACGGTGAGATGAAGCTTGATGATCGTGAAAACGGATTGCAAGAAAGGGGAAAGGAAGATACGAAATGTTCAAGACAGTATTAAATAATACATTGTTTCCACCTATGGTTACATCTGAAATGAATTTATCAGATAAGAATACTAGAGGCATGCTCCTCTTTCTGGCAACTTTTAATTTTTCTTTTTGCAGATTTTTCAGGTTTCATTAAGCTATGAGCAACCTGGAAGGAATCTCTTTAAATTTCTGGATGTTGGTTTTGGGTGAACTTATTTTATTATTATTACTATTATACGAATTGTTCCATCATTTGAGTTTCTAATGATAATCTACTAGGGTTGTCTGGTTTCTTGTTTTTAAAGTCTAAAAAGAAGTGTTTTCTTCAACTTATTTCATATTTCAACTCAGTTATTGCTTTGTGAGCAAATTGGTGTTAATTTTAGGGACGTTTATATTGTCATAATTGGATGTCAGTTTACACTTGTTTGATGTTCGAATTTGGGTCATTTTTTCAAACTTTGAATTGTATATTGCTTTAACTATCATACTTTTAACATTTGAGGTTTTTTAAATGGATAAAACTTATTTTTTTAATTTTTTTCTAAGTAATTTGACACGTTTGAAAATGAAAATGATATTTATATGCGAAAAGATAAATTGTGTATTTATTTTTTATAAAATTTTAAAATAACGTAACTATAAGTCTATAACTGTGTATTCCAAATTAACTTCAAAATATTTAATGGGCGGAAATAGTTAAAAATTTTGAAAAAAAGTAAGATTATTATTTATTTTTTATAAATATAATAAATTAATTAAGAAAAAAAATTACAATAAAATAAGAAGATGAATATTTGTTCATTTGGAAGAAAGAATCAAATGATTAAAATTGTGATGGTTTAATCTTCTTTCCAAATTAGAGTCTCAAATATCTATTGGGGCCAATTGTTAATTAAAAACTTAAAAATATATTATAAAATTTAAAATACATAAAATAAAAAAATTCACAAGTATATACAAATTTTTAAAATTGGAAATAGAGTATTTGAGTTTCATAATTATTACTTCAACTTACATTAAGTGGATTATTAATGGGTAAACGAATTAAGAGTTTGTTCGGATGTTTGGATAGAAACTGTAAGTTCGGTTGGATTGAGTCAATGAGTATCTATCACAACTATTTTCTGATAGACTATTTGACTCGAAAAGAACCGTAAAACTTTCACTTATTGCGGTCGACTAATGCATTTATTTTACAACGTTATTATTAAGATGTTAAGAGAATTTTTTTTTGGAAAATCGATGGAGATGGTTGGTGAACTTATTGATATTTTTTAGAATCTCCGAGCTCGTTAATGTTAAATTTTATGTTAGGTTTGTTCGTTGGTGATCATTTATACTTATGTTTTTATTGTTACTCCCAAATGATTAATCTCATTATGTTTCGAGTGGGTTTGATAATAAAGTATAATCATGTTTGTGTATTTTATTGTTATGCTAAAATGACTATAATTTATATCATATTCGATGAACAATTTTTAAAAAATAAAATCAAACATTGTTAATTCATTTTTCATCCATCAATCTTATCACTTAATTAATCAATGATAACATTAATTTTTACTTAAAAAAATATATCATGTTATCAAAATACAATCCATCAATCTTTTTTAAATAATTCATAAATTGTTTAAATAAACTCTATCTGAACACACACGAGGAGAGTTAGTTGTACTTTGCCTTTAATGGACTTTGAAAGATGTTAGGCTAAGGGTAAGCAATACCTAACAAACCAACCGAAAGGATAAAAAATTGATCTTTAGTCAATTCATAATTTAATTTATAATTTCTTATAGTTGGTTCATTTGTTGGTTTAAATAATAAAAAAAACACGGTTAACCGATTAATCGTATATACGTTATTTTATATATTTTAATTATATATAGCCTAGTGATAATGATGAAGAAGATGTAGAGCTAATTTTATGACCGATTAAACCGAATTGATAATTTAACTGTCAATTGACAAGAATAATTGTAATAATTTTTTTGGTGAAAAAAACCAACTTACGCATCTATGTTAGACATGAACAAAACATAAAAATTCTAAATTTATGAAAATAGATTAAAACTAACTAATATATATAACAAGTTAATTGTTATTATTTAAATTAAAACTAACACTAATTAAATATTTACATTGTAATTATTTATTTTATTTTTTACCTACCTTCAAAATGTAATAAATCATCTTGTAAAAGAATGAATTTTAAAATAAAAGAATGAAATGAAATGAGATTATAAATAAAAGAATTTTCCATTTTGAAGTGAAGTTTAGTACTACTATAGAAGGGTTTCAGTATTTGAGAAAGCGGCTCAGCAGTCAGTCAGCAGCAGCCCGAACTGAAAACTGATAAAGACTTCGAAAAATCTCTTCTTCCATTTCAGTTCCATTCCACCTGTTGAATCGCAGCGGCAGAAAACAAAGCTAGCGACAGAGATGGAGAGTATCGCGGCGTTCTCTGGCCTCAATCCAAACCTCAAACACATGCTCAGACCTTCCCGCACCACACTAATGCAAGTTCCTTCAGTTCTAACCGATGCCACCATTTCTCCTCCGTCCTTTCTCCAGGTATCTTCTTTCTTTCATTCTTAATCTGGGTTTATTTTTATTTCTATCATTATATCTAAGAATGCGCCTTGCATGTCAATTGTAACTGGAACTTGCTTATGCTGAATTCTCGCAGCTTCGGAAGCAGCACAATTTCATTTCCCGCAGTAAAGTGACCACCATTGCACGCGTTGCTTCACCCACTAGGTGGGTTCCTCTCAAAGTCTATGTTTTTTCTTTCAACCGGACTGATTGGTTATCTTTTTAAGCTCTCTTACGTATTTAGGGTTTAGCAAATTTCTCCCTTGTGCACACAACATTTCTGTTACGAGAGTCTGCTTAATATACTTTTTGTACAATTTTTAATCAAACATTATGGTTCAGTTTAACTGAAAAAAGAAAGAGTCTTTATCAACAATTCTTGTCTCAGCTTTATGGGTAACAATCTGATAGGAAAAAGAATGTTAACTGAATACTAGGTATTATTATTATTATTATTATTCAGTATGCTGGCTTTTAGACGTTATCTTCATTTCCTTATGTTTCTATCATTTCCCTTTTGTTTCTAAGATTCACTAATTTGTCCTCTCTACATTTGTGTTGCAGCAATGAGACATATGGATTAGCTGAACTAGATTGGGACAACCTTGGGTTCTCATATATCCCTACCGATTATATGTACACCATGAAGTGTACTCAGGGACAAGAATTTGGTGAGGGTGAGTTAAAGCGTTTTGGGAACATTGAGCTGAGCCCATCTGCTGGGGTCCTAAATTATGGGCAGGTTAGTTGAAAAGTTTCTGTTGACATTCTGTTTTCTTTTGAATGTTAAGAGTCCAGACTTTGTTATTTGAATTATGTACTTTTGACAAAACTTTGAAGTGGATTATTTAATGATTTATTCAAGTATTGTAAACTTGTTGGCAGACAGACATATCTGTATTATGTTATTAGATTTACTTAGAGCTTATTTGGAATCCACTTGTGGTGAAAATCTAATAGATTCCAAACAAAACCTTGTTGTTTGTTTTGGATTTGATAGTTGTAGAATTGAAACAATGTGCTTATATTCTTACCAAATCGCAGGCTCGCATTTAATTATCTTCTATGTGAAATAAACTTGGCATACTTGATATATATATGCTATAGCTTGAGGGGGAGTGTTATGGATATGCTGTGAATGTCTCATGTAATGATGTAGACAATAGATTGTATGTATAAGCGTAGTTTGTGGTTCATATTTATGACCTTTATCTACAGCTATTTGAAGGAAACCATAATATTATGTTTATGGTGCTATTTAATTATCCAACTGAGGATAACTGAACCTAATAATTTCATGTAACTAGAGTAGTTGCATGTATCCTCCTGCTACATGAATATAGGTGTTTATTTTCCTCCATAATTTATTCATTGAATACTCTACAAGAATGAAATATCATGTCTTTTTGTTTCACTTGCTGAAACAAAAGCACACGTAATGTACTCTAATGCCTTCTCCTCACCTTTCGCAAGAAATATAAGGATAACGGGGGTGGGTCCTTGTATTTACACTTATTAAATGTTCCAGTTGTTCCATCTTAAAGGAAACAATGAAATACATTAACATAACTATTTGGTTAGAAGATCACAATGGATTCATTTAACCTTTACGTTTGGCATTTTACAAAATTTCATCTTGCATTTAGAAAACGTCCATCCTATTTAGAAATGGTTTAGAATTATAGATAATTTTGAGCCTATTTAGCAACAATTGAGATTCACCTCAAGTGTGGTTAAAGGACTTCTATGTAGTGTCTTAATTTGAATATATCAAACAATTAATGTAAATGATGACGATTTGTATGATAGATTTTTGAAGTGAGGAGAATTGAATCCACCATTCCGTGAGCCAAATAGGCTCATTTTTTGCCTTTTATCTTTTACAGGGTTATTCTATACTTACCATTTATTTTGTGGTGCTTGTATTAGGGTTTATTTGAAGGTATGAAGGCATACAGGAAACAAGATGGAAGTATTGTTCTTTTTCGTCCAGAAGAAAATGCAATGCGAATGAGGATTGGTGCAGAGCGTATGTGCATGCCTGCCCCAACAGTTGAACAATTTATAGATGCTGTGAACACGACGGTTGTAGCAAACAAACGATGGGTACTGTTTTGTTATCATATTTTTTCATGTTGATCGTGATCATGAAAAATCTACATCTGTCATGTTTGTATAAAATCAAAATGATATAAAAACTAATTTGTATTATGATCCAAAAAATAATCTGATTATGATCTAGAAAAAAATCTCTATACCAAATGAAGCATTTAACTACACTATTTGGATCACGATACTGAAAATAATTTGTATATCAAATGAAGCAACAAAAATCAGAGACAGAATACCAGTTTTTAAATAGTTACATTGTTTCTTTGCTTGTTATTTCAGGTGCCCCCAGCTGGCAAAGGTTCCTTGTATATAAGACCATTGCTTATGGGAACTGGAGCTGTTCTTGGTCTTGCACCAGCTCCTGAGTACACATTCTTGATCTATGTTTCCCCAGTAGGAAACTATTTTAAGGTTGGTTAGTTTTCTATTCACCTGTCATTAGTTTTTGTTTCCTTAAGATACCCTGTAAATCTTAGGTGGGTCATAGTTTTATGTATGATCTTTATCTACTTAAAATATGATGATTTTCTATATTAAATGGTAGATCTAATGTTGAATGAAGGGTATAGCAAAGGTTCCTTGTATATAAGATCATTGCTTAGTTTTTTTTTTGTGAGAATGTTGGGCTCCGCTTCTTCTTCGGAGTGCGACTAATCCCCGCGAGTTAAGCACATAGCCCGCAACGCAAACACACTCAACTAATTTAACCACGCGAACTGAACTTGCCGCTTGATGGTCTCGAACCCAAGACCTCATCATGGAGGCTAGGGATATCCCCACCTCTTTTTGCCGCTAGGCTAGAAGAGGGGATAGCATGTTTAATTTACCTATAAAACTTAGCTTATTCTTCCCACTAAAAGCACCTTCATTGAAGTGTGCGTGTGGGGTGGTGGTGGGAAAAACCCTGGTCTAAAAATAACTTAGGTTCTTCTTCATTTTTTCTATGGACTTTATTTACTTCACCTAATGATTTGTAGTACTAAATGATACAACTAAAGTTGAAAGGAGGGTATATGTATAGAATCAGTTTAACAATCCACACGATTTGCCAACGTAGAGTAACTAAGTGGTTAGAGTGTCGGCTTCTTTGAGCGGAGGTCGAGATTCGACCCCTACTTGACTCGTTCAATCCTTTCAAAAAAACAAAATATCCACTTGATTTCTTCATCAACTAGTTGAATCCTTTAACAATATATATATTTGTATCCCACTTGGATATACATGTAGTCCGAGCTCCTTGCGAGTGCCCCCCCTTCTTGAATCTTGCCTTGTAACCAAATGAATAGTAAAATACACCATTTTCCTGTTTGTTTGCTCAGTTACTTGCAATTTGTATATGTCTGTTGTCTTATTTCAGGAAGGCTTGGCACCCATAAATTTAATTGTTGAAACTGAAGTGCATCGAGCAACCCCTGGTGGCACTGGTGGTGTGAAGACCATAGGAAATTATGCTTCGGTAAGTTACCCATCTAATTTTTCTCCATTATTACATTAGTCTTGTAAGCGATTCTTAGAGGTTTGCGTATTAGAAAACTATGTATTATGTAAATTATGAAGTTTGTCAATGTTTAAATATTTTATAGACATTAAATTTAAACAGTGTTTGAATAATGCGTAGCATTAGTTAAATTAGAGATGAAACAATTTTATTTCATAGAAATTAAAAAATGTGTTGATAGGATCCAAAATCCAATTAGTGAAACATAATCTTCACTTATAGAACCTCAATCGATTCCCACTTAGAACAACATAAGTTGAAGTGGAGGTCATGACTGTGGTGAAGGGTCATGCTAGCTTCCTACATTAAAAAAAATATTCTCAATCAAAGGTATCTTAATAATATCTGTTCTATTTTACTATTTCTCTTGAAAGTGGTTTATCCTAGAGTTTTGGATTTTTATTTCCAAATTTTTTTGCTTGATTATAAATTGTAGGTCTTAAAGGCACAATCTATTGCAAAAGCAAAAGGGTTTACAGATGTTCTTTACTTGGATTGTGTTGAGAAGAAATATCTTGAAGAGGTTTCCTCTTGTAATGTTTTTGTGGTGAAGGTATGTTTCTCTCTACATGCTGCTATCTATCTAGTTTATGTTTCTTATAGAAATTCCTGGTCAAGGTAAAATGTTTGATTTTCATTAATGGAGAAACTATGCAGACTACTAGGCTTCTTCATGGTTGCCTCATCTGTATCTTTTCTAGGTTGGCAGTAGGGTTGGATTTTCATTAGCAATTTTTGTATACAGAAGAACAAAGTAACCCAAATCTTTTAATATTGAGCCTCTTTGGAAAAAAGTGCATAGAACCTGATATTGTCATTTTGAATTAATGTTGAAATGTAAATTATCTACTAAAATGAATTTTAATTCAAATTAAAACACTTTCATATATCAAATATCTAAAATCAGATATCGGATTATCACTCATTTATGGAAGTAAAGTGCAATACCATTTTTCTCTCCTTAAAATCCTATGTTGAAGTCATCACAGAACGCACTTCCAAATGTGGTCAAATAGGTCAATTGTTGTAATTTGAATAGGAATCTGATTATATATCAATTAAATTAGGAATGAATGTGGCTGATAATAAGTTCCTACTGCCTTTTATCATTATAGTTGCTTCTCTTCAGTTTCTCATTAGGTACCTGCTGTTGCCATCATATTTTATTTCAGATCTTGTACTAATAAGAAGTCGTGAGAACATGATACTTAGTTTTTCATCTTCTCAGGGCAATCTTATTGCTACTCCCGCAATCAAAGGTACAATTCTTCCGGGCATTACGCGAAAGAGTATAATCGATGTAGCTCGAAGTCAAGGATTCGAGGTACTTTTTGTTGACTATCACTGATAACATTATTTTCCCCATTCTTGTTTACTTTATCAGGTTCTATACTATTTTGTTTACTATCTATGTCTTCATTTTCGTTATGTTTGGCCATTTAGGTCTTGTTTATTTTAACAAGATTATGAAGGGATATTAATGTAGTTAGTTATCTGTGAACCATATTCTCATGCCTGCCTTTTTATCTATCAGTGTAATGTAGAACTAGGATTTTGTAGAAGAAATGTAGATGAGAAGAGAATATGCCTTTGAGATGAGATAAACCATATTCCATATGTTAAGTAATACATACTTTACTATTATTTATAACTTACTAACCCCTTTAACTTGCTCTTCAAATTACTAATTTACTATACTACCCATATACTAATATACCGAACTACTGCTGTTACACTCAGCTTCTATACCATTTAAATTGTTATGGTTCACCATCTAACACCCTTAACATGCGTTTTATGGAGCCTTTTCAATTTTGTTATTTTTACCAATGTGGCATATCATGTAGGTTGAGGAACGACAGGTATCTGTGGACGAATTACTCGACGCCGACGAGGTTTTCTGTACTGGAACAGCTGTTGTAGTATCTCCCGTGGGAAGCATCACTTATCTTGACAGAAGGTGATAGATAATGCTATTCTTGTCCAAAGTTTCTCATTCAACTATTAAAATTATGTCAACTTCTTGATCTAGAATTACTCACCTAAGGTAGCTTAATTGATTAGAGTCTTGAACTTAAAAGGTTGAGGTTTAAGTTTGATTCCTATTGTTGTCTGTCTAGTGGTGTCAAAGGCTGTGAAAGTAGGTTAAATAATTAAATGAATGAAAATACAGTACTTTAAGATAAAACACAGTTTCTTTATAATAAATTATGTATTTTCTTTGCACAGGACTGCATACCAAAATGGTGGTGTTGGTAAAGTGTCTCAGCAGCTGTATTCTGTCTTAACTGGTCTTCAAATGGGGATATTGGAGGACAAGATGAATTGGGTTGTAGAACTATAGGTGATTTTCAAATTGAGGGAATTTAAAACAATAGTGTTTTCGGCTGCGTGGACTACATGGGCAGACACGATATGCTGTTTTTTTAACTGTATTATATTCCCGAAAGCTCGAATGCTATGGAATTTGGTAAAAATTATCATGTTTCAGATTTGAAGGGTTTTAAATTGTTTCCTTTTCTGTTTATGTTGGACCATGTTTTAGGGTATATTTAGAACAAAGGATATTGAAGAGAGTTCTTGCTTTGGTCATTTATATTGTCAATGAATTGCTTCTGAAGTTTTATTTATTTATTTATTTAGATGTTTCAATCTCCAATTATGCTTTATTTGATTTGAGTTCAAATTATGATATTTCTATCATATGAGTTAATTTTCATTGCTCTTTAATCTAAGGCGGTGTTCAATTTGGGTTAATTAACTTAGTTAAACTAATCAAACATTATTTCACTCCTCGATCATTACCGGGTTTAAAAAAACCCAAATCCAGTCAAAGCCGAAGAATCAATAATTATGATTTTAAGAAATATTTGTTGTAGGTCATTGTAAAAGATAAAGAAAAGGAATTGAGAAGAAGTCAAATGAATGAATCTGAAATGTAAGATAATGGCTGGAAAAGAGAAAATAACCTTGATTTTGAGGTTTGCTAGCTGTAAATCAAAGACATGTGTCAAAAAGGGGAGAAAAGGTGACTTGGGCCTTGGATCATTCATTCATTGATTCATTGAGATGGGTCCTCATTTCTTACGCAAAACAAGACAAAATATTGAAGAAATTTTGATGGAAGAAAAGTTTGTGTTATGAGTTAAAAAGATGTGTGAAATGAAAGAGGGTCAACATGAACGGTTAAAAATGTCAATGGTGGCTCTATTTGTTTATTACTATGGTAATTCCCTTTACTTTTTGTTTTTATTACTTTAATCAAACAAAAGCTAATTCAACTCTTAAATAGAGAGCCAAAGTCTACTTGGTTGGTCATTCACTCTCTATGTTTTTCCATCCTAATGACATAATAATTATATTTTAATTTTAAAAATTAATAGTAATAAAGTCAAGAGTTTGATACTTCATATGATCATCAATTAAAAAAAAATAATAGTTAAATAATAATTTATAATGGTAAGAAGAATATAAGATAATTGTTTTTGTTGTTTTAAAACAATTTGGCATATGATATAAGTTATGGCAATAATACCACTTCAATAGAAACAAGTATCAAAGCAGATAAAAATAAATGAAATAGAATGAAAATTTGAATCTAGAAGGTATATATCTAAACATAAAAAATAACTTGCTAAATCAGCATGACCTCGCATTTCTTCTAGAATGTCCTCTCAGCTAATGATAACTTAAGAATTTTCATATATATGTTTGTAATTTTAAATATCTTGCAACTTCAATTTTACACAAAATTACACATTTAATTAGAATATAAATGTCTAGTCAAATTTAAAATTAATGTATTTTATTTTTTGAAAAAAAGTATCACGCTATATTGTGAATCCATTAAGTAATTCAAGTGACAAAAATCTTATCTAAAAAGACAAATCTATAAAAGAAAAAATTATAATGAAAATAACAAAAACGAATAAAATATCTCATAACTCAAGTTGCCCAAACCAAGCTTCTTTTTTTGTCATAATTGTTTCCATTGTATATTCGAAATGTTTCTCTTTCGACACATAATTTTTATAGTTTTTTCCGTCATTTCCTCAATTTTCTCTAAAATTTCTACATGTTCATCATTTAAGTTAACACTTGTGTTCCACATCTAACCAATCTTCTTAGAGTTGCAAAGTGACCCTCATTGTGCATGTGTGCCAATCCATTTGTGAACTTCTTACTAATCCAAATAATTTGGAATCTGATTTTTGGTGCAACCTCCAAATTGGAATCCTCCCTTGTATGGTGAGCATTTTCCACATGGCTCTGATTCCATGAGCCCGATTTGCGACCACGAGAGGAGTCACATGCAACCGGTCTCTCCCAATATTCATAAGTTTGATCCCCGTGCCGTATACTACTTACCATCCTCAACTCCCAAGTTGTTCAATTCCTCCACACCATCAAGTAAAGCCCTATCTATAGGGATCCCCTTGTACGAGAAAATGATATCATGGTTAGTCGATGCAAAATATTCTGTTTGTGCCATAACTCGACATCTCTTATGTCTTTATACACATTCCAACTTATATATAACTAACTTTCCCTTTTTTGCTCTCCCATTTTCATGTTTGGCCATTGTTCCTAAAACATCTAATGATTTTTTTCCTTTATTATACATGAATCATTTCAAAATAATGTTAAAGAAATTTATATATATATTTTTTTCAATGAGACCAATGAAACACAAGTTCTAGACATGGAAAATAAAAATCTTTGTGGCAAGCCAAGTCTCCCTCTATCAACATCTATCCATAAAGTTTAATTTTTTATTCTTCCACTTTTTGAAATTCAGTGACCGTTCCCTCTTTCTCTCCCCCCCTTGATCTCCAGCTATTATACACTCGCCCACATTCAACCTTCTTTCTCCATCTATATATATCAGAAATACACGCCGTACAAAACCAGAAGAACTAGGGTTTGGAAAGGAAACAAGTTATAAAAATGGGTAGGGCTCCTTGCTGCGATAAAGCAAATGTAAAGAGAGGGCCATGGTCGCCGGATGAAGACGCCACCCTCAAATCTTATATTCATCAGAACGGCACCGGCGGCAACTGGATTGCCTTGCCGCCCAAGATTGGTATTTTTTATTACTTTTTTTGAAAAAAATGATCTTCTTGCTCTGTTTTGTTCCCTTAAAAAGAAATGTTGATCTTGAAACTTGAATCTTGTTTAGGCTTAAAAAGATGCGGAAAGAGTTGTCGGCTAAGATGGTTAAACTATTTACGACCAAACCTAAGACATGGCGGCTTTACAGACCAAGAAGATAACATCATATGCAACCTCTATTTGAGTATTGGGAGTAGGTAATAATTTTAATATATATTATTATTATTAAGTCACTTATAATAAACCATAACTCTTCCAACAATTAGATTCTTTTTCATTATAATTCAAATGGTATAAAACATCAAGATCTTAAATTATAAGCAATAAAATTAATATTAATCTTCACTATATATTCTTGCTCAAATCTGTCTTTCCTTTTTTGTTGGGCTCGAATTAATGATTTTGTCACCTAAATTTTCATTATCATCCTTCCAATATCATTATTTGAGTGTCTTTTATTCAGATGGTCTATAATCGCGGCTCAATTACCCGGAAGAACAGACAACGACATAAAGAACTACTGGAACACGAGGCTGAAGAAGAAGTTGCTCGGTAAACAAAAGAGAGAACATCAAGTGAGGAGATCGGTGATGAAGAAAGAAATGATTGAACATCAATCAATTATAAGCCCAATCCTAAATTGGCCTCAACTACCTCTTCTTTCTAACCAAGACTTTTCCATAAAAAATCAAGAACCAATTATAAGTTTCCAAAACCCTAATGATCATAAATATGAAATTTCACCGGCCCAAGATCATATTGCTATGTATGATACGATGTCGACAGTTAATATCTATCAAGATCAGGATCCTATTGGGGATATTGGTACTATGATACATGATCCCCATGTGGCTAATTATGACAACGTTGTCAATGAACAAACTATCATGGTTCAAGACATGTTTGATGAGTTGTTGAACAACTACCCGATTGAAGAAGTAGTCGAAGATCATGATCAGCAAATGATTATGACAAGCCAAACGGGACCTGGGTGGTCTGGTTCGAGCCAGTGGGAAGAAATGGGACCTGATCTTGTTTATTATCCTAATTTGGCTAATTCAACTCATCATTATTCTTCATGTCAAGATAATAAAGACTTGTTCTTCAAGGATTACTATCAGTCAGGATCATACTTCAATGTGTGAGAGATTTATGTACATTTTTATATATATGTGAATATTTATATATATCAATCTCTGTCTTTGTTTGAGAGATTGAAATGATTAGTTAAGTTGTTTAATTTCATCATAACTAGGAAGATTTATATATATATGTATGACTTGATTATAATGATTTATTTTCTTTTGGAGCATCACTTTCCTTGTGTGACTAACTATAAGATAAGACATTTTCATTAAGAGGTGGAGAGAAGAAGAAGTCTAAAGAAAATAAATCCAAATATAAAAAAGAAATATAAATTTCACATTAAGTGAAATATGACTTGCTCGAAGCGAAGAGTCAAGTCAAATCTAAGCACTGAGAGAGCTAGAATCAAACGATGGTTGTAATGCCTACAACTGGTTTTAATATATATATTTTATTGTTCGTGAAGATTTGTCGTTATTGTATGTAGTTTAACTCGATTGAACTTGAGACAATTTGTGTCATAATATAATTTTGTTTTGACTCATAATACCTATAATCTTTACTAGGTTTTGGTGTATGAAAACACAATAGTTTTACATTAATACTCTCTTATTTATTTTTTGAAAATGTAATGATTATAACAATCCGTGAATAAACGAGTAAAACCTCCACAAACAATAAGAAAATGATGCTAGATAAATGACGAATTAACAAGGAAAGGAAACAGCTTTCCTAATCCTTTATTTTGAAATGGTCAATGGATCCCCTTTCAAAGAAGTTCTTACATTGTTAATGATAACGCAATTTAAACATAACAATAAAACATGATTATAAAAGATAAAACTTAAAACAAGACAATATAAAAATATGTGACAAAAATTATTGAACCATCCTATTGTCCAACAAAACGATCAGATCCTTTTTCGAATCAACAACTACAAGTTTCCTCGTACCTACTATATATATGAGGAAACGAAACTATATGTATATGTACATATATAGTAGACATTTTTCACTTTGGTCTTCAAAGATCTTTGTCAACAATTCTTGGCAGAATAAGTTGAAATGCAGTTGACGAAGCCTATCCAAATTTGTCAATAGTGGCGCCGAGGAGAGGATGGAGATTCGACATAAAAACGTCTCCAAAGAGGGTAGACATCAAAGATCTACTAGGATCAAATCAGCTTTGGATTATGTTGTAATTGAAAAAGGGATGCATATATCCAATGGATGATTAGATTTGTGTAAAAGTGACTGAAAAAGTTAATTAGAAATGAAAGGTAGGGTTTTGACAATTTGGCCATAACTTGCTCGGACGTAAGTGCATGTAGGGCATCCTCTATGATCTGTAGTTTGCTGTTTGCTACTTTCTTTGTATTATTTATTGTCTTCATTTCTGCAAACTTTATACCCTTAACCAAAAGGTATAAGAGCACAGACCTATTGCATCTATCCAAATCAATGTACTTCCAATTACATATAGATAAATAGGTCTTGTTGGCAAACCAATAATTATAATAATTCATATTTTCTTGTCAAATATCATACAAATACATAGACAAGGCACATTAACAAATTGGGAAAAAAGTGAAAATAATTTAGGGGACATACAACACATGCAAAAGTTCTAATTAACTAGGACGCCTATGTGAAAAAGGAAGACACAAGCAGCAATATAGCATGGTAGGTAATTGGAGGTTGCGCAAAACGGATTAAGTATGTAGATTGCAAACACACTTAACAATTTAACTAGACGCAGAACTTGTCGCCTGACGGACTCGACCTAGGAACTTAGAGTTAGTATTCACCTCTTTTTACCGCTAAGTTAGAAGAGAGGATGAAATTGGACAACGAATTAATTATGTAGCCCGCAAACACACTTAATTATTTAACCAGACATATAACTTGTCTGACGGACTCGAACTCAGGAACTTAGAGTTAATATCCACCTCTTAATAATATTTTATAGAAGTTATTCCGAATAAGTTCGTTTACTCAAAGAGTGTAATGTGTAAACTCATCTCTCCTTCTGTTGTTAAAAGAAAATAAATTACAATTTGATTTAGAGTCGCAAATTATGTTTTGTTTCATCAACCAAATTAATGACACACCAAAAATAGTGTGTGGATCTCATTTGGAGCACCCCTCTTGTCTTTCAATTTTCTTGTTTTATTTAGTTTTGGCCCAATTTTCCTTGACTGGATTGACTTGTTTGTATTATTATTATTTTGGTTACAAATAGGTGGTGTAGAGGTTTTATGTAGTTTTGTATCCGAAATTTTCTCCAATTTTAATCACTAAAATTAAGATATTCTTAGTGACCGTTAAATTTAAAGTTTAACCTATAATATATATATATATATATATATATATATATATATATATATATATATATATATATATATATATATATATATATATATATATATTTTTTGTAACTAAGTTACTTTAATTTGGGAAATTATAATTAATAGAGAAAAAATAGAGAAATTACACCGCATGTATATTAAAAAAATGTTAAAGTAATAAAAATCTTGTCTTATAGATTAAATATCTCAAATTCAGTTCCACTAAAATAACTCAAAAGAAAAGAATTTTCTATAGTTTATATTGTATGAGAACAAGAAAAACAACATTTCTCAATTTGAACTCTTGAATGATGTTTTTCTAACAAAAGTAAAGTTGCGTACATATTTTATTTTCTCAAAATCAAATCTTCAATATAGAACTCACATATTGAATTGTTGACTGATTCCTAGTTTGGATACTAAATTTGTTGACTATTCCTATATACTTTTCCTCATGCCCCCCTTTATTTTTTATTTATATAGTGGAAGACTTGATATTCCTTGTTTGTTGTGGGCAATATATTATATAGATTAAATTCAAATAAAACAACAATAAAGGACGGAGATCTATGTAGGGTTCGGGTGGGTTTCAGTCCACCCGAAAAAATAAAATAATTTTTTTACGCTAAAAATGTAATATTATTTTCTAATTTTTTAAAAAAATTTAATACTATTCACTTGTTTGTTTATCTAATTATTAAAAAAATGGTAAAATTTATCTTTATTTTCTCGTTTTATCCAAAATTTTCTTATTACTTTTTTAAACTCATCCCAACTCTGAATCATGAATCCACCCCTGCGAACTATCCATATATTTTCTTTGATCAAATCATACTTCCTATTTATAATATTTTAAGTATTAAATCATAATAATATTATAATTATTTAACCCAAGTAGTATATCTTTTAACATGAAAAAATAGTTAATTTTGAAAGAAACCCACATCAAACAATCCCTAGAGAGAATTTAAATATTAAAAGGCATGGAACCTACTTACCTTGAATTGATGTAATAATAATTAAGAAATCATTCCCACCAGAACTATGAACAAGAAGACAAAATTGCAAGAAAAAGGTGATGGGAAATTAAAATGTCAACAAAACTGCATTTTCTTTTTTTATGTTTTCTGTTTTGTGGCTGACAGATAGCGTTTGGATCACTTTTTTCATGTATGACACGATTTGTCATTAATTAATTAAATAAACAAGTTAATAATATAGTCGTATTCACTCCTAAGCAAGTACCCGGAAGCTAGGCAAGGAAAGTGAATAATGAAAATAATAAAAGATAGATGTTATTATTATTGATTTGTTTCTTCTCAAAATCTATACTATAAAATATTATTGAAGAAAAATGAAGAGAGAAAAATAACAAAATTCTAGAATCATTTCAACACCGACTAGCAGATTTCAAAACATAAATATATTTTTTTTATCAAAGTGACAAAATATATATATTCATTAGGCAGAAAAGAATACACTATAAAATATGATTTTCAAAACAGGCCAAACTAATTTAACTTGTGCCTTTCATCTTGTTTATTTCAACAATTAATGAGCCCATGAGCCAAAGGTGATGTTAGATTCTACAATTTCCCCTGTGGGCTTATACTGGATTAACCTAGGCCCAATCATCAGACAAAGAAAAAAAATTCTCATTTTTCCCTACTTTCATTTTACTTGAGAATTTTCTATTCTAAATGGTTGTAAGAAGTGAGTTAATTTAGTAAATTTAAATGAGTTTAAAATAATGTTGCAGCCAAAAAAGAAATAATACAGAATTACTCTACAGGAAGTAATAATGAATTATATAAAGTTGTTTTGAAATTGTAAAATGTGCACAAAAAATATCATAGATTTTATAGATTGTAAGTTGCAGATATATACAGAGAAAATTCCAAATATTCATTCAAAGTAATATGATTCCCTGAAATAATGAAGGAAGGGATTGAGAGTGTGTTTGATGTTATATTGACACGGTTAATAATCTAATTCGCGTTGAAATAATATTGTTTAAGGAGATAAAGAGTTAAATTGAAGTGGAGGGTTCGTGTTAAAAATAATTTTTAGTTTAAAAGGAAAAAGTACGTATATAAATGGTTAGGTTTGTAAAAATAGCTAGACTGTTAGGTTTGAAAATTTTAAAATCTAGTAGTCCTAATGACTTCATTATCCGGACAGTAGTGATTTGAATTCCAACTTGATCGATCCTCCAAGTGGTATAAAGATCTTGAACAACATTTGAAGATGCTTTAATTTGTTCATGTATAGTCTTATTACTTAATACAAATGACATGAAATCACAAATTAATTAATTAGTTGAACATACAACTGCCAGTTGTACTCATGATCAAGAACATGTGAGAAAAAAAAACATTTTCTAAAACTAACACCAAAATATGTAAGCATTTTTGTTGAATAGTTGGGCTTTCTTAATGGGCCGGCCCAAACTCTCTATTTATTAAGATTTATGTATTAGGGTTTCAAAAGAGTGTTATATAAACTTGTGTTATAACTATAATTTGTTATGTTATTATCTATGTAACGATATTCTCAATAATAGTTTCTCTTTATGGGTGGACGTAGCCAAGTTTTAAGTTTTATCTTGGTGAACTACGTTAAATATGTGTATTCTTTATTTCTTACGTCATCTATCGCATTCCATTACAACAAACTGGTATCAAAGCAAGGTTAAATCGATTGTTTGTTTTTTTCTTCAACTGAGATGACAAAATAAGCATTAAAATGAACAAGTTCATAAGGAGAAATAATTTTAGCTTATGACAGATCAAGATGTAGGCTTTATTGAGACAACAGGGTCTATGTGGGGCGTTGAAAGTGTCATCATAAGCATATATAACCGCTGAGATGATCATTATGAAAGAGAAGGCACATTCAACAATAATGTTGTGCTTTGTAGATGATGTAATCATTGAGGTCTTAGAGGAGGAGAAAGCCATTGGGTTATGGTCGAAGTTGGAGAGTTTTTATATGACAAAGTCGCACACCAATAAGTTGCTTCTGAAGCAACGGTTGTTCACCCTACGAATGTTGGAGGGTATGGAAATTAGAGAACACCTAGATTAATTAAATTCTATTATATTAGAGTTAAGAAATATCGATGTTAAGGTTGATGATGAGGATGCTGCCTTAATTTTGTTAGTATATTTGTCTCTATCATATGAAAAATTTGTTCAGTCTTTCATTGTTGATAAATATACAGTAAGTTGGATGATGTCAGGTATGCCCTTCATTCAAGAAATCTACGCCATATGGCGGTCGGTACAATTATAGACAGTCAAGCTTCAAGGTTGTTTACCTACAAAAGTAACAAGCAAGGGAAAGAGAAGAAACATAACAATTTGTTTAATTCAAAGGGTCCTAAGCCGACTGATATTTGTAATTACTACAAAGAGAAAGGACATTGGAAGAATGAATGTCCTTTGAAGAAAAATCTATATAAATCTAGTTTTGGTTCTACAGTTGTTGCAGAAGATAATACATTATCTAATGATGATAGTGCTCTAGTGGTAGATGGACACACCCAACAAGATGATGCATGAGTTCTTGATTCTAGAGTTTCGTATCATATTTGTCCTCGAAGAGAGTGATTCGAATCTTACAAACACGTAGATGGTGATTGTGTTTCTATGGCCAATAGTTCTATCTATAAGGCTGTTGAGATTGGCTCAATCAAGATTAGGACATACAATGGTAGATTTTGTACACTGAATGAGGTCAAACATGTTCCACTTATTACTAAGAATTTGATATCTCTGAGAATGCAAGATAGTTAGAGATTCTGGTTCAACGGTGAAAATGGAGTTTTGAATGTCTCTCAGGTTCTGTTTTTGTTGCATCCTTAGAGATTCACAAGGATGATATGACTAACCTTTGGCATATGAGACTTGGTCATATGAGTGAAAGAGGGATGCAAATTCTAGTAAAGGAGAATCTTTTTGGTGGTCACAAGATCACAAGTCTTCTTCTGTAAGCATTTTTTTAGGAAAAAACACCGCAACAAGTTTTCAAAAGCAATTCACAGGACAAAAGACACACTTGATTATAAATATTCGGATTGTTAGGGTCCGGCTAGCGTTGAATTTTTTGGAGGTCAGAGATACTTTTTGACAATTATTAATGATTTTTCAAGGATAACTTGGTTATTTGTCATGAAAAATAAAGGAGAAGCCTTCAAATATTTAAAAGAGTGGAAAAATTAGTGGAATATCAAACTGGGAAGAAGATCAAGAACATTAGTAAAAACTTGATTTTTAAGAAGAGAAAAACCCCTCGAAGAAAGAGAAAATGCATTCGGTGATAGTGTTCACCGAGTGCGATAAATGCTCTCGCAACGTCTCGGTGATACAGTTGTCGGTGAAAGAAAAAAGAGTATTTGCGAGAGCATTATTAGCTCTCAGAGATAAATAATATCACCCGTGAGCTTTCTCTTGCTTTCGACAATTTTTCTCGGTAATTGTGTTCTTTTTACTAGTGGAGTTTGCAAACTGACAATGTTTTGGAGATTTGTTCATCTGATTTCGATATGTTCTACAAAGATGTAGGGATTGCTCGGCATCACATGGTAATGCATACACCACATCAAAACTATATAGCTAAAAGAATGAATCAGACATTACTAGAGAGACCAAGGTGCATTCTCTCTAATGCAAAACTTGATAAGAGTTTTTGGGCAGCATCAATGACTACATCATGCTATTTGATAAATCGTGGGCCTCACACCGAGATTAACTGCAAAACACCTTACGAGGTGTGGTCTGGAAAATCTGCTTATTATTTGGGTTTGAAAGTTTTTGGTTTCACAATTTATTATCATATTAGTGAGGTTGAACTAGATCCAAGAGCAAAGAAATGAGTGTTTGTCAGCTATGAAGATGGTGTCAAAGGATACAAAGTATGGTCTCCATATAAGAAAAGAGTTATTCTAAGTAGAAACGTCATCTTTATTGAGAATTCTATACTTAACTCTATTGAGAAATCTGTAGCAGAAAGTAGTAGTATTGAAAATAGGTGGAGTTAAAAACTACTCTACAAAAGGAGAAGGAACCATACGTTGAGGGTTAATTGTTAGAGATTAGATTCTCACATTTATGAGTATTAATTTGCAGATGACAATAGTGTCTAAACAAACGTCGCATATACTCACTATCTTCAATGAACTATTGTTACCCATTCGAAGATTGCCAAAATCTCCTAATGAATACGTAGAGAAAAAATCACCATGAAAAGTAACGTGCACTGTAATCAATTACTTAGTTAATATATTGACTTATGAGATTAATGCAATCATCTTTGCACACGACGGAGGTGTTGCCCTCTGCAATCACATTAGTTTCTTTTTCACCTTTATGTCATTCATTTTGCTATTATTTTCATATATGACAATTTTTTTTGTGTCCTAGTTTGTTATAGTGATAACACTTAAGACCAACACGAAAATTCGATATTTTGTTGTTCGAGTCATTATTTTCCTTTCTACCATGTGGAGATATGTTCTTACTCCTTTCATGCGACTCTGAATTTTTACATACTATGGCTTATAAAGCTGGGTCGCCTTTTTCTCTTCTTCTAGTATCTTTTTTGAAAATACTATCTTTAACC
Source organism: Impatiens glandulifera (assembly GCF_907164915.1). Lineage (NCBI taxonomy): Eukaryota > Viridiplantae > Streptophyta > Magnoliopsida > Ericales > Balsaminaceae > Impatiens > Impatiens glandulifera. The sequence continues at coordinate 24,149,352 of NC_061870.1, forward strand.
ATGTCCATTGTTAGAATACCATCTATTGTTAAATTATTTAATAAAATTATTGACGTTTCTCAATTGTTCGGTAACAGGCCAAGAAGTAGTGGAGCTTGTAGCTCATCATCGAGAGTTATCTCCATCGATGTCATTTGATTCACCAAGCTAATGAACTTGCTAGAGTGCTATGTCATACTCCTATTTTCTTCTTACTCCAAGTTCACGAGTGGTCGAGTTATCATCGCATTGTTTCTTGAAGAACATTTTCTTGAACATCGACTCTAACTTTGTCCAATGAGTCTACGCGCCGTTTTCTACTGTAATGTGATGGAAAATATATTGGTCAATCACTACTTGATCATAGCAGCTGCTTTCCAATTAAGAATTTTCAATCTCCATCGCACATCATGTCTGGATTTTTCATGCATTGTACAAGATTAAATAAATCTCTACAAATTAGCAAATCTAGCATCTATCATTTTTAGACCAAAAAGTTTTTCAATGTTAGATTAATCATCCTAATCGAATTTTGATCCTCCATTTGGCACACAAGAAATTTGATCAATCCAACAAAATACTTTGATACCACTTGTTGGGAAACCTTTTTAATAACAATTGTGGAATAATTATTCTTTCCCTCTTTGTATGTCTCAATGAGATAATCAAGAGAACTAAACCATATAGCAAGCAATAAAATCAAGCACATAGAGACACATCAATTTTAGTGTGAAAAATTTTAAATGATAAAAAAATTACGGGACATGTAGACCACTTAAAACACATTCACTATATTGTAGTGAGTTGCACCAAAGTTTTTCTAGCTCACTAGATGTTCACTAATACAAAGTAATTCACCGTTAATGGTAGATTACAGAAGTAAGAACAATAATAAGAAAAACTCTCACCAAAGTGGAATACTCAAGTGAGTATCTAAGAAAAGTTTAAACAAAGATCTAGACTTATTAAAATTGTAGAGAATGTCGCGAAGATTCACCACTTATGATTCGAGCTAAAACCGATATTGTTCGACTGTTCGATCGTCTCACCGAAACTCTAATTATCTAACATTTATTTTTGTTTATGTTATCTTTCTTTTTGTCTTGAAATCTTATTATCTATTGAGGGTGACAATTCAGGTCAGTTTTAGGTTGGCGGGTTTGGATTGACAAGTTAACGGGTTGAACGATATTAATTTAAACCTGATCTGTTTAATAATTTGCGTCAAAATCTTTAACCTAAATTAAATTGAATTATTTATTTGTAATTGACCTGAACCTGACCTGATTTATCTGATTTCCCTAACTTAGCTCGAATTCAATTCAATGTATTTAATTCGCATCTATCTATTTCAAATTAAAATGATATCAACACAAAACAAAAATGAAGTTTAATCACAACTACACCTACAAATGAGTAAGTGGGTAGTAAAGAAAACATACAAAACTCAACAAAAGAAACTTGTAAGCAAATTATCGGGTCTACTTTGGGTTATTTCAGTTCGACCAATTTGACTTATTAATTTATTAATCAGGTTAAACATGTCGACTTGATTTTGACCCGAACAAAAAAATCAACGACCCTAACCTGATTTTTTCGTGTTCAATTCAAGTCGTGTTTTTGTGTTGGATCCTAAAATTGACGTCCCTACTATTTATTATATATAATATATTATTCATTCAAGCCCAATAGCTCGGATATCCATAAGATGAGTTGAACCCAACAATCTAGTAATAATGTTCTTATTTAAAAGGAGGTTATATGAGTGGAAGTTTAAATCAATTTCTCAAAATAAATCTTGATCACAAAAATAAAAAATATAAACCAACATCATAAAGATTTTCAAACCAAAGCTAGACCTTATTACCGATTTTATGGAGAGATACAGTCAATATTCTTTTATTCAAACCAAGAGAACTTTGCTTTTAGGTGCAAGATACACTAAATCATAGACTAGTATAAGAAATGAGGATTTTCCCATATAAATCTAATTCACCTTACTCTACTATCATATTTGACTATTTAATTTTATTTTTTAAAATTTGATTTTCCCGGGTGCTTTTAGTCATGTTTACTAATAAATGCTACTTTTCAACCATTTCCATTATTTGTGTCTTTATTGATGTGGTACTTTCCTATAGACTAGTGATAATAATAATAAGAGACAACATTCCTTGACTTTGACTTTACAAACGTTTTTAAGTCATTTCATCTAACCAAGTAGCATCTTTATTAGCCTTTTCAAAGCAATTGCAATTTGACTTTTGCAAATGTTTTATAGAGTATATATGATTTATTGTGGTTCATATCCAAATGATACAACTATTTATATATTTTTAAACATTATAATAACAAATCTAATATTTTTTTAACTTCGAATTTTTTAAAGATTTTTTTTATCCCCTCAAACGTATAGGTTGGACGGTAGCGTTTTACTAATAGAATTCAAATAAGGCTATTTGTACGATGAAAATATATAAACTATTAAATGAAAAGACAATTAGAATTTTTGTAAATAAATGAATCCTATTTAGAACGCCTAATTTAAGTGGAAGTGGAGACAATAGACGTGACTTTCTACATTCAACTAAAAATAAATAAAATAAACTTTTAAGTATAAGATATTTTATTCATAAATTTGTTTTCTACAAAAATTAACTTAAAAATTTGAATAGTATATTAGTCTGTAAATTTTTTTATTTAAAATCTATATATTCCCAACCATCCTACATGAGAAATACTTAGAGTGAAATAAATTATAAGAGAATCTATTTAAAATTTAGGATTTTGTCATAATTCTTTATCATATATATTTTAAATTATATAAAAAAAATGTGTAATATCAAATTTTGGTAGGAAGTGTTCCAAAGTTATCAAATTATTATGAGAATATTTTTTGGATATACATGACATCCCAAAATTATATGAATTCAAAATTTTAGGCAAAGTTAGATTTTTTTTTCTTGGTCTACTTGACCAAAATACAAACTACATAGGTTAGAGTTACTTGGAGGCCACTCAAGTTTTGTACCTATTAGCCACTAGGTTATTATAATTTTTTTTTTGAGCTTAGTCCGTTTAGGAATTGTTCAGAGTTAATTAAAATTTAGTTATTTTCAATTATTTGAATAAAAAATAATAATTCTATTATATTACTCTTTGATTTTGTTTTTATACTTTTTTTTGGAATTGAACTAACTACTAATCAAACAAAAAAAAATCAAAAAATATATAATTTTCGAATCCAACAAGTGAAACACCAATATAGTTAAATGTTACAAAAATATTCTTGTTGGATTAGAGACAAAACCATCATGGTTGAGAAAAAAATATTTATTTTTTCTCCCGATGTTTTTTTGGTATGTATTATTTTTTCACCTTACTTAGTTAAGTTATTTGTAATGAAATTGTAATACAAATAAGAAATCAATTCAAGCACTAGGTTTGTCATGAATGTACATTTCAATATTTTTTCTTAAATAAATCATTGAATTTATAATGAGCTATTCACGGTTGTAATTTGTGTGAAGAGCACGGATTCGCTTTGTGTTGAAACAGGGCTCATGGTGGTAGGTGTCATTCTATTCTTCTTATCAATTTTTTTTTTGTGTGTGAAGAGCATCTAGTTAAGTGCAACAACAAAGATGAATTGACATTCATATTCCAAGTTTTGAATGAGCAAGAGTTCATGAGCCAAAAAAACCCTCTAATTCGAAATATTAAACTCTATCATGTTAATCATCCCGAAAAAATAGTACATTTAAACATAAACTAGAAAATAAAGAACAAATTTTTTTTTCCGTAATATTATAGGGCAAGAACAAGGGCTTTAACCTTCCATATATACTTGTATGTTTCAATTGTATTGAACAAATAATAGAGATTCCTAATTAGGTTTTAATTACATGTAGTCTGGTAAGCATGCATGTCATGTATTTAATTAAAATATAATTAATTAAGTGGACTTGCCCTTAATTAGTTAAGAAAAAAAGATTAATTAGATTTGTATTTTGACTTAATTGATTTGCTTGTTGATTTTATTGCACATTGAAATACCCTTTTTGACCTTGCACGCTCCCAAACATGGTGAGACAAATCTTTTAAATATTCTAAAGGACGGTTTCTTCATTACAAATTGGTTTTCAATTCACACTGCACATGATTTCAAGTGGAAGATTGGATAATCCTTTTTTTAATTAAAATAAAATAAATATATGCCTTTTATTTATTATTTTTTGTTTCTTTTCTAAAGAAATCAATTGGATCACGGCATAATCTACTTTATATCCAAATTTTGGACGGTATGCATGACATTCTTATCTACTTAGTTTTATTTTTCACTTATTTTTTCAGTTTTGTATGTATTTTTTTTGAGAAAATAATAAAAAAATTTATTAAAATAAAAGTAGAGATATCGAGCCACATAATTCATGAAAATGGTATTTGGTGAGACGAACGCCTAGGAACACTCCCTACCGATTAGCGTCTAACCCCTTTTCGACGTTTAAAATAAAAAATATTCATTTGGTCTAAAACTCTTTAATAAATCAGTTTAAAAACTATACTACACAAATCTAACTCATTTTGTAAAAACACACACAAAAAAAATATTTTTAAAATTATGATTAGGATAGCTCAATTTTGGGGACCAGATTTTGGGGCTGGCCCTAGTTAATGTTAAGGGATTTTTAAGGTATTTGTTTGGTAGGAATACAATGACCAACCCTGATTTGAATTCAAGGGGAAAAGATATGAATATGGATTATAGACTTATATTCAAATATGAGCATATATTCTTTCTTTTGTGAGACACAAATTTAATTCATACTAATATTATATAAATTGACATAAATTTCCAAGTTTACCAATCTATTTGTACAATTATCTATATATGGAAAAATTAAGTTTGTAATATAAGACAATTATAAATTAATTGATAGAAACATAACTAATGTAGACCCCATTCAACTACTAAAAATATTTAAAGTGAAAATAATCTTAACATAAGATATTGATATATTTCCATTTTTTATTAATAAATTTTAATTTTATTTGAGGATACAACAGAATAATTAATATTAAACCTTTTTTTATAAAGAAAAGTTTTAAAATAATTATGAAAGCTCAAACCATATTTTATCTATCACACATCAATAGGTCCTTTCATTATAAAGGTGAATTCCATTATTGAATAATATAATTACATCCATTAATTAATTAATAGCTAATTAAGCAAACTATAACAAGACACGTGTCTCAAATTAACATGGTTAGCAATCTTAAACGTAGAGAATAAAATCCATAATAAATTAAGGTATTAAAATATATATAATAATAAACAAGAACCCATATACTTCTATTCAAAACAAATGAATTACAAATGTAACAAAAATTAAAATTGAAATAGATAGAATATTGCACTAGTCCTATACATGCATGTAATTAACTTATATGAACCTCCTCTTAATCAACTAAATACTAGACTAATTAGTAAAAATGAATGTAAAATTAATTATATATGATCAAAAACAATAATTATCGATCCACTCATCTTGTTCACGTTTATCAAACATTAGCCCACAAATCCATTTAAATAACTTCCATCTCGAACCAGATTTTGTCTTATAGACACGTCTTTCAGCAGATGTAGATGTAGACGTAGATGTTGACGAAGTTAATAAAGAGTCGACAAAATCCTTCAACCGCACCATAGCCAAGTCTAAGGTAGCTTCCGACATGTTGGCGAAGCAAACACGAAACCAACCCGGTTCACTACAATGACAAGATGAACCGGGGGAGATGTTTAAACCAACTTGGTACACAATTTTCTTCCATAAATCCATCTCAGCTTCAAAAGTCTTGTTCTTTAAAAGGTGGCTCATGTCAACCCAAGTGAATAACCCAGCATTTCCTTTCAAGCAATGAATTCCTGCGTTCTTTAGCCCGGAAACGAGCTGTTCTTGCCGTTTCTTTAACCGTTTCTGATTTTCAGATAAGTAATTTTGAGTGAAGATCTTGTCGGACAACATTTCACCTAGGAGGTGTTGTGTTTGTGAAGAAACGAGGCCGAAACTCGACATTTTTGTGGCGGTCCCCACTACGGTCGGGTTGTTTGAATATATTGCTCCGACACGAAAACCAGGCAGGCCCAGATCTTTCGAGAGGGAATAAACGATGTGGACTCTGTTCCAGAGCTGGGTATCGCGTAATTTTCTTTCTTCTAGGATTTCCATTATGCTGGTGAATTCAGGGGAATTGAAAACAGTGGCGGAATAGATTTCGTCGCTGATTAAGTCGATTTGTTTTTTGTCAATGAAATCGACAAGTAAGTTGAGTTCTTCTTTGCTGATTGTTGTTCCTAATGGATTTGAAGGATTTGTAACCAAGATTCCTTTGACTTTAAGGTTTTTCTTTCCAGCTGTTTTATAAGCTTTCTCTAGAGCGGATTTTGTTATCTGGAATCCATTTGAGCTTGAACAGATGATCGGTACAATCTCTGCTTTGGTTCTCCATTTAAGATCTCTATCGAATCTGCATTATTTGAAAACAGGGATTTGTTAAAAAATGAAGTAAAAATCAATTCTTTGCATGAATGATAACTAATAATTTGATTTACAAACTTACCCAGGATAGTAAGGAGTGGGAAGAAGAAGTGCATCTCCTTCACCGGCGCCTAATGAAAATATAAGTGCTTCATTAGCAGAAGTTGCTCCGGCCATCAAGACAAGATTTTTCGGATCAAACTCGACTTTGTTTCCTCTTATATCCGACATAAAATCTGTCATTGCCTGCACAAATAATCAAATTTAGATCATGCAAATTCATGCCACCTTTTTTTTTTTTTTTACTTTCATTTGAACATTCATATAAGAATTAACATGATACTTACTTTCTTGAAAGATGGAAGACCATGGTAATCTTGAAACAAAGCAAGGTCTCTGAAAATGGAAACCCCATTTTTCTTAAACCCAGCTGCGTCAGGATTCGCCGCCAGCCATGACTCCAGACGGTCGAAAGAGAGCTGCAATATCAATAAAAATAAATAAAGTTATAATCTTTATGAAAAATGATACAAAAAAACCCTAAAACAGAAACAGTTGATCATAAGATAATTAATTACCTGATTCTCTGCTAGACCCATTTGTATGATGCCGTTAGGGTTTCGGACCTCATCATAGGGATTCTTCTCATATTCTTGCCAACCCAAAAAGTAGGGAGTGTCTTGCCCATGGGTATTGCAAATGGCACCCTTTCTTGAAAGTAGCTTCATTTTTCAGTGTCTTTAGTTGTAGGTAGTGAATTAAGCTCTTAAGTCAAGAGAGAGATGTATATAGCTATGTAGATTGAAGATAGAAGATAGATGGTTTGAATATAGCATAAGAAAATGGTATTTATAGAAAGGGTTTTGTCCCTTAAGCTTTAAGGAATGACAACTCAGCAAGGACCCACCGACTTTTGACCAAAGACAAGCATTCCAATATGCAATTGGCTAGACTAAATGACTATAGATTTGTTTATAATCCAATAACTAGCAAAAAAAATATGTTCTTTTACATATTATAGTAGGTGGGAAATGGGTTTTTCTTGGAAAAAAAGTGGAAAAAGACTCAATTTTTAATGGTAATAAAGTTTATAAAAGAAAAGAAATGGGATTAATGTATGTTAATGGTAATATTATGATATTAATATAGTTGTTGAAGATGGAATTAAGTGGTTGGGAAATTGGTAATACCGACAATACAAAATCGCCGGTCGTCCCCACAACAACCCTTCCCATGCAAACTCATGACTAGCCTATGTCACTGCCTATTGCTGGTCCTCTTTCTTCCCGGCGAACTATGGCCCATTTCTTTTACTTATGTCGGCCATTCTCTCTCTAAACATCGCTAATTTAATTATCTCAATATCTATTAATATCATTTCAATATCTTAATATGATTTTTAATTGTTACATGCATCAATTAATATCTTATATCATCATTTTTTATTTCCTCTTTTGTTAGTGTTCACATTCCAATTTAAATTTGTTCAAAGTGCATTAACTAGACGTTTGTAATTTCCTTATTTGACCATTAGTTTATTAAGAATATAATGAGTGTACGTAGTTCATAAAAAGTTAAATTTTGTTTGAAAAAATAATTTTTTTGGGTGAAATATTGCATGAAACATAATTTAATTCAAGTATTTCGCTAAGCTTAATGTTCTATCAACAAAATGTTTCAAATATATAGTAACTTAATCCATATTTTATTTATAAAAGTTGGTTACTATGTCAAATTTATGTATGTACTGAAAATATTACACTTGTTTTTGTTAATATGACTTAATTTAACATAAGAGAAAAAGAATATATCAATATTAACATTTATAATTTGCAAAATTAATATCAACCGTCCGTATACATTCAACCTTAATCCAAATATCATTAAATCTTACAACTTGCAAGCTAATATCAACGGTCCACATTCAATGGTAAAAGAATGTAGACTACCTCCAATTCTATATGAAGAAGATGGCTAGAAGAACTTTTGTATAGTTGAAAAAGTATTTTTCCATTTCTAGAAAATATTTAATTCATATCCACCAAGCAAGAGGTATGATCTATCCTACCAAAATTTTCCACGTTTCTTCTAAAGTCTAATACATTAAAAAAAATATCATTTTGAGTTTTTTCAATTTGATAAATTATATGATCAGTTTTTGATATAAAAACTAATAAAAAAATAGATCATCAATTGAGCTCTATACAATTTATTAAACTATTCTATCTATTAGTGTTATTCTAGCACTAAATTTTGCATTAATATATCTTTTTGTAAAATGTGGGACTAAGTAAGTAAATAATATGGAGATATAATCTCCATTATATATAATGCAAAAAAACAATTGAGAATAAACTGTTAATTATGCAAAAAAAAAAATACATAATAAAAACTAATTATGCAAAAAAAAACTAATTAAAAACATAAACTACATAATAAAAACTAATTATGCAAAAAAAAATACTAATTAATTATCAAAATAAACTATTTAATATGAACCATATATAAACATTTTTTTTAATCTTAAAATTACATTGTTTGAAACAAAATAATATGTTTGGTATTGATTTTAGGTTTAGAAAATTAAAAATTGTATGTATTTTATAATTTTGTGTCGTAGCTTAGTTTATATAAAAATTATATAGATAAAAGATAAAAAAAAAATTAAAATAATGATTAGTAGAACTTAGATTTTATAATATTTAATAATTTTATTATCTCTTGTGTAATCTTCTTGTTGATTTTTTTGAAACGACTTTGAGATCAACCTATGGAGGAGGTATGGAGTTTGGCCCGATCTCAAATAATGGCAAATTGGCTAGAAAAAGTCTATCATAACAAATCACTTTTAATATTGACACGAAGTGATTTATCATGTCAATCATAATGACACTTTTATCCTGAAAAATAATATGACAGATGAATTGTTTTGGACGATTTAGACGATATTGTATGCAAAAGAAATTTCAGGTATTATCAACAAACTCTTATAAAATTACATATTTTATTGGTAAGAATTGAAAATGTGTTTTTTTACTTGTAAAAAAGTTGTTTGAGCATGGAACTATAAGTCAATGGTTTCAACAAATCATTGTACCAATCAATGTCACCGTTAGTTTTATGACGCGGTTTCTCCATTCATTGAGAATACTCAAATTGGAGTCAAGGATGTATCAACATGAAAAAGTTGCAAGAAATTAAGACATCATAGACCTTTATCTGTCGGTTACTCAATGTTAGGGATTAAGTGGAGTCACATTTGTGCGTGATGAACTCATTATCACAATAGCTAGATTGCAGAATTTGTCCAACCTGATGAAATCATCTTTCCACTCTAGGACGTGATTCAGGATGGTGATAAACGATGAGAATCCATTAGTGAGCCACAACCATTGGAAGAAAATTCCACGCATGCAAGATCTTCCATAAGAGATTTGATGTTCGAAGAAGACGAAAATATTAATGTTAGAGTAACATAAATATAAAATAAACACTAGAACATGAGTGATAAATTAATGACTGAACCCTTTAAGAAAGCATTACATTTTGTATATTAATAAATGTAGAATGAAATATTAAACAAAAGGACTATATATAAATAGATATTCATCTACCTAGTATATATTAACAAATAATACTTAAGATAATATATGTTTATACATATAATATATATATATGTGCTATCTAACTAGCTATAAGATCAATAAGACAATCTAACTGACAAATCCATGTCAAATATTGCTAGGAACTAGCTAGTAAGATACAATTTTATAAAATGATAATCTAAGCCACATAAACTTTAAATCAAGTTAATTTCATTAATAAATATAAAGTTTAAATAGACAGGAATTGATAAAGATTTATTTATTTAATGATACAAATTTAAGGGCATTAATAGTGTGTATATTATATTATATTGATAAATTAACCGACTTATTTTGAACTATATGAATAGTCAAACAAGAGAACTAGTCAGCATATATCATTAATAGAGCATTTGTGGTCCGACTGTTGAACTTAACCTCACTCTACTAATTAATAACTAATTGACTCTTAATAGTCAATTAAGCATTTAAGTTTTAACAAGTCAAAGCCAACCATATAAACATTTATAGTAAGTTAATTAATTATTGATTATGAGATCCCTAATTAAAACTTTAAATTTTTGGTAAAAGAGTATGAGTAAATTGTGGGTAATTAATATATGGTTTGTTCATATCAATTCATATATTATTATATAAAATTATATTTTTTTAATAGATAAATTCTTAATAGTCTACACTCTAGGCAGCAATTTTTTGAAGCTTTTTTCAACTAGTAAAATTTATATTATGAAATAATAGTTATATGTGAAAAAATAATGACATGTAAGATGTCAAAAGTGAGAGAAGTATGTCAATAATAATAATAAATTAATATTATAATGGTAGGTAAGAAAAGATTTAAATTGAATAGATATAAATCTAACTTTTATGACATTTTATAGTTTTTTTAAAGGTATATATTGTATTTTATTTAAACTGAGGATACAATTTTTCTTTCTTCCATTTGAAAAAAAAAAAGACCTCTACAATTTTGATTGAGGATGGTTTGTTCTTTATTAGCATGTTGTTTATAGATAATAATCATAGTGACATATTTTAATATTTAATTATTTTTGTTAGAGATGTTATTAGTTCATTTTAGTATTTTATATGTAATAATATCATAATCATTTTATACCATAACAACATAGTATGACATTAATTTTCTTTGTACCTTATATTATTAATATTATTTTTTTTATTATAAATTTATAATGTTATAATTGGTTCAACACTTAAATATTATTTTAGATCAATATTAAAATTAATTATATAATAATTTAAATAATATAATAATATGACAATTAATTATACACGCTATAAAGTTTTATTTCACGGATGAGTTTAATCTATTATATATAGTTATACTATTTTTTTTTAACATTTTATATATTTTTTATTAAAATATAAATTATTATTTATTATTAATTTTATAAGTATAACCATTATTGTTTTCTTTAATAATATCATCAAAAAAATTGGTTACCGACTTTTTTTTTTCTATTTGACAAGAATTAATGTAGCTTCACCTTAAAAAACATGACCTTGAAAATTAGGGTCAAATAGTCAAATACAATTGGATCCTAAAAATCTAGGGTACACCAACTAAAGCACAAAAACACAATCATGCCCAATAGATAACTCTCAAAATGCCCACCGTCAAAATGAGACAAGAAAATATTAATAAGTTGGTTGTTGGTGAAATGAATGTTTTAATAAGTTCAATTATACTTATTATTTTCTTTTTCAAAAAAAATTATACTTATTATTTCAAAGATATTCTCAATCTCTTTAAGAATCTTAGTCAAGGATAGAGGCTTATGTTCTTTCTTTGGTGTGAGAATCATATATGTATATTTAACTCTTGTTTTTTTTCTTGTGCCTTTGTTTGCAACTTTTTTTATTTTTTCTAATGATATATATAAAATAATTATTTTTAAAAAGGTATAATGAAACTCAAAAACAAACGAATCTGGTGCACGATCCCACACATCAATTGGCTTTCGGTGTACCATTGGCTATGATTAAACCTAGGTAGGCTATAATTAATTAGTCAGTTTTATTACCTAATTAAAAAGGTAATTAATATATGATATAATCTAGGTAAATCAGGTGGAACAAAACAAGGGGCCGTTAATTGGTTAAGTCCCATAGATAATATAATTAATTTCAATCTAAACATTAATTAAACTATGCCACATACAATTATACAAAGAGAGGAATTACAATCTAGCGTTCAGTTACATAATCGCATTATCATCTCCATCCCGAATCTACCAGTACGGGAATTTAAATATAACCCTCCCGGATTAGGGACATGGTTTCCACGCGGCGCACCAAAACCAGAAAAAGTTTAAATTTAAAATATAAATAATAAAATAATTTATATAACTATAATTATAAATTATGAAAATAGATAAATTATTTTTAGTGGAAAAAAAATAATAAATTTATTAAATAAATAAATAAATAAATATATATATATATATTAATTATTTTAAAAAGTATCATTAAAAGAAAATAATTGTATATTTTTTGTTCGGTTTGGGATCGGTGCAGGACATGTAAATATCATCTCCGTCTCGAATTTCGATCAACATATTTCAGATTTTCTCCGATTAGTTCCGATCCCGGTTAAAGCGGGAAAACTATGACAATCGGTTCGAATCGTTTACCGGGCGGTTTCACATGACAATATAAGTACTCTTTTTTTATTAAAAATAAACAACAATAAAGCTTTGCATTAAAATAGCATTTAATTAGAATGACTCATGAGATATTAAATAGTATATAGTTGAAAGTAAGGGGAGACCACGTGGTTTGTAGGAGGGGAATAGTGATTAGGGCACGTGAAAGCCTTACTTAGGCATCCCCGCCCCCACGTTTCACTTTCGTCAAATTAAGGAATTGGGATTTTATGGGTAATTTATAAGAGATAAAGACACATAATTAAAATGATGGGCATATGCATGCATGCACGTTAATCCAATTTTATTGTTTTCTCGTAGGATCAAATTAAGACATTTTCGAAAATGACAGCCCCATTGTCTTCTCTAATTCAATACATACAACATGCAGCTTCATTTTTGGACCACAGTCGTTATATAGTTCTTAATGGAACCCTAGACACATGCAAATACATTAATTTATTATATGTCAAACATAATATTTCTATCTATATGTATTAATTAACCTTAATCATCTATTTAAGATCTAGCAACTCACTCTCATTGTCTTGTATATTTCATTTTTTCCACATAAATCAACCTAGTTAAGTAGTATGATTAATCAATTAACTATGATCATGAGCTAATTAATTAATTAATTGGACTTATTCTCTAATATTTAAACTTTATGAGTGATACCATAGGATGAGAATCCAACTAAAGTCTTCCCACTTCTAGTCTAATGAAACGATATTTGAATATTCACTAAACTTCAAGACAATATGATCCGTCCATTTTGATTCAATTATTTTGAATTGTTGACCGGAACGGTCAAGAAGTTTGAATCAAAATAGATGACGGAAAAGTTCCGAACATTTCAAAATAATTGAATCGAAATGGACGAATATTTTGTCTTCAAGTTTAGTGAATATTCAAAGATCGTTTAGTATTATATTCTTTTAATAGGAATACAACATCATACATCATAAGAATTGAACAAAATGTCAATATATTGTCATATATATGCTTTCACACAAAACTAGTAATTTCTTATAATCTTTTGTTTATTTTTCGGTCACTATGGTTCTTACTATGACCTTTTTTTTATTTATTGGTGGTCACAAAGTTCTAAATTTTATGATTTTGTTGTAAAACTGTAATTTCACTATCATATTTGACTTTATCGAAGTTACATGCATATTCTCAACTATTTTTATTCAATTATTAATAAGTCAAATTTGTCTCATTTCATTCTATCAATGAAAAAAAAATGAATTGAACATTAATTCAAACTTTTTGAATGTAAAACATATCTTAACTAATTACCATAATTAATCACATATATATATAGGCCAAAACAAAACAAAAAAGTTAAATTTTCCAGCTAAAATTGCTCTAAAAAATGAAGGAAGAGTAACCCATGTTAGAATCATATGTTCCAATAAAACAAACAACTAAACAAATTAAATTGCTAGTTGGAGCCATGACAAAGATTTAAAACAAAAACATTAAACTTTACCATGTCAACTCAATCATCACTTCAATGCATATATAACCCCTTGAAATAACACTTTCTCTATTTCTCTCTCACACACACATATATATGTAAGTATAAATTGCTAGTCCCCTATTGTCACTACCATTTTTAATCTTTGGGACCCCAAAGCAAGCCAATATTAGTCTTCCATGTTCCTTTCAGGCCAGTTAACTATTTGTCTTCATATAATCAATATGGCTGGCTGTTATAGATAACAACACTAGTTCATGGAGTGTAGAGATTAATATATACAAACTTTATTTATCTAGGTCTAATCATTTTTTTTCTTGTCTCTCCAAACTAAAACAATATCCAACCATAACATGAATATATTACATGTTTCTTTTCCCAACACCACCATTAATCAAACTTGTGTAATGGGTTAGGTCACCTTTAATTTCTAGGAATATATATAAACTTGCTTCTATTTGTGAAAAAAAAAAATCAACAAGATCTTTAGATTGAAATCATGGGTTTTGATAAAGACTTAAAATTTCATCCATCATCAACTCCCTATGGTATACTATTTGAAATATCCATGTCAATTATAATTAGTATGTGATTAATGCATAATTATTAATTAAAAATTGATTAATTTTGATGGGGGTAGGGACATGTTTGGAGGACCAATGGTGACAAGTATGTTGGGAAAATTAGAAGAAGGTGAGAGACATTGTATGTCAATGAAGATGGTTGGAGGATGGGCCAAGAATGGGGGGTTCATGTATCCTAAAACTTGTGGGGACTACTAACTTCCAAGGCCTTTGACCCTAATAATGTTGGGTTTATGGGCAGCCAACATATAGAGAGACACAACAAGAACCCTCAACAATGACATGTAAATGTATTAACGATGTTTTATGGAGCACATATTTTTGTCACTTAATTTGAGTTATTACGGTGAATTGTAAAAATTTGACTAATTTAATTGTTATGTTAAAACAACTTCATACTAGATAAATTTATATTCGTAATTTTTTTATTATTTTTTTGTCGAGTTTTTCCTATGTAAGTATTTTTATTCTCTACATATCTCTCCTGACAAGATCAGTGATTAGGGTTAATTTACCCATTTAAAAAATATACAATTACTATATGTTTGTAATAAAACCAACATCATTTTTATGGTTAATTTTTAATGATTATATGTTTGGACTTTGTACAGTTGAAACATGGGCCAATTTTACAAAGTCCATATTAATTTATTAGCCCAATAAATTCATTCGAAATTTGAATTTGTGGGTGACTATATATTATCGAATATTTAAAAAAAATTGATCCATCGAAAATATAATTAGAAATATATCTTAATAGAATATAAATTAATTTTAATATGATCGGGACTTGAATGACTCATATCTTCTAGTGGAGTAATTTATTGAGATACTTATATTAGAAAATATTTTAAGTTCCTTATTTCTATAAGGCAATGTATATATAGTTAAAAATTCACCACATAATATTATTAGTATACCATAACTATTACAAGGTTTAAGAAATTTACTAAGATTCTAGAAATTTAATTTTATTAATATTAGTAATTTAATATCTATAAATATAATAATTAATTAGATATGATCTATATATAGATACATATTTATAAATTTAACTACTTGTAATAATATAAAGATTAATTATTGTTTTATCATTTAAGTTTTTAACTAATTAATTAGGTTTTTAAAATCATTTAACTAATTTATGCAGAGTATAGTACATCAATAAATTAAGGTACCATAACTATCTACATTATTGTTTAAGAAATTTACTAAGTTTCTAGCTAGTAATTTAATTTTATTAATTATTAATTATTAGTAATTTAATTTGATTAGTTAATATTAGTAATTTAATGTCTATAAATAGTATAATTAATAAGCTATGATCTATATATAGATAAAAAATAATAATAAATATTACAATGAATAACAATATAAATTTATAATGTAATGTCATTTATAAAATCATTTCAAAAATTCAATTTCAAAAATTTAATCTAAACGCTTCAAGAATAAGAAAGTCTTTAAAATTGTAAGTTTAGAGCAGTCTACATTCATCCCTGATCGAACTATTTCTCATAATATATTACTCATACAGAACCTTCTCAAGGGTTATGGGAAAAGGAATATATCACCGCGGGTGACTTTTAAAATTGATACTAGAAAAGCTTTTGACTCGGTTAGATGGGATACCGTCCATGATTTAATGATTGTTGTTGGTTTTCCTTGTATTTATATCGATTGGATTTTACAATGCATTTCTACATCTAATTTTATCGTGAGTGTTAACGGGATTCATGCAGACTATTTCAAGGGTGAAAGGGAGTGAGGCAAGGGGTCCTCTCTTTTCGTACATCTTCGTATTGATCATGGAGGTCTTTGAGAACATCTTTACGATGTTCCGAAAGAGCCAACTGTACAACTACATCCTTTCTGTGAGGAGGAAGAGATACCCACTTGTGCTTTGTCGACGACCTGTTCATCCTCGCGCATGCGAACGTTGACTCTATAAAAAACGCAAGGAATGTGCTAAATTTCTTTTTTGATGTTACATGTTTGACTATTAATGAGGAGAAAAGTTTGACATTCTATGACGGAGTTAGTGAGGAGATGAGGGCAGAAATTTACGAAGTCATGGGTATAACGGAGGGCAGTTTCTTGGTGCGATATTTAGGGATCCTTTTGACGGATAAGCAAATACATATTATACATTTCCGGCCACTAATTGAAAAGATAAATAACACGATATTGGGATGGGCAGCGAAGAAACTTTCATACGCTGGCCGGATTGAGCTGATTAGGTGCGTGGTTTGGGGAATCATCGATTATTGGGCGCATCAGCTTGTTCTCCCAAAGAAAGTGATGAAAGAATTAGACACATTGATGAGGAATTTCTTTTGGGGCAATCGCGGGAGAGGAGGTAAAAAAGTTAAGTGGAAAGCTTTATGTAAACCGAAAGAAGAGGGTGGTGTTGGGTTAAAAATTTGCATCGAATAGAATAAGACATTCACATACAAACACCTTTGGGCCATTGAGCGTAAACGGGATTCATTATGGGTGAGATGAGTACACTCTCGATTTATGAAACGGGAAGAAAGCATTTGGACAAGCAAAGTGAAGGAATGTATGGGTTGGACTCTAAAGAAGATTCTAAAACTTAAAGACATCATCACATTGTTTTTCGACATACGATTGGAGGATGGCTGAAGCACGTTGTTTTGGCACGACCCATGGTTTGAAAACCGACCACCTACTCTTTGGGAAGAATTCCAAAATATACGTATAAGAAGTAAGAGATGGACAATGGGGTTCGCTCCTTAGGTGGGTTCCGAAAGGACATCGTATTCATAAATATATCAACAACATTCATTTTCAAGAGAGAGCCGATATACATTCATGGGAAGCCGAGGGAAGTAGGAAGCTTATTTCCAGCAAAGTTTGGAACGTTATTCAAGAGAGAGGGCAGGTCGTTGAATGGGCTCCACTTGTTTGGTCTTCGAAGGTCATCTCGAGGCATAGTTTCGTTCTTTGGTTAGCTTTTCATGGAAGGCTTAATACACAGGACCGTATACGAAGATACATGGATATATCGGATGTTAGTTGCCTATTATGCGAGGAGAACGAGGAGTTCATTGATCACTTACTTGGGGATACCCGTTTACTAAGCTAGTGTGGAGTGAATTTGTCTCGGCTATGGCTTTATTGAGCTTTCCGAGAGCGTGGGAGGATATCATAGTTTTTGGCCTAAACAAAGTGAAAGACAATAAATTTCCAACGAGTGTATTCAAATGCGAATTTGCTTCATTAGTCTACCATCTATGGGCTGAAAGAAACGCGTGGGTATTTAGAAGGGTCCGTAGAAGTGTTAGCGATGTTAGGAGCGATATTGTGTTTGATTGTGGAGCGCTTATGAAAACTTGGAGGGGAAATTCTGAAGGTGAGCGAGAATGGAGTCTATGTCAAGAACGGAGAATTCCCTATGAAGAAGTCACTAGTTCTGAAAAAGTCAAAGTGATATAAACGATCAAGTGTTTGATTGTTTATAATTCATATGACCTGTTTCTTTGATTTTCCGAACATTTGATTATTCTAGGTTGTTTGAATAAAGCAAAGGAATCATGTCCGTTTTTTATTCCCTTTTGGGATTTTTTTAATAAAATTGAAAGTAAGACGTTTTCTAAATATATATATATATATTATTGTTTATGAAATTTACTAAGTTTCTAGCTAGTAATTTAATTTTATTAATTAATATTAGTAATTTAATGTCTATAAATATTATAATTAATAAGCTATGATCTGTATATAGATAAAAAAAAAATATTACAATGAATGACAATATAAGATTCAATTCTTTTTTTAAAAAAGGTTTGTCTATATTAAAAAAATAGTTTAAACAAAACGATAAAACATGACATTAAAAGAAAAAAACGGTACTAATAAGTTATCGAGTTCGTAAATTCTCGAAAATAACGATTAACTCCCCGACAAATTCTAATAATTTTTCTAAACAAATCTCAGAAAACGTAATAATAATATTATTATAAATGATACGAATTGAACGATTATGATCAATAAAAGTTCGACGATTTCTCTCTAACTAGATAATCAACCAAAAAATAATTGGGATGGTAACTCAAATATGTAAGTATGTCATATCAGCTGCATCAATCCAAACTTTCAAACAAATACTCAAAAACTCGTGGATCACATCTTATTAATAATGCAAAAAAAAAAAAAAAAAAAAAAAAACTCTAAATACTAGACATTTCTTCACAATTAAAAAATATAAAGATTCTAATTGGATTTTTTTTAATCACTTAACTAATTTATGCCAAGTATAGTACATAACTAAAATTAAGGTATTATTAGTTAATCTAAATCATTTTAATATTTTTTTAGTTAATCTTGTTTAATAATAGAACTATTGAATAAATCAGTTTAACTAGTGTCCTCATTTTGATTGTTTATAAAGGTTTTAGCCTTTTATTCAAACTTTTTTTATTCTCATGGAGCCTAATGCATTATTTTTAATCAAACAGTAAATTTAAAAATTATTTATCGTTGAAAAGTAAGCTACTGTAAATTTAAAAATAAACAAATTGACTTAATAATAAACACTTAATTTGATAAGTATTATTAAAATTGGACTTTGAATTATTTTTTATTATTTTTTTTTTATGTAATGTTCTATTCTATAATATATATATATATATATATATATATATATATATATATATATATATAATAATAATAATAATGCTTAATTTTCAAAATTTCAAGATTGACGGGTCGGTATCGAGAGTTGTGGTCAATTTGGATATATATATAAGAGTAAATGGATATTTGGGTCGAATTATGAGTTGATCCGCCCATAAAATTAATACGGTTAAAAATAAAATAAAAAATATTATAGGTGTTTTGAACTTCTAACCTAACAAAAATAAGTACAATCATTTAACAAACTAGGAAAATTTTCGTACGATGCACACGGATAAGAATAAAAACAAAATAAATTAAAAAAATTATAATAATATTTATTTAATGTTTAAAATTATTAAAATAAAAAATATAACGCTCTCATTCCATATTTTATACACTTCGATAAAACAACTTATTTTCTCACATGTTTCATCACATATTTTTTCCGAATGAATCTCTCATTTCGTGACTTTACACTTTCACTTTGTCAATCAAATATTTGATTCATATTTTTTAATAATTAGTATCGTGACCTCACACTTTGGTCAATTAAATATTTGATTCATAATTCTTTAACCACTTTCAAATGATACCGGTCTATTATCCCTCAACAAACCACATCTCAATCACATTTGGTTAAACGTTGTACCTATAATATTTTTAAATTTATTTTTAACCGTTTTAAGTTTATGGGTGGGTCAACCCACAATCCGACTCAAATATCCATTTACTCTCACATAAATATTCAAATTAACCACAGCTCTCGACCCGGCAATCCGGACACTTTAAAAATTAAGCATCATTATATATATAAATTAGGCTAATAAGACTTTATATTTTAAATTTAACATCAAATTTAATTACGCGAGACGTTTTAACTATATAAGTTCAATTTTTTCACTAACTAATATATATATATATATATATATAATTAATAATGTTTATTTTTTAAAAAGTTCAAATTGCGGGTTGAGAATTGTAGTTAATTTAGATTTATGTGTAAGAGTAGATAACATTTTAACCGTAAATTTTTTATAAAATTACTCGTACGGCTACATCTTAGTTTATTAAATATACTCTTTATTTGCTTTTTTTTAATATAAAAAGTAAATTCTAAAATAGTACGTAGTTAATATTTAATTCAATTCTCACAATCCTATAATTTAATTTTATAACCACTTTAGCATAAATGGCACAAGCAATTAGTAAGAAGAAAACCTAAAGTTGACTCAATTCTTTTCATAATCTCATAATTTAATTTAATTTTCTCTAATAGAATCAGTTCACGATGTTTAATCTTTGTTACAGTATTATCATAAAAATTAAAAAATAAAATGTGACAATTATGTACATCAGTGCAAGAGTATCTTAGATCAAACTTGATTGTTTTTTTAAATAAATTTAAATTTGGTCTTATTAGATATCTAAATCAAAACCAAAATCTGTCTCTATATTCAACGAATTTAGTGTATTATATATTGGATCGTTAAAGTTTTTATATTTTGTTTGAAATTAGAAATGATATATATAGCTAATTGGTGAAGCAGATAAGAATAAATATATACTAATATAATCTCCATAAAATGGAATGAAATATGACCAGTAAGGTAACAAAATTATGATAAAATAAATTGCAGAAATCTCATTAATTTAATACAAATACATTCTAAACTAGTCTTCATTAATTTCCCTAGCAAGAATTATATGATATGTCTCCGGCCAAACCAACCAACCAACCATATATTATAAATTATGAATCAAATTAATTCAATTGCCCTTCTTCATAAGTTCTATCAATATTATTCATAATGGGTTCATTTCTTGAGCAATCTTTCTACTTTTCAATAATATCAATATCGTTTCTATTTCTTTCCATTCAAGCTAAATCGCCATCGCACAAATTCTTCAACGTCAGGTCATATGGCGCCGTCGCCGACGGAGTCACCGACAATTCCGCCGTAAGTAACTCTCTAATAATTTTTTTATTTTTTTAAAAAAATTGCATATTATTAATATTATTATTATTATTCACGGGAATTGATTGATAGGCATTTCTAAGAGCATGGGATGATGCATGTAAATGGAAGGGTATGGGGAGGGTTTTAATACCCTATGGGAAGTACAATTTAAATTCTGTGGTCTTCAATGGACCATGTAATAATTTAATGATGATGATCATCAAAGGGGTGATTAAGGCTCCAACAAAACCCAAACTGTTCTTTACTGACCATTGGATCAGTTTTCGGTATATTAATGGATTGGTAATCAACGGTGGAGGTTATTTGGATGGACAAGGTGCATCTGCTTGGCATTATAATGATTGTTACAAGAATCCACAATGTTCTGTTCTTCCTACGGTATGTATGTCTTTAATTATTTTTTTTTAATAAATTTTCAACTTTTTTAAAAATAATTTATGATAAAGAAATAGCCTATTTGAAAACTTCTATATTTGTTTATTTAGTTACAATAAAATTTATAATTACTTTATTTAATTTTCATAGTGTTATTTAAAATGGGGTTAGTAATTGATTTTACTTGTTATAAAGTTTGTTACTAATTTTACTAGAATTTGAAATTGCAGAGTTTGAGATTAGACTTTGTAAATCAATCAAGTATACACCATATAAAATCAATCAACAGCAAAAATGTTCATATTTCAATCTTTGCATCAAACCATATCAATATCAGCCATGTTAGAATCACCGCACCAGAATCTAGCCCAAACACAGACGGAATCCACGTCGCCGATTCAACCCACATCGCAATTCGCCACACCGTAATCGGAACCGGAGACGATTGCATCGCTGTTCTTTCCGGCACCGACGGCCTCGACATTTCCAATGTTTCCTGCGGTCCAGGCCATGGAATCAGCATCGGAAGCCTAGGTAGGTATGGCCCTAACGAATTTGTTAGAAAGGTAACTGTTCGTAATTGTACCTTGATCCGAACTCAGAATGGTTTAAGGATAAAGACATGGGCGCCTTCGTTTTCGAGTAGTGCTTCGGAGTTGGAATTTGTTAATGTTGTTATGAAGAATGTTAGAAATCCTATTGTTATTGACCAACATTATTGTCCTTTCTCTCAATGCGACACTAGAGTAAGTTATTTTAGATGGAATTGAAATTATTTGAAATTGTATGTTTTTTTAAAAGGGTATGTTTGAATTTTACAGGCGAGTTCGTCGGTTAAAATAAGTGATGTGAAATTTAGGAATATAAGGGGGATTTCGGAATCAAGAATTGCTGTTAGTTTGAATTGTAGTAGATTGGTGCCTTGCCGGAATTTGCAACTTGAAAACATTAACTTGGTTTATGATGGACCGGGAGGTCGGGCTGTTTCTGTTTGTTCCAATGTTCGAGGTCATTCATACGACAAACAATTACCTCCAAGTTGTTTATGATTATCATTTTCCTTGTTATAAGCAATTCTACTTTTTCTCTATTACTTCATTTCTCTATGTAATGTTAGTTCTTGTTTGTTTTATTTAGGAATTCAATTGAATCTATATGAGTTTTTACCCGCGTTTTTAAATTGACTCAAGTAAGTGTTATATCATTTTCTTCCTTTTTGGACTCTGGGTCTCGAGTAAAAGAAGGTTTTTATAGTGGGCAGTATCAGAAAATATAGCCAAAAAAAACTATTTCAATAGCGGGTCCAAAATATTTATACGAACTCAATTTATTATTTCAGAATCGGTATCTGGTTCATTGTTTTACTTATTAGTACTATAGCTTTCAACCTAAATGACCTAAATGGTTTCAATTTCTCAAATTCGAACTAAAAAACAGAATAAATTGAATTGATGAGTAATACCACTCCCAACTTTCTATTATCAATTGTTAGTTCACCTTCAAAAATTATCTCAAAAATCAACTCTTTTAAGTTCATATAATAGGATCATAGTCAAGAAAAAGAAAATTCTATATTTCAAATCAATTAAAAAATATAGCATTATAAACACTAAAACTAGTTATAAGAAAAATATCCTTGTAAACAACTATTTTCTAATGAGATTGTAGTTATAAAAAAGTTTAATACAAAATACTCTAAATTGCTAGACTTAGACTAGAAATATATATATATATATATATATATATATATATATATATTAAATTGAAGAATAAACTTTGACATTTAAAATTCAAATACCAAACAAAAGTTTATTTAAAATTGTTGACTATGTGTAAAATAAAAAATCTAATAATTTATTTTTTTTAAATATATATTATTATTATTTTATATATAATTAAATATAAATAAATCATAGTTTACTATTTAAGATAGTAAAGATTCAAAATTACTAATTAAAAGATCAAATGTTTTTAACTGGATCTGAATAGTTGGAATCTAATACTCTAATGTAATTTAAGTTGAAATGAAAGATCGGAGTCTTTAAAATGAGTTTTTTTTTATTAAATTAGTTAAATTCTTATAATTGTAAGCTATTTATAAAAATAAAATGAATTTATATTTATAAATTAAAAAACAAAATTATTTATTCAAATAGAAACTCTTGTAATTAATTTTAAAATCATTTATATTATTTTAAGTGTTATTTATTTATTATTATATTAATTAAATAAATAATAATAATATATAATTAATATTTATTTAAAATAAAATCTGTAGTACTAACCTCTTTTGTAATCATATAAATATATATGATTTTAAGAATAAACTATATTTTTATTATATGTGTGATTGAATAATATATGCCTAGAAATAGATAATTTTTTAGGGAAAGGTAGACTATTTTCTGATGAGAGTAATTTTGACTGATAAAAATAAGGTTTTCAAATATGGTCATTGGAAAAAGACTAATGAATACAGGGAAAATTTGCTATATAATATAAAAAGGAAAAAACAAAACAAATCTTTCACCGACAAAATTGAGATGACACAATTGTTTGCGACACGATCTCACGACATAAATTAAACAGTTCACAGGCGTTTCTCCATCGGGTTTACTGTTTGTTTTTCTTCTCCCGACCTTCATGACTTGCCTTTCCTTTCCTTTTCATCCCACCTTTTGCACCACCCTGGAATAAAGGCAAATAAAGAATCTAACTCTTCTTCCAGACGGTTCAAACAGATATTATTTACATTTCAATGTTAAAAGTTTCTACCTCAGCAGAGAAAGACTTGAGAGGATCTTTGTTTCGATTGTTCTTCTTCTGGTTGCCCACCTTACGTCGAGCAGGGTTCGAATTTCCCATGGCAGCTCTAGCAAGCTTCACGATTTTGCTTGCTTCTCTTGTAGTAGCGTCTAGTAAGTATTCTGGGACATCACGCAAATGAGTAGAAGGTGCCTTCTTGCTCAATGCTTTGTCGTGTTTTAAAAGATCTGCCCAATTTAAAATTCAAATTCTTAGTTTCTTTGCATTTTTTTTTTCTAATACATGCAAGAAAGACATAATTCAACTTATATATAAGATTTCTTTATCTCACCCAGGTCTTTCGGATTTAAACTGAAATGTGCTTTCAACCTGGCAAAACAAAAACAAAAAGTATTATAAATTTTTACCCAGTGTAAAAATATTATACAAAGAAAACTCTCAAGACCTTGTTTGATCCAATCAGGTAATGTCATTATATGTTTCTACCTACCCCTAATGACTTTTACCAAAATAACGTAATTTTCTATAACCTTATATCAAACAAGGTTATTTGGAAATAAGCATAGATCAAACAAGGCCCTGACAATGTTATTGGTTTTACATGCCCAATGTTTATATCTGAGAAGGACTCACTTTTCTGAATTAAGAATTTCATTTCTGAGATCTTGGGCCCTTGATTCTCTGACAGCAACTTTTGTTATGCTTCTTGAAACATCCTGTAAAAGTTACAACCACATAAAGTAAATGCAAATCAATATAAGTGAAGATCGAAGGTTACCTATACTATAGTATAACCATACACCAACCAAATTTTTGTCAAACTGTCTTTTTGGAAAATCCAAGGTAAAGGATATACTAGATGATAGATAATATTACCTCAGATCTATATCGTAAGGACTCAACAGCATTCTTAGTGAGTAAAGGAAATGGGGCGATAAAGGTAGAGTCTTCCGCTGCATTTTCTCCAAGAATAGATTTTACTTCTTCAAAAATGTCCTCTTCTTCTGGGGATACCTGTTAACAATGTAATAAACAAATGTTAGGAATATTGGAAATTGATCAAATGGTCCCTATTTTTGTGAAACAATGTAAAACCCTATTCTGTTCATAAATTGTTTCCAAATGAGGCCCTCTTTGATGAAGGGTTATTGGGATTCCAAATAAACTCTTAACACATCCTCAATTACTTAATCAATCAAATCATCAACTAAAATACCAATATTAAATACAAAGGGTATTTTATTCATTTAACCCAAATAATTCACTTTTTCATCAAACAAATTTTTTAGATCAAAAGTCAAATTATTTAAAAAAAACCTAAATCAAACAAAGCTCTTACTATTCCTTCCCTGAAAAGATATGGATAATAATGTAAATAAAACACCCTTTTACTAGTAACCTGATGAAGAGGAAGTACGTAAATAGAGATTCAAAAACATGATTTAATTTGTAGAACTTCAGACAACATAATATATTTCACCACAATGAAGTCTCCAGAAAACTTACAAGAGAAACTGAAGCACCAGTATTATAGGCTCTCCCTGTCCGTCCAATTCTATGTACATATCCTGTAGGATTTTGAGGCATATCATAATTTATAACCTGTCAGAAGAAGTGAAGCATAACTTGTTAAAAAGAAGTAAAAGTAGCTTCTTGAATGTAAATCTGGAATAATAATTAACAAGCCATGATGCTTTTTTTTAATGCAGCTAAGGGCTGTTATTGCAACGGAAACCATAATTCAGGACCAAGTCAGTCCAAAATAGAAAAAATAACATTAATGAAAAGATCATGTAGGAGAGGTTCCACAACTTTTTACTTTCCACAAACCGCCCTTACTCCAATTCCAGTTTTTAACTGCATGCTTTGTTGAAAACACTGTACCTCCTCCATATCACATAATATTAGAGATATGGAAGCTTTTTAGAAGATTGATTAATCAATAGTGATCAAATGTCTAATGCAAAAAGGGATTAGTTACATGTACATCATGAAGCAGGTAAAAATTGCTTACTGTGTGCACATTTTTGAAGTCAATGCCTCTGACGACACCAAATTCGGCATCTAATTTCCTTCTCTGTCTTTTGTTTTTTTTGGGGTCAACACTCTCCTCTGCATTATCCTTTTCTCCAGTCTTGTTATCATCAGTTGCAATTAGGTAATCAAAAAGGCCAGCATTGAATTCCTGTCAAATTACAATATGAGAAACAAAATTAAAATATTTCCTTTACAATGTGCGAATAAGATAAGTCAAACAAATAAACAATGTACCTCCAGAAGATGTAATCGAGAATTCTGAGGTAATTCAGAATTTAAGACAGCAGACTTGATTCCAAACTGCCAGAAATAATGCAATTCAATACAAATAAGAAAAATAAAGATATGAGTTACTGAAGCTTGCTTCTTTTCACAATACATCCATGAGCTAACAGTCTATTCTCACGTTTGTAGCTGAAGGCTTTTGAATCTATTATAGTTTTCAGTTTTCACTCGTTGTGATGCCTTGTTCTTAGAACTGATTTAGCTCACTTTTGTAAACTGCTACAGCATAATACAGACTTTTTGCTAATGGGGAAAATATTGAGCTTTTTTGGTATAAATTTTTTTCATATTGATCATGATTCAAAATAACTATTCATTTATTATGCAATAAAATCACAATGATCTAAAATATAATTTGATCATGATCTGAAAAATCGAGAAAAATATCTATATACCAAAAATGAAGCAAAAAATTACACTATAATATGATCATAAAATGATTTGTACACCAATGAAACTACAAAATTCACAGTATAATCTGGATCACGATAAAAAACATAATCTGATCATAATCTAGACAAAAATCTTTTGAATAAATAATGACTTTTTTTAACTTCCTCAATTTTCCAATGGGAACGTGATTGTGACAAAATACTTAGTTTACAAATAGATTAATTATACAACATGACTTCAAAAGTCAATGTCATACAGTTCATAAATATTGATGATTTCTAGGCATATCATACTATCAACTTAGAAAAACTGTGATGGCAATGAAGCGATTTGTAACAACTGGTGAAATGAAAGTAATTGAAATTGTGAACTAAATCAGAAATTTCGCAGTGATGAAAATTGTAAAGAATATTGTTAAGTAAATACTACAAAGATATATAAAACCTTTTTCACCAAAGGGTGATATACTGCTACAGCATAAACCTTTTTTCACATCAGAAATACAGAGGATTGCAGTAACACTCCTAAAGGATAGTATAAAACTCTCTCCAAAGTAAATTAATACCTGTTCCAGGAAAAGCTTCAGTCTGAAACTTGCGTCTATAGTATTAGTAAATACAAGTACTTTTTTCTGTACCAATTCCAACTTCAAGAGAGCAAGAGTGTAGAGAAGTTTATCGCGAGCACCGCACGAAATCTGAACAAATAGAAATAAGAAGAAACTCGTGAAACAGAACCTAATTGTAATTAATTATAAAAACAAATTATTTGAAATGTTAAAGTTTGTATTGATAGTCGTCACAACAATTTCCAATAATACAAACATTGTCCATACAATGTATTGAACACATAATCGTGCCCCTTTGATTAAACAATTCAACAATCAAATCACATTGAATTTGTAGTAAATTATTGCAATAGTAAGTAAATGAAACTCTTCATTATTGTTAAACATAAGAACTTACTATATATAAGGAATGAGTTTTATCAATATATACAAAATTAAACATCTATTAACTCCAAAATCCTTCAATAGCATGTTCTATGAGAAAATTGAATCTTACCCAGAATTGCTGAACATTCTTGGGGATTATATCATCCTTAGTATTTCCTTCTCCCACTTCAGGTAAAGTCAAAATATAGGGATTGTGTAAAACAAGCTTTTTCAACTTTTCAACATCAGAGCTGTCAAAGATAAGAAAAAGAAACATGAAAATAAATTGATACTTCACATAAATAATAATAGTCAACGCTAAATGTAATACTAACTTTCATTTGACTGCTAATCCACTTATAAACTAGCAAATTAATTTAAATAAGCAAAGATGTATCGAGTGAACTCTAGGATGCCTAGAAAACCCATTCATCAAGTACGGGCAATGATTATGAAAGAAATAACATAAGAATTGGATATAAAAGCAATAACCTAACAAAAATAACATACCTTGAAGTGGCAGACATAAGAAGGCACTGACAACGTTTAGGGACATGGGTAACCAGAGCTTTCAGGTCATCTTCATATCCATATGACAGAAGAAGGTCCGCCTGAAGATAAAAATAGGCTTAGCAAGCATGAAGAGCTGTAGACAAGCTTCAAGACATGAAGATCATGAAAACTATTGAGCCTATTTGGTTAAAAGTCATTTTATTCAGATTGAAATCCAAATAAAACTATATTTGGCAAGAAGACAACATTTTAAATCAATAAGAACTGTGATCCCATCCAGCCACACTTATTTTACCAAAAATATATTATATTTCAATCAATGAGAAGAATAGATGATAACCAAAACTCATCAAATTTGTACCTCATCAAGCACCAGAAATGAAAGCGAATCCTGAAGAGATTTTGGTTGAATAACACCTGCTGATAAACACGTTCTTATGCAAGCCGGAGTTGAAACCAGAATATCAGGAATTCCAGCCAAGACTGTTTTCTAGATTCACAAATAAAAGACCAAGCAAAAACTCACAGATTAAGAATCATAAACTAGCAAGACTTTATGTCAGACAATAAATGAATAAAACTATTAAGATCAACAACCATGTCAGAAGAAGTCATAGTGCTTGCCAACTGAACAACTCTGAATTGCACCCGGCAAAACTCAATTAAGGATTGCACCACCGAATAAACCTGTGAAAAAAACAAATTTGTTCAATAACCATTAAATTGAAGACTGGAAATTTAAAGATTATATTGAACCCAACTAACTGCACCTGTTGGCATAATTCCCGAGTGGGAACAAGAACAAACGCAGTAGGAGCAAGCCTCTTTTCTTCAACAGTATTAGAAAAAATCTTTTGTAGCATGGGAAGAAGGTAAGCGAGGGTTTTACCAGAACCAGTTTTCGCTCGAGCAACAACATCTTTACCTTCCTAGAAATACAAGTTCTTAAACCATATCCATAGAAACAGAGTAAAATATTACAATAAACAAATACCAAAAGAGAAGACGACTTACTAGTATAAGCGGGATGGCAACTTGTTGAATAGGAGTAGGTTTCTCAATACCCTTTTTAGTGAGTGCCCGAACTAAGCGAGGCTCAATTCCAAGCTCTTCGAAATTCTTATCTTCTTCGTCTACTTCATTCAGTAATTTATCGGGTGAAGTAGCCATTGATGAGGGAAAACGCTGAAAAGCTCGTAGATTTTTGGACTGTGGGGAACCCTATTTGAATCTATCTAAGAAGGTAGAGTCTTCCTCCGCCGCCGCCGTCTCCGTCGCCTGAACAGAAATTTCAAAACCTACACTTCCACGCAGAGAGAAGAAATTGGAGTATGTGGGGGCGGGGTTATGAGGAACCAAAGTAGGTCTAATTTCATTAATTATTTTATTATTTCTTTTATATATATATATATATATATATATATATATATATATATTATCGTATTTATCATATTTATATTTTTATCTCTTAAATTATTTTTTAAAACAATTTACTTCTTAAACTTTTAAAAAGTCACAATTAGTTTTCTGTTAATTTTTATTTTTAACCATTCTAACTAAATATTATATATATATATATATTATATATAATATCTTTAATATTTAATTCTTATATTTATATATATTATTATATATTATTATATATTTTAATTTTTATATATATTCTTATATAATAATTAAATATTTTTTTATTTATTATTTATTTTATCTATGCACTAAAGTTTTTCTTTTGTAGGTTAAAGAAATTTTGGTTAAAGAATTTTGGTTACTCTATTTTCTCTTTTATAGAGTTCTCTTATCCATATATATATTTATATAAATAAAAAATAAATTATTTGGGTGACATTTTAATCACTTATTTATTTTATTTTTAATTATCAATTATTTTTAAAATATATATTATATATATAGATTTAATAATTATATATAAATATATAAATAAATAATTTAAAATAATATATATAAATTATATATATTATAAAAAAAATACTTTATATTATATATATTGATATAGATAGGTATAAATAAAAATAAATAATATATATATATTATTTATATATATAAGAGATTTAATAATTGTATAAATATAAAAATTTATGATAAAAGATAAATATATATGTATATATTAATAAATATTATATATATAAACTATTTAATAATTATATATAAATATATAAAATAATAATTAAAAATAATATATATAAAATAACATCTTGCTTATGTTTAACTAAAAACAAAAAAAAAAACGAGTAACTTTTAAAAGGCTGCCCAAATAATTTACCCATACAAATAATTTAATATTAGTAATATTAAACTTTTATAACTAATATTTTACTAAATTAAATTAATAAATTATTATATTTTAAATTTTCGTGCTAATTTATCTATAACTCGGACTTACAACGGCCCATTTTGTTTGGAAGCCTGTAGAAATTACCTCTGATGGGCCTGAAAAGGGTATTTTTAGATTTCAATAAACTTTTGTTATTTTAATTATTTTTAAGTGTTATATTAAGGATGTAAGTGTAACAACTTAAATTTAATTAAAAAAATTGACTCTAGTTAAATTCATAAAGTGTTGTATTTCAATTTTACATGTATATATTTATGTTTATAAAATACAAAGTAAGTTATTATTTTAAAGAAAAATTAAAGTTTTTTTTATCCGAAATTGAAATTATTAACGTTTGTTAGAATGATCCTTTTTTGAATGAAAGCGAAGAGACAGTTTTTAGAAAATAAAAAGTATTGAATAACTTGGATATTTGATCGGATATAGGTTTTCTTAGATGTTTTTTTTTTAAATAATATTATCATTTTTTGAATATTAAATTTATTTTGAATAATATAGAGTCAATATGAAAGTCGTAACAATTAGACACTTCAAATAATTTGTAAATCCGTCTTTATTTTACTCTATAACTTTTTTTACTTGGATTAGTTTGAAGAGAGATTTATTCCATTAATTTATGAAACAATGTTTTTAAGAGTGATTGAATATCAACTTCTCATATTTAAAATACATAAAAAAAAAAAAAAATTACTAAAATTTATATTTTAAAATTGACGTTTGTGGGATTTGAGGGGAGAAAAGAGAGGTTGGAGAGTGTATTATTAAATAATTAAC
The DNA here is from genome assembly GCF_907164915.1 of Impatiens glandulifera. NCBI lineage: Eukaryota > Viridiplantae > Streptophyta > Magnoliopsida > Ericales > Balsaminaceae > Impatiens > Impatiens glandulifera. The sequence continues at coordinate 24,181,264 of NC_061870.1, forward strand.
TTATTCAGATATATATAAATTAATAATTCATTATTTAATTTATTTTATTAAAAAACAATTAATAAAATAATAATATATGATTAATTAATATAAAATAAAATCACAAACTTTTATTTTATTGATCAGTAAACTAATAATAATTTAAAAATATATACGAAAGCATTAATAAGAAATAAAAAAATTATTTAATTAATATAATAATACAGTTTTTGTTTTATGAATTATAGGAACCCGTTTTCTCCGTAAAAGCTCCTTTGATAAAATTTCATTTGAAAATCTTCAATAAAATATTATTTAAAGATTATAATAAAATGTATTTTAATATTTAAAATTTCTTATTAAAATATTTAATTTTTATGATAATTCTAAATAATCTTTTATATTTACAATAATAAAAAATAGTTCTATTAAAAGTATGTATGTTACGGGATTGTGTTACAACTTGTTTCGTAAGATGTGTTTATGGGTACAAGAATCAAGTTCTTGATCTTTAGGACAGGTGAAAATTATATAATCAAAGGGCAGCGAAAGGTTTTGATAGAGAACTTGAGGGAGGGGATAGAAGAACCAAGAGTGCGAAGAGAAATATTGCTTGTCTATGCCAAACAATCCATAATAAATAATAATAGACGAATAAGGTCGGAGTTCATATCTTCATTATTCCATTCATGGGTCCTTGGGGAAGAAAGATCATCCTTATATAGGTGATGTTTTGCCCTAGAATATTCGGTTACAACAACTACTAGAAAATAACATAATTCGGTTTGTAAAATAGAAAAGGAAAGCAAAACAAAATATTAATACAACAAAACAGAAATATGGCCCATATGCACAATAGGACCGAGAACGGGTGCTGAGAAAGGTTGCTGGAATTATTCTAGGACCGAGGCCTTGATTTTAGACTCTAGCAGATTGTTTAAAGGCTCGAATAAGCAGCGGTGAGCCTTGGGCGGTCTTAGGTGATTTCAATGTTACAAGGGTCGTGAGTGAAACCCGGAATCTGAAATAACGCAAGACATGATAGACTTCAACAATTGTATTAGGGATATTGATTGTATCAAGCCTACGAACTCCGGGAATTTCTACACATGGTCGTTGACGAGAGAATAAGAAAGAGCAGAATTGATAAAGGACTTATTAATGGAGAATAGGTTGCTCGGTTTTCGATAAGTCGTGTGCACTTTTTGAACCCAGGGATCTTAGACCATTGTCTAATCAAACTATTTTGGGAAAAAGAGAAGAGAATGAAGCGCCCTTTCAAGTTTTTTAACTTCTGGATGGAGGACTATAACTTCAAGGAGATTTTGAATGAGGTGTGAGATAAACATGTTAGCGGTTATAATATGTTTCGAGTCTCATAAAAGCTAAGGCTTCTTAAGAACTAACTCCAAAAAGAGGAGAATGATGCCCTAACTATGTTTAGAGAGTTGATTTCTTTGGAGGAAAGCTTTGTAAGGCAGAAATTGAGACAAAATTGAATATCCCTTGGTGATAAAATTACAGTTTTCTTCTATCGAAAGTGTTTGACTATAAACCTTCGGAATAGTGTGCACAAACTTAAAAACGATGACGGGAAATTCGCACAAGGGCAAGATCAAGTGCATGAGATGGATGTCTAGTTCTATAAGCTTTTAATGGGAATGAAAAATCAACAACAACCTAGTCACCTCAATACGTTGTATCAAATCATTGATAAGAAAAATTTAGCAAAAGATAGCCAAGGTCTAATTGGGGTAGTCAAAAGGGAGGACGTTAAAGAAACATTGTTCAGCATAATGGCAACAAGAGCCCAAGTCCAGATGGCTTCAACGCCCAATTTTTCAAGGAGAATTGGTCCGTTGGTCATGATGTAACCGAGGAGTGTTACTTCCAGAATGGAAAAATATTAAAACAATGAAACGTAATAGTTTTGAATCTAATCTCAAAAAAATCAATGCCTGAAAGGATTTAGGATTTTAGGCCAATATCGTGTTGTAACGTTACTTACAAGATAATTTCGAAAATTCTCTCAAAATATTTTAAAACTATGATTTCTAAGATCGTTAGTCTAAGTCAATCAACTTTTATACCCGATATATCTATTTCCCATAACATTCTCCTCGTATAGAATATCTTAAAGGGCTATGGTCGGAAAATATTACCCCGAGAGTCGCTATCAAGATTGATATCTGTAAGGATTTTGACACAGTCAGATGGGAGACTATTCGAGATTTCATGGTAGTTTCTAATTTTCCTTGTACATATATCGATTAGATCATGCAATGTGTTTTTACCACTCATTTTGTAGTTAGTGTCAATGAGATTCACAGCGACTACTTCAAAGGTGAAAGCGGTGTGAGGCAAGGGATCCCATCTCTTCATACGTTTTCATAGTAATCATGGAGATCTTTGAGAGCGTTTTTACGACATTCTGAAAGAACCGACCATACATCCACCATCCGTTCTGTGAGAAGGAGGAGATTACACACATTTGCTTTGCCAACGACCTATTTATTCTTGCACATGAGGATGTTGATTCTATTAAAATCGTTAAAGATGCACTTACTTTCTTTTATAGTATTACATGTCTTTCGATAAACGAGGTGATAAGTCTAGCTATCTACGGTGGAGTCGATGAGGAAATGAAGGCGAGGATATACGAGGTTATGGGAATCGATGAGGGTTTCTTTCTGGTACGATACTTGGGGATCCCTTTGACGGCAAGACAAATCCAGATTGTGCACTATCGCCCGCTCATCGAGAAGGTAAGAAATACTATCACCGAATGGGCAATGAAGAAGATATCATATGCGGGTAGAATCGAGTTAGTTAAGAGCATCGACATGAGAATAATCGGGTATTGGTCTCAATAGTTGGTGCTTCTGAAGAAGGTGATGAGGGAGCTGGATTTTTTATGCGTGATTTCATTTGGGGCAGCCAAGGTAGAGGGAGAAAAAAAGTTAAGTGGATTGATCTTTGCAAGTCAAAAAGCGAGGGTGGTATCAGGCTAAAGAGCAGCGTTAAGTGGAATAAAGCGCTCACTTTCAAGCATTTGTGGGCGATTCAACAAAACAAAACTCTCTTTGGGTGAAAATGGTCCACTCACGTTTTATGAAATGGGAGGCGAGTGTATGGACGAGTAAAATCAAAGATGAAATGACATGGTCACTCAAAAAGATATTGAAGCTTAAAGACAAAGTCACACCATTTTTTGACCTACGTTTGGGAGATGGCCGATGTACGTTATTTTGGCACGACCCCTGGTTTGAAAAACAACCCATAGTTCTTAAAGAAAAGTTCTGAAATGTGCGTATAAGAATGGATTTCTTGGCTGCCACAATAAGAGATTTTAAGGATGGGTAATGGGATTCACTCCTACGACGCATACTAGAAGGGCAACGGGTTCTTGATCGGCTTAATGCCATTCAATTTCATGTTTGGAACGATTCACACTCATGGGAAGCCGAGGAGAATGGGAAATTAATTTCTAACAAGGTATGGAATGTTATTTAGGAAAGGGGGGCGGTTGTAGAGTGGGATCCTTTGGTTTGGTCGTCCAAGATTATCCCGATGCAGCAATTCATACTTTGACTTGCGTTTTGGGGAAGGTTGAACATGAGGGATCGAGTAAAGAAGTACATGGAGATTCCGTATGATAATTGCATGTTATGCGAAGGGAATGAGGAATTTATTGATCATCTATTAGGTGGCTGCTCGTTTACTAGATTGGTTTGGAACAAATTTGCATCGGCTATGAGTTTATTGAGCTTTCCGGGGGAGTGGGAGGAAGTCAAGGTGACTGCCCTAACTAAAGTCATAGGTAAAAAATTCTAGTAAGTGTTTATAAATGCGGATTTGGATCGGTTGTCTACCATATTTTGGGTGAAAGGAACACAAGAGTCTATGAGAGAGTTCGTAGAAGTGCGGATGGAATGTGGAAGGACGCTATGATCGATTGACGAAAGAAATTACGAGTTATGCAAAAGATGGGGTATCAAATACTCAGAAGTCACAAAAGTTATGTTAGGATCTAGGTCGCCGCTGGTGGACCGGGGATTGGACCGGTTGGCGGTTCTCACTCGTAGGGTGGTGGTTAATCCGGTTAGAGATTAACACCGGGGTTTCAATACTACACAACCTGTCACAAACCCTTGAACTAGGTTCAAGCGCGGAAGAGGTTTGCTTTCAAGTTGAAGCGGTACACGTGTATGATAGGCGGAGTCGGTTTCGGATGATGGAGATTTGAAGAATGGTGGGTCGGTTTCGGTTATCTGGATATTCGGTATGGTCAGTATGGAGTCGGTTTGGAGCGGTATGGATAAATTAGTCGGTTATGTAATGACGCCAACAGAAAGTAAATAACACAACAGATTTTATGGATGTTCGGAGATAAAACTCCTACGTCACCCCTTCCTCTCGAAACTGCGAGAAGGATATTCACTAAGGAATACAAATACAATTCGATCGAGACTTATTTCCTGCTCGATAACACTCTTACAATTTACACCGAAATTGTAACACACACTTAGAATTTAGCACTTAGGCTTTCTTAGAATACCACACTGTTATCACTTGTAGTAAATGCTCTCAACGCTTCACTTGTCTTACTTAATGTCCCACTTAATAACTCTTAGTGACTGCTCAAAATCCCGCATTTACTCTTCTGCACCTGCCTCCTTTTATAGGTGAAATATGCCAACGGTCATATTTCGAAGCCTTGAATCTGATTGGCTGATCAGAGATGCAGTGATTCAGTGTCTCAGACCTGCGGTCTTCTCCTCAGACCTGACGGTCAATCTCAGACCTGGCGGTCAATCTCAGACCTGGCATCCTGTTTCAGACCTGCCGAGTTTGTCTTTTACTCAATGTAGGCACTGTCTGCTTGGACAGTTGTCTGTACTTTGAAGATTTCCTTTCTGGCTTATCCCGAAGTAGAAGGATCCGGTAGTACTGTTTTCTGCAGCCTACAGTCTTTCCTCAGACTTGCATGGATATGGAAGTATTCAGTCTGTTCCTTTGGTATCATTCTCAACAGATACCCAAAGTGTCTTCTTGTACTAGTCGGCCTCTTGACTTGGCCGAATATCTTTTGGTAGTGAAGTAACCGGACTTCTTCCGGTTATTCTTGTGTTGTGGATGATCGGTTGTTTGATGGTTCTGGTTTTGAGCTTTGGCCGATCCTTTCTCTGTGCGGTCACGTACCGAATACTCTTGATCGGTTTGGTAGCTTTGACCGGTTCGGTTTCTTCAGTTGGTTTTCTTTTGTTCATCCGGTCCGGTTCCTTGTTCCTGCGTAGGAAGTTTGTTTAAGTTAGGTTTATTTGAACCGGTATGAATTTATCTAACAATTTCTCCCTTTTTGATTATTTTATTTAAAATTATCAAAATTATGTAAGTTTGCAACCGTAGGCCGGTTGTTTTGTTTGGCCGGATTTTGACTTGAGAGAATTTTCGAAAAATTTTGGGAGAGAAGTTTTGGAAGAGTCTTTATCTTTTATCTAACAATTTCTCCCTTTTTGATTATTTTATTTAAAATTATCAAAATTATGTAGAAATGCAAAATAAGGCCGGCATTCAAAAATAACTTTATATATTTATAGATAACCGGAAAGGACTAAGCAAAAATACTAAGGCAAGTAAGAAAAAGAAGGATAGTCCCTATTCCGAGTCCGTGAATTCGTAGGCACTCTTCTTTCTCTTTGGTTGCGGTGGCGGTTGCGGTTGCGGTTGCTGTTGCGGTTGCTGTTGCGTGGAGTGTCGTGGTCGTTTAGATCGGGACCGCAGCTGCTCTTCGAATTCATCCTCGACTTGGTCGTCTTGCTGCGAAGTACCGGTCTCGACCGGGTCAGAAATTGTATTGAGCATCTCCACAATCCGAACTTTCTTAGGAGCCGGCTTCTTTCTCTTCTTCGGTTCTGAGGCCGAGGCGGCCGGTGCTGAAGCGGAGGCGGCCACTTTCTTTTTCTTCTTGTTTGCTTCGGAAAACTCTTCCAGCCCACGTTTTTGTCTCTCCAGCCGCGCGGCATCATCCGCAGCTTGTCTTGCCATTTGCTCAGCATATCCTGGATATAAAAGCTCGGCCCTTCTTATTCTTTCGGCCTCTACTTCTTCTTCGGTCAGCTGAGTCGCTTGCGGCGCCTCTTTGTCTTTGCTAACTTCGGCGTCCAGCCTTTCCTGGACTCTCTTAGCAACCAGAGCATCGGCCTCTATAGCCGCGGCATCCGCGTTTTCCTTAGCTTTCAGGATTTCGGCCATCTGTGCAGTAAGTGCTTTTACTTCGGCCACGAGATCTTCGTTTTTCTTTTCCAGTACCGAGACTCGTTCAATTGTCGGGTCAATCCGTTCGAAATCCTTCTTTAATTCCGAAGTGAGACCCTCCAGAGCTATAATATGATGAGCACAATTTTCTCGCTCACCGGCCTCTTCCCAGTTTTGTTTTATTAAGGAAAGGAATCTTTTCCTTTTCAAGGTGCATGGGGAAGCGGCGGTTTGCAAAGCCCGAGGTAAGTGTTCGTTGGAAAGCAACCAGATTAGTTGGAAATTAAATATGCGGGTGGTTGGGAGTTATCTTTGTTAATTGCATTAATCGGGATTATCACATTAAATGCATTTAAGCGATATTGATTAGATGGAGACCGAGAATGGTAGAGACAATACCGAAAATGACATACAGAAATGATAAAGGTAAGAAAAGCACAAATAAAACCGAAGTGGTCATGGATGAGGCCGATGTGGTCAAAGTTGAATAGGTTAATGATACATCCGGTACATGCAGCAAAACGACCGGATGCCAGACGAAGTGACTTAACGAGGGGGGTTGAAGTTCCTCCTCCTCCATTCTCTTTCAAACCGACTGTAGAAAGAGTCGGTCATTTCCCGAGTTAGCACCTGAGCCTGGTTCAGGCCTTCGCCAGGACAAGTTGGAACGCCGAGTTCCACCAAAAGGGTGCTCATTTGGGGAATGAGACCGACTGACTGAACGTTAATCATCCAAACTAAGGTGTCGAACAGCACCCGGGACCAGTTTACCGGTGTGCCAGTAATGATGGCGGCCATCATATTGAAACTTGCCACGCAATAGGTATTGGTGACATCTCTTCCAAAGATGCCCCTTCCTAACACATCATTGAGGAGCTGGTACTCAGCCCTCAAAAGAGATTTAGAACCATGATCATTGACAGGTTCATCCGACCGGGCAAAGGCTAAGGATACCTCAGCCTTAATGTCTGTAGGAGGATTGAGATCTGTGATCCCTTGCTTAGGCAGACTGAAACACCGAGCAAAGTCCTGCTCGGTGAAATCGAAAATTACACCCCCAACCTTGGATTGGATGTGGGTCTCGAAATGGGGTGTGCCCCGGAATACCCTGGCATTGTAGTAGAATTCCATGACGGATGCAGGGTAGATGATTTGCTTATCATCCAGAAAATACTGGAGACCGGTGTCTTCTAATTTCTTAATCATCCGATACACCTCATAGTGTTCGGTACCGGTACAGGATTCAAAATCTACTTGGAGGATGTTTGGGAATTGAGACATGGTTAGTTTGCCTTAGTGAGAGAGTATTCTTGTGACTTGTGAGTTTTGTGGTGAGTGTTACCCTCTCTTAAATACTAGTTTAGGGGCTAACCTATTGTCCAGGCATTAAATGGAATGACATGTATTATCTGCAGGATAAAAGGCTTTTCACCAAAATGGGTATGTTTGCAGTCTAGGTGTCGGTCATAGGCCTGAGCCATGAAAGATATCAAAAGATCTTCACGTCTTTTTAGGCGCGACCAGTTTTCTTTAAAAAGGCAACATTTCAGAACAGATATCTATAAACATTGGTAGTTGTTCCACATCTGTGAAATTCAAATAATCTAGGATGACCTGCTTCCGAACCGGTCAGTCATCAGTTGTTCATCCCGATGCGGTTAGTTGGCGTTTCCACCAAGTAGCCGGTCGGTTTACTCTTTCTGATGAACTGGGCGGTTCTTCCATAGGCATCTTGAGAATTCAAAAGTCAACAGCTTAAGAAGAACTGCCTGTTTTATCTGTCGAAGCCAGTTTTCCTTTTAAGTATCCTTAGGAAGGATCTGACTGATGTCGGTTAAACCGAGAGTAAGTCTAAATTGAGAGAACTTAGCTTCCTGTAGAGGCTTTGTGAAGATATCGGCTACTTGTTGGTCGGTCGGTACGTATTCCAGCCGGATATGCTTCAGCGTGACATGCTCTCGAATGAAATGATGCCTTATGTCGATGTGCTTGGTTCTGGAATGGAGAACCGGGTTGTATGTAATCGCAATGGCACTTGTGTTGTCACAGAAAATTGGGGACTCTTCGGCTGTAATACCGAAATCCTTCAGCTGCTGTTGGATCCAGAGAAGTTGAGAACAGCAACTTCCGGCTGCCAAGTATTCAGCCTCTGCGGTTGATGTAGCCACCGATGTCTGCTTCTTGTTATGCCATGATACCAGTCGGTCACCAAGGAACTGACATGTTCCGCTGGTGCTCTTCCTGTTAATCTTGCAGCCTGCATAGTCTGCGTCTGAGTAGCTTGTTAGATTAAAGGATGAGTCCTTTGGATACCACAGACCGACATCAGGAGTGCCTTTTAGATACTTCAGTATCCTCTTTGCGGCTGTGTAATGGGATTGCTTTGGATTTGCTTGAAATCTCCCACATACACCAACTGCAAACAGGATGTGCGGTCTACTCGCTGTCAGGTACAGCAGGGAACCGATCATGCCCCGGTATGCAATCTGATCTACTGATTGCCCTTCATCATCTCTGTCCAATTTAATGGATGAACTCATTGGAGTGGCCGCCGAGGAGCAGGTATCCATACCGAATTTCTTCAGGAGCTCCTTGGTATATTTAGGTTGACTGATGAATGTTCCTTCCTTGAGTTGCTTAACCTGAAGACCTAGGAAGAAACTTAATTCTCCCATCATACTCATTTCAAATTTGTCAGTCATCATTTTTGAAAATTTATCACAGAGCTTTGGATCGGTGGAACCAAAAATAATATCATCTACATAGATTTGAACAAGTAGGATATGTTCCTTCTTTTCAAATTTGAACAAGGTCTTATCCACTGAACCGATGGTGAAATCATGCTCTAATAGAAATGCGGTTAGCGTATCATACCAGGCTCTTGGTGCTTGCTTTAGACCGTATAAAGCTTTGTTCAGCCGGTATACATGGTTTGGAAATGCAGCATTTTTGAAACCGGGTGGCTGTTCAACGTACACTTCTTCACGTATATCACCGTTCAGAAATGCACTTTTAACATCCATTTGAAAAACTTTGAAATTTTTGAAAGCAGCAAATGCAAGAAAAATCCTAATGGCTTCAATCCTGGCTACAGGAGCAAATGACTCTTCAAAGTCAATGCCTTCTTCCTGTTTGTAGCCTTGAGCCACTAATCTGGCTTTGTTCCTCGTGACCAAACCGTCCTCATTGAGTTTGTTTCTGAATACCCATCTTGTTCCTATGACCGATTTATCTTTCGGTCTGGGAACTAAGTACCAGACTTTACTACTCTCGAACTGGTTTAGCTCTTCTTGCATTCCCAAGATCCAATCCGGATCTGACAATGCTTCATCTATTCTTTTCGGTTCAATCTGGGATATAAAAGCAGAGTTAAAATATCCTTCCAGAAGTTGACTCCTAGTTCGAACAGGTTCTGAAGGGTCACCTATAATTTGCTCAGGAGGATGTTTACTGTTTCTTCTGAGATTCAGCTCAGGGGTGTCTACCACGTTACCGTTTATTTGATCAAGGCTAGACATGTCGGTAGGCTGACCGAGATTGTCAGACCGACCGGCTTCCTCGGGTTGGACCGAAGTGTCAGCTTCCTGTTGTGGAACAGCTTGATCCGGCTGGGTATCAATATTACCCATTAGGTCATGGACAAATCCCCTGAAGACCGGGGTCTCATCTTCGCTATCAGAATGAATATCGTTATTTTCCAGTCTGTTGTGTAGATCAAAGCATGAGGCAGTATTGCTTTCAACCGATTCATCGAAAACAACGTGAATTGTTTCCTCCATGGTCGCAGTTCTATTGTTATATACTCTATATGCTTTACTTACTGACGAGTATCCTAGCATAATGCCGGTGTCGGTCTTTGCATCAAAAGCAGTGAGTTGGGTTTTACCATTATTATGAATATAACATTTACAGCCGAAAATCCTGAGGTATTTAAGTTTAGGAACTCTGTTAAAATAAACCTCATATGGTGTTTTGTTGTGAAATCTGTTAATCAAGGACCGGTTTTGTGTATGGCATGCAGTGTTGATAGCTTCAGCCCAATATTTCTGAGCAATGCCGGAGTCGGCTATCATGGACCGTGCGGCTTCCTTGAGAGTCCGGTTTCTTCTCTCGGCCAGGCCGTTTTGTTGAGGAGTCCTAGCACTAGACAACTCGTGTCTAATGCCGGATTCATCAAGATATGCAGTTAATGTGCTATTAGTAAATTCGGTACCTCTATCGCTTCGAATGCAATTAATACGAGTTGATTTTTCATTTTGCAAACGCTTAAGGAGGTTGATTAGGTTTGATACCGTTTCACGTTTAGATGGTAAAAATATTACCCATGTATATCTAGAGTAATCATCAATAACTACCATGGTGTAAAGCATACCTCCTAGGCTTATGACCTGAATTGGTCCAAATAAATCCATGTGAAGAAGATCTAGACATCGACTAGATTGGAGATTTCCTTTGCTCTTAAATGATGACCTAGTTTGTTTACCCATTTGGCATGCTGAACAAACCTTATCCTGGTTAAATACTATGTCCGGGATGCCTTCAACTAGTTTCTTACCACGAATGTAGTTTAAGGTTTTCATGTTTAGATGGTTTAATCTTTTGTGCCATAGCCAGGTTTGATCAGTCTTAGCTATCATGCATATAGGATGTTCTACTCTAGTTTTCCAGTCTACCTTGTAGATGTTACCTATCCTATTTCCGGTTAGTAGTACTATCCCTTGAGAGTTCTTAACTAAGCATGCATGTTTAAGGAATTCTACCGTGTATCCAGCATCACACATCTGACTAATGCTAAGTAGATTAAAACGTAGGTTTTCAACTAGAAGTACATTGTCAATAGTTAGGTTACCATGGACAATCTTACCCTTGCCCACGGTTTTACCTTTAGAGTTGTCACCGAAAGTGATAGGAGCACCGGTTACTGATCTAATGTCGGTTAGCAGATTGCTATTTCCGGTCATGTGTCTGGAGCAACCGCTGTCCAAGAACCATTCGGAGTTTCCTAGCCGTTTCTTTGGATCCTGCAAAAATTACATATTTACAACTATTTGGTACCCACGTTTACTTGGGTCCACATGCGATTAGTCCCTTAGGTACCCAAACCTTGATAAATCGAACGGTCTTCTTTGCTAAAGTTTCAACTGTTCTCCTTACACTTGGTCTGGTGTATTTCGGTTTCCCTACAGATGACCTAAATGATGGTGGTCTTTGGTTTGATGATCTATAGTTTGATCTACGTGGTTCAGGGAAGTCTTTCTTATATTTGAGGATTTCTGCTTTCCTTTTCTCAAGGTCAAGCCATGAATCGGTTGGGCCAACATAGTCATACTTTGTCTTTTCTTCCCTATAATACGCGGTCTCCTCTTCTTCAGCTGTACAGGTGCTCTTAAGGAATTTTATAAAGGGGAGGTTTCCTTTTATAAGCTTTGCTTTCCATATGGGTTTTCGGTTTTTTGATCTGTTCTCTGTGTATCCTAGGTCATTCTTACAACGTGGATGCCTGTATTCTTTATTCAGGTTCTTTACTATATCGCTAGATCTCCTATAAGCGGCCATCGTATACTGAAATCTGGCATTCTCTTTCTCGGTTAGTTCTCTAGTCGACTCACTAGGTTGTTCGATCTTAGGGTCTAATTCGGTTTCTAGGGTATGAGTATCATCAGATTGCATGACCTCCGGTTCGGTTGTGATGAGTACCTCTGGTTCTACTGGGATAGGTACTATGGGATCGGTTTTGATGTTGAGGTGCTTAGGTAACATGGTCAATAGGTTCTTATATTCTTCTACCATGTCATTCAATGCATTATATAACTCATCTTTAGTAAATTCTTCACAGGGGGAGTCAAATACCTGTTCCTCATTTGCCATGAGACATGTGAGGTCATCGTCACTGTCACTGTGAGCCCATAGGCTTCCTCCATCATCGGCTATCAGTGCTTTCGGTACTTCACTTCCTTCACCGGTTTGTTGATAGTTGTTCCGGTTATTTTGGTAGTCTGGTTTCTGTGTATCTCTCCTTGGTTTCCTGCATTCCCACTTAAAATGTCCCATACAGTTACAGTTATAGCATCTTACATTGGATTTGTCACCATAGTAGTTGTTTGTCGGTTGGCTCCTTTTCATGAACCTCCCAAACTTCTGTGCAAGCATTGCCATGGCGTCCTCAGTAAACTGTTCGGCGGTTCTGATCGGTGCAGGTGCAGGAGTCGGTACCGGTGCAGATGTAGATATAGGAGCAGGAACAGGTGCAGCCGGTTCCGTAGATGTGAACAGTGCTCTGGTTGACGTTGAGGCCGAGACTTCCTCTTCAGTTCTGGAATTCATCTCGAACTCATATGCCTTAAGATCTTCGAATACATCGTATAATTTCATCTTACGTAGGCTCTTTGATTCTCTCATGACCATCGTCTTTATATCCCAAGCACTCGGAAGAGATCTCAAGACCTTCATAATGACCTCTTTGTTGTCGTACTTCTTGCCCAGATTTGCTAACTCATCTAATACACCAGTGAACCTGTCACTGTATTCTTTCATAGTTTCCCCTGGTTTCATTTTGATGCTTTCAAACCTCTGTGTGGCCACCATTATTTTGTTCTCCTTTGTTCTTTCATTTCCCTCAAAGATCTGGATGACCGTGTTCCAAGTCTCCTTCGCGGTTTTGCAATCTCTGATCTTGCAGTATGTATTTCTATCCACGCTGTTGGAGATCCGGTTTCTTGCATGGTTGTCCAGATTGTTCCTTCTCCTATCTTCAGCCGTCCATTCTTTTCTATCTTTATCAATGAATATCGGTCCTTCGGTCAGAATGGATTCCATTTCATCATCCAAGGTGACTAGATGTAGATGCATGCGTGCCTTCCAGTTGGCAAAATCATCACCTTCTAGAATTGGAGGCCTATCCTGATACATGTTTGCTTGAGTATTGAAACTAACTGCTCTGATACCAATTGTTAGGATCTAGGTCGCCGCTGGTGGACCGGGGGTTGGACCGGTTGGCGGTTCTCACTCGTAGGGTGGTGGTTAATCCGGTTAGAGATTAACACCGGGGTTTCAATACTACACAACCTGTCACAAACCCTTGAACTAGGTTCAAGCGCGGAAGAGGTTTGCTTTCAAGTTGAAGCGGTACACGTGTATGATAGGCGGAGTCGGTTTCGGATGATGGAGATTTGAAGAATGGTGGGTCGGTTTCGGTTATCTGGATATTCGGTATGGTCAGTATGGAGTCGGTTTGGAGCGGTATGGATAAATTAGTCGGTTATGTAATGACGCCAACAGAAAGTAAATAACACAACAGATTTTATGGATGTTCGGAGATAAAACTCCTACGTCACCCCTTCCTCTCGAAACCGCGAGAAGGATATTCACTAAGGAATACAAATACAATTCGATCGAGACTTATTTCCTGCTCGATAACACTCTTACAATTTACACCGAAATTGTAACACACACTTAGAATTTAGCACTTAGGCTTTCTTAGAATACCACACTGTTATCACTTGTAGTAAATGCTCTCAACGCTTCACTTGTCTTACTTAATGTCCCACTTAATAACTCTTAGTGACTGCTCAAAATCCCGCATTTACTCTTCTGCACTTGCCTCCTTTTATAGGTGAAATATGCCAACGATCATATTTCGAAGCCTTGAATCTGATTGGCTGATCAGAGATGCAGTGATTCAGTGTCTCAGACCTGCGGTCTTCTCCTCAGACCTGACGGTCAATCTCAGACCTGGCGGTCAATCTCAGACCTGGCATCCTGTTTCAGACCTGCCGGGTTTGTCTTTTACTCAATGTAGGCACTGTCTGCTTGGACAGTTGTCTGTACTTTGAAGATTTCCTTTCTGGCTTATCCCGAAGTAGAAGGATCCGGTAGTACTGTTTTCTGCAGCCTACAGTCTTTCCTCAGACTTGCATGGATATGGAAGTATTCAGTCTGTTCCTTTGGTATCATTCTCAACAGATACCCAAAGTGTCTTCTTGTACTAGTCGGCCTCTTGACTTGGCCGAATATCTTTTGGTAGTGAAGTAACCGGACTTCTTCCGGTTATTCTTGTGTTGTGGATGATCGGTTGTTTGATGGTTCTGGTTTTGAGCTTTGGCCGATCCTTTCTCTGTGCGGTCACGTACCGAATACTCTTGATCGGTTTGGTAGCTTTGACCGGTTCGGTTTCTTCAGTTGGTTTTCTTTTGTTCATCCGGTCCGGTTCCTTGTTCCTGCGTAGGAAGTTTGTTTAAGTTAGGTTTATTTGAACCGGTATGAATTTATCTAACAAGTTAGTATGTTTAAAACGAGATAGATAGATTTGCTTAATTCATTGTAATAAGTCACAAAACTTGTAATTTTTGAATGTTTTCCATTTTTATTCCGAACTTTGTTTTATCATTCTTGGTTTGTTAAAATGATAAGACGAAATATGTCCTTTTTTTTCCTTTTGGGGAGTTTTTAATAAAATGACACTAAGTTGTTTCCAAAAAAGAAAAGACATATGTATTTTAAATTAATTAATTAAAAGGATTATTTATTTGATGAAAAGAGTAGACAAATAATTTTAAATTTTAAATCAATAAAAGATCTACATACATATACAAACGTAATTTTATTAGAGATTCGGTTATGTTCGATGTTTAGTTATACTCAATAAAGGGAATTACGTTATATCCTCTGTACTCGTTTAAAAAAATCCTCAGTCGGATGCCAAGAACAACAAGGGCAGATTTTGAGATTTCTATTGGAACCTTCATTCTTCAATTTGAAGGGATTGAGAGCTTCGTCTAACCTCAATGATCATTTATAAGGGATGATGTTCCATTCGATATCAATAGTTCTTGAGCAAAAATTGAGATTTTAATTTTTATGGTCTAATTAGGTTTAGGGAGATTATACTTAAGAGAATTAAATGGGATAAAAAACGTGAACATTGTTTGTGAGTTTTGATCAATTTCAAGAACTAGATTTTTTTAAAAATTTAAAATTATTAAAATTTTGGTTTTTAAACAAACATGTTTAAACTGATTCGAATTGATCTAAAATCATTCTTAACATCATTTAGAATGTGTTAGGAAGGTTTTTAAACCGTAATTCGAGAGCTAGAACTCAAGAACAAAAAATTGATTTTGAAATCAAATTAGAGTATTTTTATTTAGATTGGTTTGTTGGAACTGGATTCAACAGAAAGCTTAGAAATAATATAAGGATTGTTTTTCA
Organism: Impatiens glandulifera; assembly: GCF_907164915.1. Taxonomy (NCBI): domain Eukaryota; kingdom Viridiplantae; phylum Streptophyta; class Magnoliopsida; order Ericales; family Balsaminaceae; genus Impatiens; species Impatiens glandulifera. The sequence goes on from NC_061870.1 coordinate 24,196,708, forward strand.
ATCAAGAAATTGAACAATCAAACAATATTAAAGACTAGCTGAATTAGATTGTAAAAATTTCAATTTTAATTCATAAGTTGAATTACAACATGAATCGAAGTTTAATGTGAATTGAAGAACACTCCTAAACTATTTAGAAATTTTTGTGTTAATCCATAACGGAGCTCTAAGACTTTACACGGGATTTAAAATTTTAAAAAATCTTCAAAATTTTAATGTCGGATTTCGTGAGAAGTGGATTGGAGGTTTATGATTTTATTCCTTTGCTTCGTCTTGACTAAGGAGGGCTATTTATAGCCTCCTTAAGTCGGTTGAATGATCAAGTGAATCGAATTTCAGACAAAAGTCTGACTTTTGTCTGTTCTTCATTTCACTCGATCCTTCAAGTGATGATTTAACCTATGATCGTAGGTTAAATGATCACCAGGTTAGAATGATCATTTCAGCTTTTGAATTAGGTCATTTGGTGGAGTATCGGTCGAGTTCCATCTTTGAAAATCAAAGATTTCGGCTGATGTTGATCTAATTTGTCGGGAGGATGAAGACAAACTAGGGACGAAAACGGCATTGTTTGTTTTTTCCGCGTTCGAGCGCCAAGGGAGTCTTGAAACTACATCATTTTGGCCAAAGCACGGACGCTTGGGCATACCGTCCACGTTTCGTCAGTGTTGGGCATTCCGTGTGTGTTTGGGCTAACGACGATGAGGCGCTCGTTAGTTGATCCGCTACTACGCGAGCTCACCTTTCTTCCGTTACAGCGGGCGACGCAAATTGTTATCATGTGTGGGATGAAGCTTGGGTGTTCATCCGATAGCTGTGTGGTCTGATGCATTCGTTTATTTTATTTTTGGCTGCATTAGATCACCATCCTTTTTCCAGCATTAAAGTTTGTTTAAAATTGATTTTTTCTTCACTTCTTTTGACTATGTTTTTAATTTAAAAAACACACAAAAATATGTTTAATATTTATATTATTTATTTTATTTATTTTATTTTATTTATATACGGGGCTTTATAAACATTTAATTTGAAATAAAATGATTATAACATTTATTTCAAATTGTTTTATTTTATCTTTATTCTAATTAATTAATTGAGATTTAATTAATAAAATAATTATTCTAATTAATTATTTAATCATAATTTTACCTTTTATTTATTTAAAATAACTATTTTACCGTTTATAAATTGGGTAATTAAAATTTTATTGCTTATAATTTTAAATAATAATATTTTATAAGAATAATAATTATTTAAAATAGAATATTTCTTAAATCAAGTGTATAAATTATTATATTTTAAATAAAATAAATTTTTATTTTAAATAAATATTTATTATATTTTAATTTATAAAATGAATAATTTAAAATTTTATTATTAAAGATATATTATTTACAACAAAATTATTAAATTTATATATATATATATATCATTTTTATATCATTTTTATATTTTTAATCTTATAACATATAATAATTTGATTTTATAATTATAAATAGTTTATTAACAAGTTTATTTTATTTTATTTTTTAATTAAAATTAATTTTTTTGTTTAATTGCTGAAAATTGTTTTTAAGTAAAATATTGATTTCAAAAATTTATAATAATATAATTTGAAAATTTAACTTTATTTTTTTTAGAAGTTATTGTAATATATGACATACAAATAAATTTATATATATATATATATATATATATATAAATTTTATAATAAAATATATATTAAAACCTTTTTATAATTAATAATATAGTACATATAATAAATTAAATAAATTTATATCTGGACAAACTATATATAATAACCTAAAATTTATTAATAACAATATATATTATTTAATAAATAACTAAATTTAATTAATAAAATTATTATATAATAAATTTTCAATAACTTTTATTTTAATATATTTAACCTTGGTAATTATATAAGTTTTTTTATTTAATTAAAAATATTATAAAAAATACAAGTCTTTTGTTTTTATTTTTTACAATTTATTCATTTATTATATATATATATATATATAAATTTAATTAGATTTATAACAATAGTTAAAATTAAATTAATAGATAAAAATATAACATAATAAAATAAAAAACATTTGTTATAATAGATTATTAATATATATATATATATATTAATATATATATATATATATGAAAATATTAATAAACTAGTATTAAAATATTGTTTTATTTATTAAAAATATAAATATAATTAATATTAGATTTAAATGATAAAAATATAAATAATAAAATAATATTAATTAAATATTTTGAATAATGTTATTATTTTCAAAATTAATATTTATTCAAAATATTTATTTATTTAATAAAATTAATTATAATAAATCTGTTATAATAGTGTTTAATTGTAAATAATTGATTATATTTTTTTATTAGTTATATTAAATTTATTAATAAATGTTTTTGTTTTATTAGAATATAAACCTATCCTAATTCTAATAATAAATAAATAATTTTAATATTTTTTATATAATAAAATATTTAAAATTTATTTTAATCTATTAATATTTATTATAAAATAATATTTAATAATAAAAATAAAAATATATGTTTATTGATTTTTAACATTTATATATTATATATAATAAATATTTTAAATTAAATATATTAATATTTAAACAAATATATTAATTGTATTATTATATATTAAATATAATAACATAAATTTTATTTAAAATTTATTTAAAATATTATATATTATTTAATAAATAAATAAATTAAATTATTATATTAAAAATTTAATAACCTTTATTTTAACACTTTAATTTAAAAATATAATTTATCTATAAATTAATTCATAATTATTTTAATTTTAAATATAATTTTATTAAAATAATTATTATTAATATTTTATTTTATACTAACAATATTTTCTAATATACAAATATTTATAATAATACATCAATTTTAATTAATATATAAATAAGATTTATTTATATAAATAAAGTATAAAAAATTATATATAAAATAATGTAAATCATATAATAATATTATTTATTTTAAAATTATATTTATATAATAATTATACATTATTTTTATTTATTTTAATATAATTAATAATACAAATTATTTATAAGAGTAAAATATAAAAATTAAAATAATAATAGTGTTATATATTTCTTAATTTTAAATTATTTCAAAATTTTATAAGAAAATATAAATTAATATTAATAAACAAGTTAAAATAGTTACATTAGTTTGATTCTGTATTTAAATAAAGAATTTAATATCCCTGCTCAAGAACCTAACAAATCTCCTAGAATTGATGTTGATGTAAGTTCTCTTAAAATTAATCCAGCATTACGTATTCTGATATGGAAATATCTTTTTAATCAAAGGGATGAAATTAGACGAGCTTATATCAAGATGGAGATATATCAACCTATTAAGGATGAGTACCCGCCGAACAAATTTGGAAATCAAAATCGATGGTTCCAAAGTCATTGGTTTAAGAAATTTACTTAGTTAGAATACTCTCTTTTGAAAGATGCTGTTTTTTTGTTTCCCATGTTTCTTGTTTGAACATAAGCAACCCCAAAACCTACATTTATAATAGATGGATTCAAATATTGAAAGCGAGTTAATGATGGGGATAAATGCTCTTTTGTTATGCATATATGATGTAATATTTTAACACATAATAGGGCAGTTGAATATCTTGATAATCTAATGAATATTCTTGTTATATTGACAAAGTACTGAATGCATAGTTTTCAGATGAAAAACAAAATAACAGATTACAGATTACAACAACTATTGAAAGCACTCGGTGACTCATTTTGCAAGCGTGTGCATTGAGAGGGCATGACGAGTCTCTATCTTCTAATAATCGTGGAAATTTTATTGGAAAAAAAAAACAAAGCATAGAAAGTTAAATCTGAAATGCAAGTTGGAGTCCGCTCCAGGTAATTTTTCATCCTGGCTCCGCCCCTGTTTATAGTTCTTCATCCCATAAATAAAAACCTATCACTTCTTTTCTTTTATGACATTGCTATAGAAGACTTTATATTTTAGATTATAAAACTTGTTGTCATATATGTTTTTCAGTTCATTTTTCAACCCAGGCCTAAAGACACGGACACCATTCGTCCAATGATCAATATCTAAGCCCTTGATTTGGAGGAGCCTGAGCTCGGATAGCTTTCACCAGGTTTGTTAATCTGCAAACCGTTTTGGAAGCACACAAATTGTTAGATAAGCGATCAGGGATGTCCATCTTGAAGGACCCTAGAGTGTCGGATGAGTGCACCTAGATCGCCACACAGATTTCCTAGGCTAGATCTTCATCTAGCTAGGGCTGCCTCCCTCGAGACATTGAAGAATGACAACTCCCATTTGCTATAAATATGATCTTATGGTCGGTAGAGAGGAACAAGAACTGATGATTAAAGCGCCCAAACTCACTCTGATCGAAGTATCACCCTTTTCGTTTTTTTAGCTTGTTTGGAGCTTTCTTTGTTTCATTTTTGTGAGGCGTGAGTAAGTCATTGTTGTATAGCATTGTTGTTTCTTGTAACTGATAGAAGTGATTCCAATTCGTTGTAAACTTTAGTATGTATATTCTTAAAAATTGAAATGTTTTTAGTATCCTAGAATGATTTAAAAGTTGTTCATAATATACCGTGGTCATGTTAAAAAAAACAATCAGTTTATACTTTATACTCAGATATATAAGATATAGTCCTATTGATAACTTTATTTTATAATAATTAATAAAATAAAATTAAGAACTAATAATTTTCTTAAAAAATTATAATAAATAATTGAGTTATTAAAAAAATGAAAAAGTTATTATAAATAGACATTAATATATGTGCATCCCAATATATTGTAATATAATTATAATAATTATGCTCACGTTTCTATTCCGAATTATTTATTTAAGAATGTTTTTCTTCTTTGATCAATAGTTAATCGGTGACAGGGGTGATTATTTGTGTTTCTGTCCCTAATCTCAAAATTAATCTGTCTTAAACAATAAAAATACAATTAAATATATAAAATCACTAATATATTTATTTATTTTTTAAATTTTATAAGAGTTTTAATATTATTTATTTTATAAAAATATAATTTTTCGACACTATATATATATATTTTATTAAAAAAAATTATATAAAAAAATATTTTTTCAAAACAAATATGATATAAAAGGTGTTTCAGTTCTCAAAATGATAGTAAAAGTCATTCCAAATGGGACTTTATTTAAAATACATTCTCCACCTACATCCCTCGTTCCTAATCCCAACTAATCTTAAGGACAAGTTAAGGTAAACATGGATTTCAATATTTTCTGTTGATTATAAGTTTTTTTTTTATATATTTTTCTTTATAATATTTCAAATATTTAAATTATAGGTTAACATGATTGATTTTATATATAAATCATTTAATAATAATAAAATAAAACTTGTACAACTAAATTTTACTAAAATAAACTAATAAATTATTAGATTTTAAATTTTCAAGTTTACAAATATTTAAACTCTAGAAATTTAATTTAACTAAAATTTTTTTCATATAATTCACACGTATAAAAAATATAAACCGAATAAATTTAATAAAAAAATTATAATAATATGTTTAAAATTATTAATAAATCACGAATAATATATTAAAATAAAAAATAAAACACTCTTCTTTCACACTTTATTCACTTCGATAAACTAACTCATTTTCTCATATATCTTATCACATATTCTTTTCTCAAGAAACTTATCATTTCGTGACATTACACTTTCAAAGTCAAATCAAAAATCTCAAATATTACCAATATCTTTTTTACCCTCAAATTACTGAATTAGTCATCCTCAATCGACATTTCATCTCGTGACCTTAAAGCACTTAGACTGACCAACCATCTTCCACATTTATCTATCAATTCAAATCGAATGTTACCAATCTCTTTTACCCTCACTTTGACTCATCAATCCCCCAATCAACCTCTCATAGCTTGACCTTACTTACTTCAATTAACCAAAACCATCTTATTCCACATTTTTATCCCACTAATCTCAATTGACCTCTCATCTCGAGACTTTACTTTCATTTTGGTCAAATAACTCGACTTACTTATCCTCAATTCGACTGACCAACCCATCTAATTTCACATTTATCCATCTTAATCGGACATCTCATACCGTGACCTTTTAATCTCACTTTGGTACATTGTCAGTCTCTTTTAATCTCATTTTGACACACCAATCCCCAATCGACCTCTTATCGTTTGGCATACGAACTTCGACTAATCATCAATCTCATTCCATATTTTTATCCACCTCAATTGACCTAGTCGACCTCTCATCGTGTGGTATACTCACTTCGACTAACTAACTATCTCATTCCATATTTTTATCCACCTCAATTGACCTATTCGAGCTCTCATCGTGTGACATACTCACTTCGACTAACCAACTATCTCATTCCATATTTTTATCCGCCTCAATTGATCTTTAATCTTGTGACCTTACACTTTCACTTCGATCAAATCAACAAACAACAAACCATCTCCTTCCATATCGTGAATGTTATTTACCCAACCATCGTGAATGCCATTTACTCAACCACCAATTTCATCGCATATTTTAACCATCCATCCCAATCGACCTCTAATTTTGTGAATGTCATTTATCCACCCACCAATTTCATCGCAAATTTTAACCATCCAACCATCTCCTCACTTCGATAAACCAACGTTTTTATTTCACGTATTAGCATATATAATTTATATGATTAACAATTAAAAAATATTTATATATAAATAATATTTGTATTTTTAAAATACTTATTAAATATTTATTATATTAATATATTTAAATTAAATATTTATTTTTAAAATTTATTAATATTTTTATTAAAGTTTATTATATATATATATATATATATATATATATATATATATATATATATATATATATATATGAATAAGTTATTAATGTTGATTTTTTATTATTATTTTAAATAAATTTTGAATTTTATTTATTTAAATTTATTATTAAAATAAAAATAAAGAAATGTGTTATTATAATAATATATATATATATATATATATAAATTATTAAATTATTTGTTAAAAGTTGTTATGTTACCAGTTTAAAATATACATAAAGTATTTTTAATATTATTTTTAACTATGTTAAATTTATGAACGGATTAATCTATAATTCAGTCCAAATATTCATTATTTTTACATACATATTTAAATTAACCATAAATATGCACAAGGTGTTGTAACCGTTTGAAATTAAGCTTTAATATATATTGTTTTGATCTTGTTAATTTATCTTGAACCGTCCAGTTTTCCCAGAAATGAAATCAAATTAGAACTGGGTCTTACAGCTCTGGCCCATTTTGTTTGGAAGCCCATTTTGTTTGGTAGCCCATTTGAAATTATCCCTGATGGGCCTGGAGAGACTATTTTTCATATTCAATAAAGTTTTATTAAGTGAATTATATTAAGGATGCAAGTGCAACAAGTTAAGTTTAACTTAAAAAAAATTTAAACTAGTTAAATTCATAAAGTGTTGTAATTGCAATTAATTGAAACTTTCAGGAATAGAACAATAATATTGCAGAATATTTCAGCAAATTTGCATAAACTTCAAAATAAAGTCAATACATTGAAATTGTTTCACAGCTACCCAAACAAAAATTGCAGAACAATTATGATCCAATCTCTAGCTATATATGAATCAAGGAGTTACATTGATCGGTAAAAAACAAAATACAGTAGGCGTTAGTTTTCACCTGGAGTTACTGTTGTTTCTGCTTCTTCTTCCGAATTAGAATCGAGAGATGTTGGAGATTATTTTGATCGGTGTTCTAGATCTCAGAAATTGATTCGTTCGTCTTAGGGTTCAACTTTATTTATAGGAGTTCGATCCCTTCCATTAGGGTTCCGTCCTCTCCCTCTTCCCCGTGATCACCTTGCAGAAGTTGCGGCGTACGGTGTTTGTAGGTGAGTTCCCGTCTTTTTCCTTTCTTGTTATCCTTTTTTCCTTATTGAGTTGAAATGGTTTATAGAAAGAGGAGAAGATTGGGAATCTAAGAAAGGTAACGAACCAGAAAGAAAATGTAGATTGATCGAGGAGAAAAACAACAGGAAGCACAACGATCTGACGCCTAGAGTCTTTCATCTCTCTCTCTGTGAATTCGCCCAGGCTTCCACTGCTCCATTGTTTGGCGGTGAAGTCTGGAGGTCGATTTGATTAGGTTTTAAGAGAGAAGAGGAATTGGGCTAGTGGTTTCTAATTTTAATATAATATTTAATTTGTATTATTTTTTACATTTATATTTAATTAAATTTAAATAATAATTAATTAAAGCACAAATGTTTATAAAAAAATTAATAATAAAATTTAACAATTTTATGCTATAAAAATTAAATAATTAATTTTTTAATATTAATAAAATTATAAATCAAATTTAATTTGAAAAATTAAAATAATGAAATAAAATATTTATAAAATTAAAAAGAAAAACATAAAAATATTAAAATTTACAATTGTTAAAGTATTAAGTTCTCAACAAGTATTTACATAAAAAATTAATAAAGGTTGGTGCATGTACAAAGGTTGGCAAAAGTTTATTTTCTTTTAATCTTTAGCCACGCTTAATATGCGTTGGCATATAAAGGTCGCCAAAGATATGTTTTGTTGTAGTGATTTATCATGGGGATGGTTAGCATTATTCGTGTAACTCATTACCATTTTAAATTAGAGCGTTATTACTTATAAGTAAGTTTCATGTTACTTGGATAAAGAGGTTAACACAATAAATATATGATTACATGTACTCAAATTAATTATAGATTTTAAAGGGGGAAAAGTAGTTCTAAGTGATTAATAAATGCTTAGGTGTAGGTAAAAATGAAGTTTTATTATATTACACAAAATAATTCTTTAGTTGTGAATGTATAGTAAATAGAAGATGTAAAAATCAAATTAATTAATTGTTAGGAAGATCATCATTGTGTTTTGTTAATTTAGCTGAAGTAGCATACAAATTAATTAATTATTGATTAGAAATATCATCGTTTTGATTTTGTTAATTTAATTATAAAATTAATATTATAAGTTATTATAATGATAATGTCCGTTACAATGTTAAAATATGTTAATATGACTAAACATAAAAAAACAATTATTGTCGATAATTGTTTATAATATTTTAATATAAAAAAAAATTGATCGACTATTATATAATTTTTTAGTTATGTTTTCAAACATAACAATTCGACTGTTAATTAATAATATAACTTAGTTATATATTTATGTTATATTGAAATTATTAATATATATAGATATAATTATTTGTTATATAAACAGATAATTAAAAAATAAATAAATAATATATATTTTTTGTTTATATAGATATAAATATAAATATTAATGATAATATAGAAAATATAAATATATATATATATATATAATAAAATAAATAAATATAGATAAATAAAAGATAAATTATAATATAAATATATATATATATATATATATATATATAAACCCTAAATATACCATCATAATTATACCATGTCTCAATATATTATCATCATTATCATTTTAGTATTTTTAATGATCACTCTTAAATTCAATTGGTTAAACTTTTTGAATTACTAAAATAAATTTATAATTATGTGTATATATATTTTTGTAGGTAAAATTTTGACTCATTGATTTGAAGATTGAGCACCATAAATATTATAGTGTGAAGATATTTGTCCCTAGTTTTACTATCTTCATCTCCTTTCTTTGTTCAACGGAAACATGAAGAGAAATGTGATTTTTTCATAAAATCTATCCAAGCTAAAATGATAATAATATCAATTAAACAAATAAAATCTTCGCTAAATCTCTTTAGTGATAGGAAATCAATCAATAACTATATATATTTTCAGTTGTTATTGACGTTATATACAAAATATTTTGGGCTCTTAGTTCAATCTAACACTTGTCTTTCATCCTTAACTTCCTAATTAACTTTCCTTAACCTGATTAACTTCCTGTAAATTTATATGGTTGTTTACTAAGAAGATTAGACAGAGAATGGAGAAATCAGAACAAGAACTTCCTTTGCAGTCCCTAATGGGACGAGACCTGGAAATGCTTACAATTCATCATTCTGTACAGATCTAATGCATGTTTGGTAACTTGAGAATATTAAATTAAGGAGTTCAGTTTCAAATGTATGTTCATTTTGATTTTCGGTATAAGTACTGTTCTAATCTCCGCGATCTTCTTGGTCAAAGATTCTACTAAGCTTGACGGTAAGCTTCATTTGATTAGAGTTTATGATATTATCATGTTGTCATTCTCAATTAATATTATGGAAACATATACCAAAGTAGTAAGTGGGAGGTAGGGCTGATCCTAAGAAGTTCTCTGAATTTGGGGCTATACAAATTTAAATTTTGGTTCCCTAAAATAATAATTTTTTTTAAAAAAAAAAATAATTAATAAAATAAAATATAAATAATTAATATATTATAATATAAGACTAAAAAAAAGATTAAAAAAATTATTTTTATAATATATATTTAATATTAAAGTAGAAAAAAGAGAAAAAAATAATATTAATAATATAATATTATTAAATATAAAAAAATAGGACCTTATAAAAATGGGAGGCCCTAGGCAACTGCATTGGTTGCCTTACCCATGACATACCGGTGAGACGGTTAGTAATTGGATAAGATGAAAAATAAATGAAGAGGTTCTATTGGAATAGATGACTAGATAAAATGAGGATGCTGTAAAATAAAATTAACCAACTAAACTAAAAAACATCAAATTACTAAATAAAGAAAAAGAATTATAGTTGGAATCTCATGTGACTCAAATCAAGTTCATACCTTAAATGATATTTATTTAATAAGAATAAATCATATAATTTTTTATTTTTTTTTAAGAGTGATTGAATATCAACTTCTCATATTTAAAATACTTCAAAAATTAAGAGAAAATAGAGATTGGAGAGTGTATTATTAAATAATTAACTTATTCAAATACATATATTAATAATTCATTATCTTTTATTTTATTAAAAACAATTACTAAAATAATTATAAAAAATTAATTAATATAAAATAAAATAACGAAATTTTATTTAATTTATCAATAAACAAAGAATAATTTTAAAATATATAATCAGGAATTAATAACAAAAAAAGATTAATTAAAACTATTAAAAATCAATAAACATATATAATTATAATAATGTTGTTTTCATGAATTCTAAATAATCATTTTTTTATAAAAATAATAATTAATTTTATAAAATAAAAATTATTTAAAATATAATATTTCCTAAATCATTACATAAATTAATATATTTTATAATATATTTTTTAATAATTAAATTATTATTTAAGTAATTAATTAATATATTTAAATTTAGAAAATAAAATAATTTAAAATTTTATTATATAAAATATATTATTTATAACCAATTTAATACATTTATATATTTAATTAATATTTATATTATTTTTTACATTTTTACTATTATAATATATAATAATTTAATTTTATAATTATAACTTTTTTATATTATTATTTTTAAAAATTCTAATTTTTTTGTTTAATTGGTGAAAAATGTTTTAAGTAAAATTTAACTTCAAAATATTATTTCAAAATTTTACTTTAATTTTAAAATTTAACTAGTAATATATATATAATATATGACATACAAATAAATTTAGAATTTGTTTTTAGATTTTAAATTATAATGAAATAAATATAAATAATTTTACTATAATTTATTTAAAAATATATATTAAAACCTTTTTACAATTAATAATATTACATATAATAAATATTTTAAATTAAATAAATTAATATTTAATCAAAATATATTAATTTAAATTATTATTATATATTAGATATATTAACATAAAATATATTTTAAAATTTATTAATAATATCATATAGTATTTAATAAATAAATATATGATAAAAGATAAATGTTTTTTTTTAATTATGTTTTTTAAGTTTCTAAAAACAGATGATTTTTTAAATAATAAATTATTAATATAATATATATAGTAGAAAGTAGAAAAAAAGGTGTTGACAAAAGTGAAGAAGGTAGGAATAAAATATGATTAATTAGATATAATTTATAATAATGATAACATTTATATATTATATATAATAAATATTTTAAATTAAATTAATTAATATTGAAACGAAATATATTAATTTAAATTATTACTATATATTAAATATAATAACATGAAATATACTTTTAAATTTATTTAAAATATTAATATAAATTTAAATATATATATATATATAACATTAAAAACATAATTATTCAATAATATTAATATTTTTATTAATACTTTTAATAAATAATATATTATATAGATAATATTTAATAAATATATATAATAAAATAAAATAATAGTATAATCATATGTATAACTTAAATTAAATAAATATTTGTATTAAAAGTTTAATATTTATAATGAACAAAATTAATTTAATATAAATATTATATTAAAAAATATAACAAACAAATTATTAATAATTAATTTTATTCAAGTATGTTAATATATCTATATTTAATTATTCTATAATATATATAAATATTAATTTAATTATTTAAAATTAATAAAAACAAACAATTTTTAAATACTATTAATATTTTTATAATCATTTTATATAATATAACTATATTTAAATAATATTTATAATTGGATAATTAGTAATATATATTGTTTTAATATATAATATAAGTTTTAATATTTATAATATTTAAACAAATAACATTTTATTTTATTTTAAATATATGTTAATAATAAAATTTATAAATATCATAAATAAATAAATAATTTGTATCCAATAATAAATAATAAATTATTTTTATAAAAATAAATAAATAAATAAACTAAAATTTAAAAATAAAATCAATAGAATATAATTAATAATAAACAAAACTTAAGGAATTCTAATTTTAATTTATAATTTAAGAAATAAATAACTTATTAATGTATAAATAATTATTATAAATAAGATTAAAATTAATATATATATATATATATATATATATATTAAAATTTGAGAATACTATATTATAAATATTAGTATTTGTAAATATTTATTTTATAAATTTATATATTATTTAAAAATGATTATATATTATTTTATAAAATATATAATATTTAAAATTTTAAACACTGTATTATTTTTTTTATTATAATTATATAATTTTATAACTATTTAATCTATTAATCTGATTTAATATTATGTTTGTTATATATATATATATAAATAAATAAATAAATAAATCTCTTTAATATATTTATTTTAAACTATTACTTTTATTTATAAATAAAATAAATTAAAAGTTTAATATATATTTTATCTCTATTAATGTTATTATTATTATTTTATTAATATTGTTGATTAATTTTTATTTTTATTACTAAATAATATAATTTTTTTATATATATATATTAATTAATAATTGGTTTTTAAAAAAATATATATATTTTTAAATAACTTTGTAATAATATTATATATATATATATATTATATATATGAGATAATATATTGTATATGGTCAGTGATAAAATATATTTATAAAAAATTAGTTATGAATATATATATATATATAAATGATTAGGTGAGGGAATGACGTAACATAATCTTATTTATTGGTTGAAAAAATCAAATAAAATCATTTCTCTAATGATTAACTTGTAATTATATTGAAGTTTGGATTAATTAAGGTCTAACTACTAGAATGACTTTGCGTAATTAGTTTACGACAAAAAATTATAATCAAACACACGTTTAAACTCAATTTTCTCTCTACCTACCTCCTTAACGTTTAAGATTATAATTAATTGTCTCTTATATATTTATTTATTTTCTAATTATTTTATTCATTCTCTCGCATTGATTTAATCTTTTTTTAATCATTTTATTTATTTTATCTTATTTATTTCATATATTTCTAATATTTTTATATATTTATATAAAATTATTATAATAAAAAATATATATTTAATATATTTTTATTTATAATATATGTATCTTAATATATAAAATAATTAAACAAAAATATAAAATATAAATACATTGTAATTTTTTTATTTATAATTATAGTTTCAAAAATAATTAATTGTCTTAATTAATTATCGAAAAATACATGTTACGGGATAAGAGAAATGATTGAAAGATAAAAAATATATATATATAATAATAAATTACTTTCTTTATTCATATTATTTACATTAAAATATATTAATTTTTAATTTAAGTTATTTATTAATATTTAAAATTATATATTAATTTTTTATTATAAATATTAATATAATTTATTTTCAAATATATATTATTTTTTAATTTAAATTATTTATTAATACTTAAAATTAAATTAATAAATATATATATGAGAAATGATTAGGTGAGGGAATTTGGTAAGGGAATTTGGTGAGAGAATGACTTGGCATAATCTTATTCGTTGAAAAAATCAAATAATTTCTCTTTTTTCTCTCTTTCCTCCACTTTTACATTTTCCAACCAATGAGGGTGATGTCAAGTAATTCCTTCACAAAATTCCCTCACCAAATTCTCTCTCTATCACTCCTCTATATATATATATATATATATAATATTAATTATTAAATAATATTATAAATATAAAAAATAATAACGTACTTCAACTTCAGAATTCAGAATAAGCTAAATAAGTTTACTTTAATAAACTAAAAATAAGCTGAATCAAATTAGCCCAATTAAAAATGATATTTACAATAAGACTTTTACCATCAAATGAAATGAATCACTAATTATCAGTTTTTTTTGTGAAACAAAAATGGGATAAAAATTGTCATTCACTTGCTTTAGATAAATTAATAAAAAATAAATAAAATTAAGTTTATATGATTATAGGCCCTCTATTTTAATCCTCATGAAATATTTTGAGATACTAGTGGAAAACTATTTGTTATTTTTTCAATAAATGGAATTTTAAAACTTTTAGGATTTTAAATAAGATGATAGGGCAAGACTCCCACATGTGGCAGCTAGCGTGAAAAAAAAATGTGACGTGGAAAAAAAATCCATTGATTAAATCATAGCATTATCTTATTGAATAATAGCTATGAACATAATTGAGTATTAAATTTCTCTCTCTAAACAAATTGGAAGAAGATGAGATTACTGTGAATAAAGTGATTCCAAATACTGAATAAGTTAACATGTAATAACTTTAAAACTGAATTGTAATATAATATTTTTATAAACTGAGTTATAATTATTTTTAAATTAAAATATATTGTCTTGTAAACTAAACTGTGTTTTCAACTAATAAATTGAAATGTAATGTTATTTAAATCGAAATATAATGTCTTATAAATTAAACTGTAATGTTATTTAAACTAAAATGTAATGTTATTTAAACTTAATTTTAATATTTTTAAAATTAATTTGTAATTTTTTTTAAACTGAACTGTAATGTGTTTTAAAATTGAACGGTAATTTATTACAAATTAAATGTAATTTTTTTGGGGGAAACGGTTTAACATCATTTAATTAAGAAGCTCAAAAAGTGAGAAGGTCAAGAATTAAAACTAGACAAACCCTAGTTTCGATTATAAGATGACAAACAAACGACTCTACAGTTTCCAAATAGTAGCAATCAAACAACAATACAGACAAAGATTACAATTAATGTTCTCAATCTTTATTGTTATTTCCATATTCACCTTATAGGCCATGTTGTTCTCTTTCACATCCCCTTCTTTGCTCATACTTAATGAAAGGTGATTGAATTGTAGCAGATGATGATGCATGTGTGCTCTCATTGTTTAGTCTACTTTTGTATGAACATGTACTGATCTGATAAAAATGATTCCTTTTCAGAATTTCAAGGCATTTATCAATATTTTTCTCTAATTCAGTTTTGTAGGTTTGAGAATCAACAACCCTAGTTTTCTTCTCATTATTCTCTTATGTTATTTTATTGTTTTCTTCTTTTGAATGTTCCTCTTCCTTATCTTCAGAATGAACTTCTTCATCATCATTTGTTACTTCAATTTTGTTGCTTTCTTTCTCCTCTGATTCTTTCTTGTTTTCTTCCTTTTCAATTTCCTCATTTTGGTCTTCTTTATCACTATTCTTGACTTCTGCAATATGCTCTTCCATTCTTGATTTTTCCATTTCATTTTCCTACTTTTCCGCTTCTTAGGCTTTCAGGTTTTTAACTTTTTCTCAATTGTTTTTACACATTTAGTACTAGCATGTTGGAAAGTATTGTAGAAAACACACATGTTTGGCCTCCATTCATATGAGATTTTCATGATTGTGGACTTTCCCTTCCTGTCAACAACTGTCATGTTTTTTGGCAGTAAACTTTGAGGATGCATTTCAATGATCATTCTAGCAAAAATAATGTATTATTCTCCATCTGTAATTGAGTCCATATATAATTATTTCCCCAATAGACTAGTAAAGTGACTTAGAGCTTCTGCATTATAAATGTGTGTTGGGATGTTCCTAAACTTGAACCATATTTGGGCTGTTTCATTTGGCTTGCTTAGAATGCTAAATTCTTCAGACCATCTCTCCAGCTTCATATAGTTGGATCCAATATAAGTATGTACAATTTTTAGAATATCATCAAAGTTTGTTCCATTATTAAATTGCAGATAATAGAGATCATGGATGTTTACAAAAACTTTTCTATTCTTTATGCTCCCATTATTTCATCAGTGCTTCCTTGGTGATTAGGAAAGATATACGATTCTTTCCAATGTAGTTCCCAATAACTATATTTTTCATTCTTTGACGCATTTCTCCTCCACTTAGTGAGCAATTTAAATTCAAAAGGAGAGTTGAAAATCTTAACTTTTTTTAGAACAATCTTGAATTTTGTTTTTAACACACCCAAATAGATTTGACATTTGTATGCATGATCATTTGTTTTCTTTTCTGTATTCTTTTTCCATACTTCATTTACCTTCTAGCTGGAATTGCTCCTGATAATATAGGTCTTTAATTTTGGGGACTTCGTCATCTCTCTTATTGTTTCCACTGACCACTTTACTATCTTTTCGTATTTTTCCTTCTTCAAGGTTCCAATCTTGAAGATAATGCATATTCAATTGAACAGTTATTTGCTGTATTTTCTTTTTGTTGAGTATAATCTCTAATTTTTTTAATGCATCAATAGTTTTGTAATTTGATTTTTAAGCCCAAATAGATTTGCTCTTTCATTATACCAAACCTTTCATATATTCTTTCATTTTCCTCTATTTTTTGTTTTAGTTTTTGTAACCCACGGGACGTACAGTCTAACAGATACGCAGTTAGACGTGCAGTCTAACAGATACGTAGTTAAACGTGTAGTCTAACAGATACGCAGTTAGACGTGCAGTCTAATAGATACGCAGTTAGACGTGTAGTTTAAAAGATACGTAGTTAGACGTGCAGTCTAACAGATACGTAGTTTGACGTGCAGTCTAACAGATGAAAGTTAGACGTTGGCGTCTAACTCCTCCAGACAAGTCTGAAGTGAAACGCAGTTAGACGTGCAGTCTAACTCCATTAGACTTGGTGGTCTAATGGATCTCGCTATTAGACGTGGGCGTCTAACTTCTTTAGACTTGACAGTCTAATGGAGCATGTCTAATGCCTCGCTTCAGCAGTGCTTAAAATTAGCATCCGTTTACCCACGATCAACTAACTGTATGCTACTCCTACTCCACTGATCTGTGCAGATCAGTACGACAGCTAGTTGCATCCAATAAATGAATGTCACTTAATTAAATATTTTTTCCACTACTTGTTCCTTGCAGGACAGGTCTAGAAAAATATCCGGCGTACTACCAGTTCGGTACGGCCACGATCCTTGTGCACAGAGCCTGTTGTACTCTTGTACTATGGAGGCTTTCCAATAGGCGTTTGCCACGTGTCCATCTAGAAGATTCGACCGTTGATGATTGTCTTCTATATATAAATCCTCAACGACAACGGTCGCTTAGCTAGTTTTTACTAGAGTTTTCACCAGAGAAAAAAGTTTCACCAGTGTACTGATTTTCATAAGCCTTACTTGCTATCAATCTTATACTCTTGCACTTTTTGATCTGTACATCTTCAAGTTCAAGAGAGAATCAAAATCTGTCTAGCTGAGTGAAATTCTTAAACATATTGTAAGTTGAACAAGGTCTGTTATGTTCAACAGTTAGCTAGCCAATAAAATGTATTTGATTTAAAGAAGTATAGTAAATCATTCCGGTGGTTGGAAGAAGGGGGTGGCGTAAGAGAGTTTGCTTCGAACATCCATAAACAAACTGCTGTGTTATTTACATTATGTCTTCTCTTTTCGAACCGGTTCTTAACTTCAAACCTGAGCAAACGTTTCCTCACTTGAATCGTTTTAAGAATTTGCAAGGGTTTGTGAAGAATAGAAAGTGATATTAATCCTTAACAGGATTTCTATCAAACCGTTTTTCAGAAGTTGTCATCAATAGTCAGACCCCGTCTCTATTGATTACACCGATCCTATCAGTCTATTTCAGAAAAGTTTCAAATTACAAAAATTTTGATAATTCAAATATCAAAGTTTGATCCCTAATTGGAATTTTAAAGTTTCAAATAACATTTGAGCTTAAAAATGATTGTATTTCAGTTTAACATATTTATATTTATAAAAGTTAAAATAATTATTATAAACCTTCTTCATTTGAATTATTTAAATAACTCAATCTTAACTACACAATTTTACCTCATTGTAAATTAACACATCACTCAATTTATTAACTAAAATACTAAAATACTCTTTAATTTAAATTTCAAAAGACACTCAATAAAAAAAATATATATATATATATTAATTTGAGTGAAAATAGCAAAATATAAACAACTTAAATAGCCTAATTAAAGTAGAGATGTAGTAATAACAAGTAGAACTTATAGTATAGAATCTTAAATGGACTAGGACATGACATATCACATATGTCCTGATCACTGAATCATCCATCTGCAATGTACCCGTTATTTAGAAATGTACAATATCTCAATTAAATTCATCTAGCTACCTATAAAGAAAACTTAACCCATAGCTAGGTTATATGAGAAATTAAAAAAAGAAAAAAACAGAGGGGCAGGGATTTTTACTCGTAGTATTGAAGGAATCATTTAATATTTACTCTCTTGCATCGGATCGCATCGTATCGCCATCGCATCGCATGCAAAAAGCAGAAAAAAAGAGCAGGCTAAACAGAAATAGCGTTTGCTAAGGTCGCTCTCACTATAGGCCCCCCTTTAGATTTTGTTTGGATTCTACCTTTTCTTCATCTGTCAAATATACCATTTCACTTCTCATTATTTAAACATTGGAATTTTTTCTTTTATTCTATTCAATTGCTAGATCAATGTGGTTGGTGTTTGTTGTTACTATTGTGATGCAACTTATGGAATATGGATCACTTATGAATATTTATAAACATTCAAAATTATAACATTCCATATATATATGAATATAACATCATTAACATAAGGAATATAAGAATACAACTTTTGATTGAATTAATTGTATATTTATTTTTGACAGAGGTCAATTTAATTAAAGCTATGACAAAAGAAAAGAAGGGAAGAAAAAAGACACCACCCACAAAACTCTTTTCTCATCTGTCCCCAAACCCCAGAGAGAAAATGAAAGGAGAGACAAACTGTCCTATGAAAGGAAAAAAGGACCCCACATTTCCTATACCATCCTCCATTTAGGGAAAGATTATAAATCAACTATTGTGGATTTTTTTGGGTTGATCAATTAGTAATTAAATTTCAATGACACATTTTTTTTTAGATGAAGTGAATGAGAACTAAGCTTTAACCTACAAACATTGAAAAGAATTGGGGGCATACAAATTTACATTAAATACAATAAACCAAAAACTTTCAATCATTCCTTCTATTTGAAATCTCATTACATAGATAGACTACAATCTTTTTATATCTAATAATAACACTAATATTACATGTCAAAAAAAAAAAACAAGCACGACTAATAATTAAAGACCAGATGAAGCTCCGAGTTGTAAAAAAATAGAAAGACACAAAAAAATTGCACAAAATGTTCAATACAAAATTTGAGAACATTGGCACATTATTTTTTGTTTGATTCTCATTTATTCTAAAAGATATAGCTATCATGAGAAATCATTTTAGAAGAAACAAAATAATAATATAAATCAACAAAAATAAATATGGAATACTAAATAGTTAAAAAATAAATCCAACATTGAGTCAAGGTGACTCAAAAGGCAAAGAACTTCTCATGAGCAAAAAAAAAGACAAAGAACAATGAGAGATCTTATTTTTCCTTTATCCTTATATATATAAATAAATATATACATCTTCCTCTCTCATAAATTATAGTCCTCCTAGACAAATTATTCATCTTGAAAATTTGTCTCCAGGAAATTTGTTATTTGTAGTACAAAATAATTACAAGCAAATGGAGTTAGGATTTTGATTGGATAGAATAAAAGGAATTAATACCATAAATGGCAAATTCTTGTGTCCATATATATAGTTCTTGTACTAATACTGGAACAACAATGAGCACAAATGGTGCTCTTTCTCAATTTTTTTTCCTTATCTATTTTATATTACATTAACTTCGTCTTCATAGAAAATTAAAATTAATTATGGTCAATTGTTATTTCAAAATAGAATTTGAGCAAATGAGTTCCAACTATCACAAATTTTCTTATAAATGAGGGTAAGTTTATCATTATTTTTAATATATTATTTTTCTTTTCTTAATTAATTTATTATATTTATATAAAAAGTATAAAAAAAAAATTCTTCAAATATTTTCAAACATTACATATTTTATAAGTCATTTAAATCAAATTTGACATATATATATATCGGAAAAAATATTTAGATTTATATACAAATAAGTCCAAATTGATAAATTATATACAAAATTACATTATTTTGAATTATGTGAAAAATAAATATTAAATCTATCTCTTTTCGAATTCCTCACGTCTTTTATTGTTATTACACATTTTTTAGTCAATAAAATCACGAAAAAAAATTATTAAATAAAATAAAACTATGTTCACATCTACAAATATATTTAGTTTAAATACAAGACAAATTAATTAGAAAAATAAAAATAATATATTATAAAAAAAATTATTTTGTTAATTTTGGAAAACCTCAAATTACTGTAATTTTGTTAGTTCAATTCTCATAGGGCAAATTTATTGTTAGAACCACAGTTAAAACGAAAACGATCAAAATTATTGAATGATTTAATTAAAATCATTTATTTATACTAACATTCTTAATCATCTTACTCCAACTAAATGTATAGCTTATTTTGGACAACAAAATAAATGATTAATTTCAAATAAGCTAGTATTAAAAGTGGATATGACCAATATATAGTAACAAGTGGTTGGAAAGTTCATTATTCAATAAAAATCAAAGGGTTCACTCATCAGCTAGGAATAAATTTCTGGTCTCTAACAGAATCCTATAAATGATGGAGAGAATTGGAAAAATAAAAAATCAGAGGTTATAAGAGAAACATATAAAATTCATAGTGATATAAATTGTAATAAAAAATGTATTAATGAGGATACCAAACATAGGTGATTCAAGATCCGTTTCTTACTCATCTCTGTTATGATCCATTCATTTTTTTTTATAATGTATATGGATGCACTCTTCAAATTAACACTCGGTCAATACTTTTAATAAATAATTCAGATTAGTTGTTTTCATCACAATTTTTATGAGCTTAAGATCATTGAAATTGGGTTATCATTTTAATACTTGTTTTAATATAAATTATTTGAATAATTAATATGTTATTTATGAGTACTTTATTAAGGTAGCTCAAGTGTAAAAGTGTTTTTTAAAAGACTTTAATTACAAGTTTTACTATTTAAAAATTTTTTTTTTTTGTAAAAAATATATATTTATTTTATAATTTAACATTTTATGCATCAAGAAATTTTGTTTGACGTTGTTTTTTGGGATAAAAATAATTTTATTTATTTTTGTATAAAAAGTTTAATATGATTTGGGATTATATATATATATATATATATATATATATATATATATATATATATATATATATATATATATATATATATATATATATATATATATATATATATATTTCTTAAATATCCTTATAAATAATAAAAATATTTAAATAAAAAGTAATTGATATTTGTTTAATAAATATAATAATTTAATTGTGGATAAAAATAAAATGTGACGGTTATGTTTCAAATAAAATTCCCAAATAACTCAATGTGGAAATTCAAAATAGTTTGTGACATCAAACAATACTGATTATTATTGAGATTATAAAAAATATATTTACAAATAAATAAAGTCAAACTATAGGGGAAACGGTGTCGGCGTTCCTGTCAAGTGATTAACAGGCACTACAGAAAATAGAGATAGGTTGGAGAGAATTAAAAAAGCTCCTCAAACTTATACAAAACATTCAAATTTATTCTTAACTTTGTAACACAATTCATTCTTGCAAAGACAAGAAAGGGCAATCATATTCTTATATCTCTCAAATATCAAAATTATATGAAAAATAATAAGAACAAATTTTTTTACTTCATTATTTTATATATAATATTATAATTTAAATCATGATTTTAAAAGAAAACTATTTTATAGATTTAAAAAGAAAAATGTAATTGCTTTTAGATGGTTTCAAATATAGACCATAATGTACAACTCTTATTGAAAATTATGTTAAATTTAATTTTAAAGTCATGGACATATTAATTATAATAAAATATATTGTTTTAATAATCTTATATTACCATTGATATAGTCCTATCATACTTAATTTGTTATGTAATGTGTTTAAAAAATTATAATTTTTTGGTTTATTTTTATATTTAAAATACATATGTTGTTTATTTATTTATTTTTTTGTTTTTTCTTTTGTTGTATCATTTGTAATTAAAGTTAACATTTTTTTTATAAAATATTATAATTTATTTATAATACATTAATCATTAAAAAAATTAATTTATATAATAAATAGTGAATAGCTAATAATTATTTTATTTATATTGATTTTTTTTATCCCGACCATACTTCAATTTATAAGATTGGAATAAAAAACTTTTAATTAAGTTATAAAGCCAAATAATTTTTGAAATAATAAATGATTTAAAAATTAATTGTGATTTAGTTTTGTAATGTTATTGTTGTGTAATAAATTTGAAATAATATTTGGTCATGTCTCAATAATTAATATTAAAATTATTGTAATATATATAACATGATTTAAATGTATAAATAATGTGATAAAAAAATACAATTATTTGTGTACAAACTTGTTTAATATACTTGCAATTTTTGAGGGCGATTTGTTTTTCTAAAATTCTAAGATAAATCAAATATTATTTTATTTATTTTTTCGTTAATCAAATTATTTAATTTATTAATTAACTAAAATATCTTATAGATATATTTTTATTATATATTAATATAATTTTAAGAAATTTTATTAAAAAAAAAGTACACACTTTATTGTATCACAAATATTTATTTCAATAATCAAAATCGAATAAACTCGTAGTACAACACCCCCAATAAACTCTTGATTATTGTACTCATCTAAAGTCTTTATTTTTTCTGCTTTAGATTCAGCTTATTGATCTGAACTAATCCAACAATTTAATGATAATATGAAAAGTTATAAACTAAATCAATTTATAATGTCACTAGAATGAAAAAGATATTTGAGGATTATCTTAGTAATATGATACAAGTTAAAGGATGAACTTAAAGTTTAGACTCAATGAGTTGGAAAGTGATGTACATCCATCACAAATGCTAATATACGACCCTTTGAAGTGACAAGATATAGACTCTGTTTCTGTATGTCTGTCTCTCTGTCTTTTCTGTACATCTCTTTTAATTTATTTATTAATATATTATTATTATTATTGTGATATTTCAGAGTAACTGAGCTCCTCTCTAATGTCTAGACTGCAGGAGGGTTGAAATGGAAACTGATTAACCAATGCTATTGACATCATTGTTTAATTATTATTATGATCATCATCGTCAGAACCAGCCTTCCTCTGTTTAAATA
Source organism: Impatiens glandulifera (assembly GCF_907164915.1). NCBI lineage: Eukaryota > Viridiplantae > Streptophyta > Magnoliopsida > Ericales > Balsaminaceae > Impatiens > Impatiens glandulifera. The sequence goes on from NC_061870.1 coordinate 24,220,843, forward strand.
TGATCATTTAAGCTCAATTACGTCATGCCTGTTTAAAGAAATATATAAAAAAATTTATGATCTTGTGGGGCAATGAATTATGAGCAGTCGTTGTTGAATACTTCTGTCTGTTTTGGTTACAGTAACATTTGCTATTTATTATAATTTTTTTTATTAAATTGAACAAAGTCAAGGAATATACGAGAGCAAAGGAAAAAAGAAAAGGATGAAGGTAGCTAGCCGAGCAAAAGCATATAGATAGATAGAGAGAGAAGTGGTCTTTTTCTCTAACACAGATCCCCATGGAATTCAAAGTCGATATGCATTTGCTTGCTGGAATCCCCTCATTCTTTTTGTTTATTGTTTAAAGGAACTTGCTTTATCCCTTTGCATTATTATTTGTCTCACTATACATACATTCTTTTTCACTTGCTTGTATTATTTCATATCTTATATTCCTATTTCAATACTTGTATCACTTTATCAAATTATCCATCTCAATTCAATTATATATATATTTTAAAATAAAATAAATAACTTATTTACTTTTGCATTGTTGTTTAATTAGTATCTAAAGATTTTTGTAAAGTATGATGAGATTCAATTGGTAATAACCTAATTCCTAAATAGTTATAGAAAGTTTGAATTGATATATGACAAACCTACACATTTGAGTTATTATCCCGATTATTTTTATTAAACTATTTGATTTGAAAAGAAATCGTCGAAATTTCAATAATAATAGTCGTTAGATGTGTATCATTTATAATGTCATTATTATAACATTTTCAGATATTTTTTTCTGAAAGTCGGTGGAGTCGGTCCGTGAGTTAATTATTTTTCTTGATAATTTACTAGTTCGATAACATACTAACTTGATAACCTATTGTACAACGTATTTGTTTCATATTTAATATTTTGTAACTTTTTATATAATTGTTTATGTGAAGTTTTATCATTGTTCTTAAATGATTTTTATTATTTTTTAATATAATAATTAAAAAAAAATACTATAAATTAACCTTAACTAAAGTACCCACTAAAATAATTATAAAAATGGTTCTTAATAGAATAAATATTATGAAAGTAGAAGTCTTACCTGCACAATTTTTTTATAACTAAAATCATTAAATAAGATTAAAATATCTCAAACTTATTCTTCTTAACATATTTTAACTAAAAAATCATAATTATAGATCATAAATTATAGAAATTTAATTAACTTTTCCTTATTAAAACAAAAATTCAAATTAGCAAAAAGTAAATAAAAACAAAAAATAGATTTTTATAATTATTCTCATTTTTTGTTAGTACTAGAGGGAATTGAAAAATAAAAATAAAAAATTATTTTAATATTTTGAATGATAAACTTAATAATTAAATTATTAAAAAAAATAAGATGGAATGGATGAGATCTTAATTTAAAGTACAAATTTTTATTCAACTATTTAAAAACCCAACTAACATAAATTAAAATATCCAAAAACAATTTATTTTAAATCTCTAAATAAGTTTTCGATGAAAAAACAAAATCAAACAAGGCTTAATTTAGGGTAGACTGGTATAGAGAGAGAAAGAGAAATAAAGGAGGGGAGAGTTTCAGGCATGCAGTAAAGCTTGGATCTTGGTCAGAGGTATGGTAGATTTTCTTTGCTTTGAGTTCTGCAGCTACACAACAAAAATGACCCAAGTTTCAAAATTGGAGGGAAAACACAAGACAAGACGATTTTCTCCCTCATTTTCTTTTCATTTTTTTATTTAAAAAAAATAAAATGAAATTCAGAGTGAGTGAGTGAGTGAGTGATAGCATATATGAGCATCATTACTTAATTTCTTACCAATGATTGAGAAAGTTTGCCCATTTCTTCTTCTTCTTCTTCTTCTCTTTTCTCATCTACCAAAACAAAACTTCACTTAAACCAAATCCATGGAGAAAACCAACAAGACCATAACTGACCACCAACAACATCATCATCATCACAACATCACTAACAACTGGTTAGGTTTCTCACTGTCCTCTCCCCATTTCAACAACAGCAACAACAACATGGAGGTTTCTTCAGAACCTTCTCATTCCAGATCATCTGTAACCGCCTTTCTACATTCCCCACCTCCTCCCCATCCTCATCCTCATTTCAACTTCCCTCCCATCTGCTATGGAGAAAACGATGGAAACACCTTTTGCCCTCCCTTGACTGTTATGCCCCTCAAATCAGATGGCTCTCTTTATCTCATGGACGATTTCTCAACTACCCAATCTCATCAAGGTTCTTTACACTATTCAAACAACAATCAGTACTCCTGTTTTTATGTCTTTATGGGTTTTTCCGACATTTTACTCTGTTTTATTTTTATTTTTTAGGGATGGGAACAACTTCAACACCAACAATGGGTCTCCATCATCATCATCATCATCATGAACCCATTGCTCTAAGCTTAGACATGAGCATGTACTACAATCATAACCATCAAACCCATCAAACTGATCACGAATCCAACGCCCAAGATTGTTTTAATCATTCCCTGGACAAGATTAATGAAACCCACATTACCGATTGCAACAATATCCATCTCCAAAACTGGGTTTCCCTCCGTACAAACAATGGTGGTTCTGATCAAATGATGTTGCAGAATGCTGGAGGTGCAGGAGGAGGAGGTCAATCGATGGGATACGGTCATGATTTTCAGTCATTGAGTCTTTCTATGAGCCCTGGCTCACAGTCGAGCTGTGTAACCGGTGGAGGTTCGCAGATGTTCACATCACCAACTGTGAATCATCAATGTCTGGATATTGTGGAGCCATCAAAGAAGAGAGGGGCTGAAAAGGTTGATAATCAGAAGCAGATTGTTCATAGGAAATCTTTGGATACATTTGGTCAGAGAACATCTCAGTACAGAGGTGTCACTAGGTAATAATTAATTAGGGTTTTGACCCTCCCAATAAATTACTCTTCATTGTTCATAAATTAACTTTTTTGGGTTTTTACTTTTAGGCATAGATGGACAGGTAGGTACGAAGCTCATTTATGGGATAATAGCTGCAAGAAGGAAGGGCAAAGTAGGAAAGGAAGGCAAGGTTAGTCCAAATAGCTACACACCTTTTTATTTTGTTTTTCAATGAATTATTATTGAAAATCTGATTAATTTAACTCCCATGTCCATGTCTTTATTAACTTGTTGATTGCTGGGAATGATCATCAATCAGTTTACTTGGGTAAGTAATTCATAATCATTCTTAATTTAGACAAGAAACCAAACCCTAATAAATCCTTGTAAAACATGTAGGAGGTTATGACATGGAAGAAAAAGCAGCCAGAGCTTATGATTTGGCAGCTCTAAAATACTGGGGACCTGCCACCCATATCAATTTTGCGGTAATTTTGATAAGAAAATAGATTATTTGAGTTTTTGATTTGTTGAATTATATATTGTTTGATGTTCTTATAGTTGGAAAACTACGAGAAGGAACTCGAGGAAATGAAGAACATGACACGCCAAGAATATGTTGCTCATTTGAGAAGGTATGGAAAGAAACATGTTTGGATTAACATTTGTTTGAAACCAATATTAAATAATCAAAATATTTGTTTGTAGGAAGAGCAGTGGATTTTCTAGGGGGGCTTCAATATATAGAGGAGTAACAAGGTTTTTTATTAATCAATACTAAAGTTTATAAGGTCTCAATTTGATTAAATGTTGTAGAGGACTAAAGTTTATAATTTCGATCAGACATCATCAACATGGAAGGTGGCAGGCAAGGATTGGTAGAGTTGCTGGTAACAAAGATCTTTATCTTGGAACATTCAGTGAGTTTTTTTGTATATGTTCTAAATGAAATATTTAATTTAAGGTTGAATGTTAGTTAATGAATGAGTTAATATGAAGGTACACAAGAGGAGGCTGCGGAGGCTTATGATGTGGCTGCGATAAAATTCCGGGGAGTTAGTGCTGTGACTAACTTTGACATATCGAAATACGATGTGGAGAGGATTATGGCGAGCAATACTCTCCTAGCCGGAGAACTTGCTCGCCGGAACAAGGAAGTGGTGGTGGTGGTGGATCCGCCTGTGAATTTGAGACAAAGGGCTAATGAAGAATCAGATTTGAAGATGATTATTTGTCAATCCTCTGGTTCTGGTAATGGAAAGGGTTCAAGAGGAGAAGAAGAAGAGGAAGGGGTTGTTAGTAATATGGAGAAAGAACAAGATGAGTTGCAGAATGGAAGCACTTATTGTTTCTCACTTATGAGGCCTCCTCCATTGACATCTTTGCCTCATGGACCTTTGTTTGCTGCATGGGCTAATGCATCATGAAGAATGTGGGGGTATGGTATGGTATGGTTTTATTAATATCTATCTTTTTATGTAATTCTGTTTTTAATTACTTTATGAGTTTTGCTTCTAACAAATTAATGGGGGTCTAAGTTAAGTGTGGGACATGGGTTATTTTTTAAATCTTGAAATGATAGTTTTTGAAGAGATAGGTTTAATTAATTCTCATGATGATCATGACAATGTTCTTTTGACTGTGAATCAAAGTGATCCCATTTTCATGATTTCTAGACTCCTTTTTTTTCTATTTATCATATTGATTGGATTGCTGTTCTTGAGTGTTTTTAAAGTAGGACCATTTTTGACCAAAACAGATTTCTGGATTTGCTCGATCTACTTTTCTTTTCCTCCATACACAAAAAAAAAAATTGAGCTTTAGCAACGAAAGAAGAAGATGCAGATCTTAACAAATCATCCAAATTTATTGCAACTTAAATCAATTATTAATTGAGACAAACAATTGCAAAGCTTACAACATTTAATTGAAATAAATTGCAACTGTCTGATTTATTATTTAAATTTTGTAACAAGTTTTGCAATGAAACATTATGTTGCTAAAATTGAAACACAAAATAAATTGTTACAAAAGTATGGTTGGTAATTCATTTTACTAGTATAAAAGAAGATTAAGGCCTCCTTCAAGGAATGAGTTATTTGGTTTTTTACATGGGATTTGACCCAAAAAATTCTTGTTTGACCTAAATGAAAAGAAAGTTAGTTTTTAATTTTTTTTACTCGTACATTAGATTTGTTTCAGAATTTATGTTTCATTTTGTACTACCTTCACAAAATATTTGGATTTTTTCTTTTTTTCAATACTTTTTATTTTAATTTTTGTGAAGACAGTACATAATCATTATATCATTTAGAACATCAGATTTGAACTCGCGTAACTCTGCACATATCCCAATAAAGGGTAATTTTTTTTAAAAAAATAAATGAAGAATAATTTTAATAGATAAAAATATTGATTAGATAAATAAATTGGTTTTTAGATAAAAAATTAAACAAAACTTAATAACAACTGCATCAAAAAGCCTTAATAGTGAGAATAACAACTATTAAATTATTAGAATGAATTAAAAGTCTAATAACAACTATTAAATTATTCGTATGAGAGTGATTTGCCTATTCGAGAACTTCGAATGAAGTTAAAGGCTTTACAACATATTAGATAGGTCGACAAATTTCATAAACCGAAATCAAAGATGAAATCAATAGAGGCTAAATGACTAACATAATAGAACTATAATTTGTAGAATCTTATTGAAATCTAAAAGCTTTTGTTTTATGGAACATGTTAAAAGATCTGGACTTGGAAGTCAAAAAAGAAAAACTTGCTTGCTTGTCGTCAATTATGACAGAAAGTTTGAAAAAACTCTAAAAATATTGCCTACTTATTGAATAGATATAAGATTCTTTAAACATTTTGTCTCACGTTTGTCACATATTATTATATAAATGTAATAAAGTTTAAGGACTTGATCAGTAAATGATGTGTATCACTTTAGGGTACGCTGAAGCTGTAAAGGTTCATCGAGGAAGACTTTTATTTCCCACTAATAGAGGGTAATTGTAATACATCATCATTATGTTGTTGAATTTAGGAATATCTACCTACCTCTTTCCTTAGAAGGAACGAGCAATTATATTTAGAGGAGGGTTACAGTTATTTGTCGCGTATTACATTTTCTGAATTTTGTGGTAATTGAAGCAATTTGATCAACAATTATCAGTAATTTTGACTCGAAACTAGGTGCATTGATAGTTTGTTCTCAAAATTAGTTGTATTTGAAATAAATTAATGTCGGAATAGACCAATAAATTTTGCAGTATATAAACTAACTTAAAACTATGACTTTCATCGAATACGACTTTTCACATAATTCTATATGTCTATACGAGATCGAGTATCGAATTCTGTTTACTTACTTTTATTGACGATTTTAATTAATATTTAATATTATTTAACTTTTGTTTTATAAAATGTGATTTTAATTCATAGATCTATTTTACCACGAAGATTAAGTGAAAAAATTATAACATTAAATTCAACCAAAGTTCTGTCATATTTTGGCATGAAGTTAAAAAAATTATATCAACAAGCACAAATTAAACAAATAATAAAAAAATATCAAGAAAAACTTCTAGAACTCATTATTAATTTATGGATATTATGTTTTTTTCTTCGTTGTTATTATTATTATTATTTAATCTCTTCATTATTAATTTATAGATACTCAATTTAAAATATCAAGACTGAATTTTTTCTTCTAAAATTATAATAAACAGACTGACTTTAGAATAATCTCGACAAATAATACTTAAATTGAGTATAATAAATAATAAAATTAAAAAACATAAAATCATCTCTAATCAAATTTTAAATTGATGCAAATTTAATATTTTAGAACTAAAGTTTCACTCTCGAATCCCATACTTCACATTACTGTTGATTAAACCATTTATAAATCTTGAATATTTTAGTTTTTTATCAATTTGTTTTTATAAATTATTTTTCATCATATTATTTATCATTTTAATTATCAAATTATTTAATTTATTAATTAAAATATCTTTATTTTATTTTTATTAAATTTTAAATAAAAACTCGAATAACATAATTTTTATTTTTATAAAAATGAATAATTTTTTAGAAAAAATATAAAAGAATCCAAAAGAATCATAATCAAATAAACTCTTAATACTCTATATAATATAGAAATGAAACTCATATAAATAAAAAGGGGTGTTTGGATGGGTGTTAGGCTAATTAATAAAAATGAAATTCATACAAACTTGTTTTATTTGAAGTTATTTATAATTAAATAATAAAATTATTTGAATAAAAAATATTTAGGGATATAGAGAAGAAGTATTCACAAACAAAAAGCAAGAAAATCAATATAAATCTTTTAACTTCCATGATGAAAAACACCATACAATTCTTGTGAAACTATATAATAAGACCATGCTTTTATAGGTATAAATAAATAATTATGTAGATTTCAATAATCTAACTTTAATTTAATGGAGTCATCCTAGTTATTTCAAGAAAAATAAAAGTAAATATATATATATATATATATATATATATATATATATATATATATATATATATATATATATATATATATATATATATATATATTCATTATATCTACTTTTAAATCAAACAATTATTTAAAAATAAAATAAAATTTGAATATGGTATTTCCGAGTAAATATATAATGAAATATGTTTTATTATTTTAATTTTTTTTTATAAATGTACACAAAATAGTAATTATAAAATATTATTTGAAAATTTTAAAAAGAATTTAAAGCATTCATAAACAATACTTGAATTGAATATAATAAATAATAAATATATTAATGATAAACTTGAAACATAACAAGAAAGAATTTATTGCAAAACTGTTAAGAATATATACTATTAGATTTCTATAATCAACTTTAACATATAATACTATTATATTAATATATATGAGACTAAAACGTCACAGATTCGATTTTATTTGAAAAATGTTTTGAGTTTAAGTGGGTTATGACTGTGGGGGTGTAATTGCTAACACTCCTTTATTAATATATAGATATTATGTTGTTATTTGGAATATATTTTTATATATTTAATTAATTATTTTGAGTTCATTTCAAAAAATTGGCAAATTTTGTATGAAATAAATAACTTATTAAACCAACCTAAACTTAATGTAATAAAGTCGAATTTAAATTTATAAAATAATCTATCTAACTCGATTGACGTTCACCTTATTTCGTCCATATAAATTAAAATTACAAGTCTCCATTATATATACTTTAACAATATTGAAATTTGATTTTATTATTAAGCCGCTGTTAAATAATTAAAAAGGTCTAATTAACATCTGGCATTGCAATCATTAAAGTTGCCATAACATTCGTTCATATACCGACTTGCGAGATCCCTACAAACAAAACATCCATTTTGAAACATAGGATAATCTGGACATGGAAATTCATTGACGCATCGTAATTGCTTCCAATACTTATTCTCTCCACTCAAATCTGAAAAATAAAATACAACATGTAAACCTTATTATATGGATGTTTAATTATTTAGAACATAATTTATCTTTTTTATAAGATTAAATAGAATATATATAAAATAATAATAAAGTTAATTATATATTGTATATATTAATTACCTTCCATGTCATCAGATTGCATTTCAGTAATGCATGTAATCACTGCAAAATTTAAGGAATTATTTAATAAAATTAAAAAACATAAAATCATCTCTAATCAAATTTTAAATTGGTGCAAATTTAATATGTTTGAACTAAAGAATCACTCTCGAATCCCTTACTTCACATTAGTGTTAGTGTTGATTGTTGATTGAACCATTTCTAAATCTTGAATTTTTTTAGTTTTTTATCAATTTATTTTTATAATTTATTTGTCTATCATATTATTTATCAAATTATTTAATTTATTAATTAAAATATCTTTATTTTATTTTTATTAAATTTTAAATAAAAACTCGAATAAAATAATTTTTATTTTTATATGAATGAATCCAAAAGAATCATGATCAAACAAACTCTTAATACTCTATATAATATAGAAATAAAATTCATAAAAATAAAAAAGGGTGCATTATGAACGGGTGTTAGGCTAGTTCTTCTTCATATACAAACTTGTTTTATTTGAATAAAAAATATTTAGGTATATAGAGAAGAAGTACTCACAAACAAAAAGCAAGAAAATCAATAAAAATCTTTTAACCTTCATGATAAAAAACACAATACAACTCTTGTGAAACTATATAATAAGACCATGCTTTTATAGGTATAAATAAATAAAAAATTATGTAGATTTCAATAATTTAACTTTTAAGAATGAATAATATTAGATTTCTATAATCAACTTTAAAATATAATATTAATATATCTATATCTATATCTATATCTATATCTATATCTATATCTATATCTATATCTATATCTATATCTATATCTATATCTATATCTATATCTATATCTATATCTATATCTATATCTATATCTATATCTATATCTATATCTATATCTATATCTATATCTATATCTATATCTATATCTATATCTATATCTATATCTATATCTATATCTATATCTATATCTATATCTATATCTATATCTATATCTATATCTATATCTATATCTATATCTATATCTATATCTATATCTATATCTATATCTATATCTATATCTATATCTATATCTATATCTATATCTATATCTATATCTATATCTATATCTATATCTATATCTATATCTATATCTATATCTATCTATATCTATATCTATATCTATATCTATATCTATATCTATATCTATATCTATATCTATATCTATATCTATATCTATATCTATATCTATATCTATATCTATATCTATATCTATATAATATTATTATATGTTAAAGTTGATTATAAAAATCTAATAGTATATATTTTTAATAGTTGTACAATAAATTCCTCGTGAAATGTATTTCCTGTTATATTTCAAGTTTATCATCAATGATTGCAATGCGAGAGGTTAATTCTTTGTTATTCTAAAGATAGATAGAAAAGGTTGGAGATAATGACTTTCTTTTATAAAATTCTCTCCTTTCTAAAGCTTTTTAATGAATGTTATGCCAACTTCAATAATTGCAATGCGATATGTTAATTAGACCAGTATAATTATATAACAACTTAATAATAAAATCAAACTTTAATTATTAAATGCATAAATTCAATATAATTTTAAATGCATAAATTTGTTTAACTATATAATTTTAAATGTATAAATTTATTTTTTAAATCGAGGGAATCTTATCGCTTTCTAAATTTCGTATATCTATTTTATTTTAGTAAATGTATTCGTGAAACGGTTCAATTAATATGTTGATTTATTACCTGTAATAGTTTAATATATATAATTTTACAGTTCATAATTTTTTTTTTCTTATAATCTTTACCGCCCAGAGTAAAAAAAAATTCTTGGATTCGTCATTATATATAATATATATATATATATTAATTAGTATTTATAGTTAGTATAATAGTATAATAGGTTAAAGTTGATTATAGAAATCTAATAGTATATATTCTTAATAGTTGTGCAATAAATTCCTTGTGAATTGTATTTCTTGTTATGTTTCAAGTTTATCATCAATATATTTATTATTTATTATACTCAATACAAGTATGGTTTGTATTATGAATGTTTTAAATTCTTTTAAAATTTTTCAAATAATATTATATAATTACTATTTTTGTGTACATTTATAAAAATTAAAATAATAAAACATATTTCATTATATATTTACTCGAGAATACCATATTCAAATTTTATTTTATTTTAAAATAATTGTTTGATTTAAAAGTAGATTTAATGAATATATATGTATATTTTTTTTTTACTTTTCTTTTCCCAAAATAACTAGAATGACTTTTCATCAGTAGAGACTCCATTAAATGTAGATTATTGAAATCTACAATATTATTTATTTATATCTATAAAAGCATTGTCTTATTATATAGTTTCACAAAAAATGTATTGTATTTTTCATAATGGAGGTTAAAAGATTTATATTGATTTTCTTGTTTTGTTTTGAAGTACTTCTTCTCTATATCCCTAAATATTTTTTATTCAAATAATTTTATTATTTAATTATAAATAACTTCAAATAAAACAAGTTTGTATGAATTTCATTTTTATTAATTATGAGAACTACCCTAATTTCCGTCCATAATGCACACTTTTTTATTTACAAGCTCTATGATTTCGTTCCATGTACCTGAAAATTTAGTGATATTCATGTTCTGAGACTCTGAGCAAAATTGATCCACAACTTGGATACAAATGTGCTATTCCTAAACAAGTGATCAATGCTTTCTTCTTTTTCTGTGCAGATTGGGCAATTGACATATGGAATATTCATATACTTCTTAATTTTGTCTCTTGTCACCAATCTTTTCCTGAATGTCAGCCAAAGAATGAATTGGTTTCGAGGTATAACCTTTGAAGACCAGACTACTTTGTGCCAATCAAACACTACCTCCTTTGTTCTAATGATCTCCCATGCTTTTTCTGCCACAAACTTTCCATTCATAACAGTATTCCAACTCTTTGTATCAATATTTCCATTGAATTGTATATTATTGATCAGATTCAGAATTCTGACTCTTTCTGAAATACTCCTAAGAATAGAGCTGCATTTTTCTTTTTGAATATCTCTAATTGAGTACAAGAGACATTTTCTTCTGATTCTGATTCTAATAGTTTGGAATTCCTCCCGAAGAATTATGGGATTATTCTCTAACCATGGATCGTGCCAGAATAATATTCCATTTCTATTTCCGATTCTGAACTTCATCATCTGATATGCCTCTCCTCTAGTTCTTAGTATTTTCTTCAAGTACCATGCCATTTTATTTTTGATTTGGCATGTCCATATGCTAGTTTCTCTTTTCATTAATCTCGTATGAACCCATTTGACCCATAATGAATCTATCTTCATCTTAAGGTCCCATACATGTCTGATTATGAGCGCTCGATTTTATATGACACAATTTTTAATGCCAAACCCTTATTCTTTCTTTGAGGTACACACCGTTTCTCATTTGACATTTTTTCCTCCTCTTCCTTGAGTATCCCAGATGAAGTCTCTCATCAGCTTATCTAGTTCAACCATAACTTTTTTGGGAATGACTATTTATTGTGCCCAGTAGCCAACGATTCCCATTGTCACTCTTTTCACAAGCTATATTCTTCCTACGTAAGACAGGTTTTTTGTAGCCCAACCTAAGATAGAATTTCTGACCTTTTTAATAAGTGGGTGAAAATGTGAGCTTTGAAGTTGATTTGCAGATAAGGGGACTCCAAGATATTTGACTGGAAGCGTTCCTTCTTTCATCCTCATGATATTAAATATATTCTGCTTCAAATTCTCTTTTACTCCTCCTCCATAGAAAACATATCTTTTGCCTTCATTAATGAATAAACATGTGTTATTGCTTGTTCCTTGCAGTACGGGTGAAATTTGAATTTATGGTTCCTTAAGAGCATTTTAAAGATACATTCCAGGATATCCATAATAAGAACGAAGAGGTAAGGTGAGAGAGGATCGCCTTGTCTTACTCCTCTTTCACCCTTAAAAAAGCCACTATGTATGTCATTCACGCTAACAATGAAGTGAGGGGTCGAACACATTACATTAACCACTCGATAAAAATGTTAGGGAAATCGATAACATAAAGGAATTCATGAATAAATTTTCATCTTATTGAGTCAAAAGCTTTTTGAATGTCAATTTTGAAAGTCACTCTCGGAGATATAACTTTCTTCCCATAACTTTTTAATAAACTCTGCATAAGAAGTATGTTATGGGAGATAGAGCGATTCAGAATAAAAGTTGATTGCCATAAACTAATTAATTTTGAAATAATAGTTTTAAATCTTTGCGAAAAGATTTTAGAGATGATTTTATAGATTACATTACAACATGAAATATGACGAAAGTTCTAATTTTTTCCGGAAGTGAGATTTTGGGAATCAAATTCAATACTGTAACGTTCCATTGTTAAGCATTTTCCTGTTTTGAAAGAATTCTAGGACCCCTTCACTTACATCTTTCTTAACTATATCCCAGTTTTCCTTGAAGAAATTCGCATTGTATCCATCTGGCCTTGGACTTTTACCTCCTTTCATCGTAAACAAAGCATTCTTGATCTCTTCTTGACTAACCCTTGCTACCAGCTTATCAGCATCCTCACTGTCGATTCTTCTTAGAACAATCTGTTGCAACACTCCAAGTCTTGCATCGAGTCCTTCGTTACTCAGTTTTGTTCCAATCAGACCCTTATAATAATTGATAGCTTTCTTTTGAACTACTTCCTATCCCTAAAGAATTTCCCATTACAATATTTCAATATGAGGACTTGGTTCCTGATGTTTCGATCCATGCATTTCCTGTAGAAGAGGCTATATTTTTGTCTCCCAAAGAAAGCCAACTTTCTTTAGACTTCTGCTTGAAAAAACTTTCTTCTTTTGAGTAGAGATCTCTAAAACTTGTCAGTGCTTCTTTCTCCTCAGCATTATTATTAGGTAGGTTCTGCATCCTCAAACTTTTGCTTTGAATATTCTCCAATTTTACTCGTGCTTCCTCTACCCTTTTTGATATACCGCTATAATTTTTCATATCAAACTTATTGAGCTTACCTTTCAGGATCTTGAGCTTTTCGCAAACTCTAAACATCTTTGTCCCGTATATACTGGTATTCCAAGTTTCCATTAGTACTCCTTTAATTCTTCGTTTTTCATCCAGAAATTAAAGAATTTTAAAGGCCTCTTTAGTCTTTTCTCCCTTTCCCAGAATAATTTCAACGGGCAATGATCAGAGATTCCTGACTGTAGAACCTGTATCTGGCTTCTTGGGTAGAGATCTTCCCATTTCTCGTTGATAAACCCACGATCAATGCGACTCTTCCTCATTTCCTCTAACCCTCTAGTAGCTGACCATGAAAATAGATTACCTAAACTAGAAGGTTCGATACAGTTGATGTCTCTGATGCATTCATTGAAGTCCAGCATGTCTAGCATGATCCCCGTTTCTAGCTCTCTTTCTTGGATGAATCTAGTGACATTGAAGTCGCCCATTATACGCGTTTTTTCTCATTCCGCTTCCTTTTCTGGCGTATTCCCTTTTTAATCGGCATAGGCTCCTTTTGAATTGGCCCGTACAAGTTTTAAATCGATACACTCGCGAATGTATCAATCTAATTGACTTGAGAGTCGCCACTTTAGTTTACTTCCCAAAGAAACTAAAGAAAAGAAAATCAGAGATTCGTTTTAAGAGTTCGGTGTTTGGTTACGTATTAGGAAAGGGCCTACGGCGCTATGTCCTATACGTCTGTCTTTACAAACAGTCTCTACTCCTAAGTAATTGGCCATATGATGTTTAAAGGATTATCACGTTTTCGTTCTGAGTTTAGAACTCTTTTGCTTGTGTGCGAAAATCTTAATAATTTTGCAAGGGGCTAGTCCTATTCATGTGGTGCTTGACGAGGATAAAGTATTAAAAAGCACTAAAAGGCATTGAAAATCATGGAGTAAAATTCTTAAGGAAAACAAGAGTCACGATTCCCGAGAGAGGACATACAAGTGCAAACGCCAATGACAGATTTAGATTGAATATTGGGAGTCTTATTCTTCTTGGACAAAGGAGAGAAGAGAATGAACTAACTCAATGTCCCAAGTGTTTCCATTTTAAAATTTTTAGAGTTAAGGAAAACTCCAAGCGTAACTCGTTAAAACGAGTCATTTTCAAAAATAATTCCCCAAATTCCCAAAAATATCATTAAAAGCTCACAGAAATCGAGTTTGGAATTTTCGGAGTTATAGAACTCCCGACATGATACATTGAAAATAGAAATATTTCCAAACGGGCCCTAAATATTCCATGACAATTTTATTTTTGAATTCTTGAGAAGATTTGAGAAAAATTGAAAGTGGTTTGGATACTTGAATCCTTATTTTAAAGCTGTTTGTTAAATTTGGAAAACAAACTGGACTTTAGAGTTTTTTTAAAGTTCTAAATCAAAATAAAAGGAAAAGAAAGCCTCAGAGCTCAATTAAAAGGAGGGAAAGAGTTCAGGGACTACTTTAATTTCGAATTAAATAATTAATTCGAAATTAAAGTATTTAGGCTATTTTAAAAATAAAAGAGGCCAAGAGACCTCTTTGCAACCTCGACAGAAGTCGGAGGAAATGAATATGACAGAATTAGAAAAAAAACATGTCAGCTCTTCGCCCGTCTCCGGCGAAGGAGATTTCCGGCGACCTTGCACCTACAACCGAAGATTGCATGAAAACGATGCTCTTCTGTGACTCATTCGGTCGATTCGAACATATCCCGATCTCGAGAAGAAGGGATCGACATTGTTTCCCCAAACTGCGATACCGGATCGACATCGTTCGGATCTTCTTCTTCTTCCAGATCGCAATCGCACTCGCCGTGACCATTCACCTAGCCATCGGGAACTCGTCTGCGAATCAGAGTCATCTTTCGATGCTTGAAAACGAGATTTCAATTGAAGAAAGCCACAGAAAGAGCAACTAAAAAAACAGTTTGCCTTCCCTTCCCTTCGATCGACGAGGACCTTCACAGTTTCCTCAAAACGAAACTGCGACTTTTGATAGAACCTACTCTAATCAAATCCTATGACTACACTAAATCCAGACTAACACCTATCAATTGATTATTCAGTCAACAATCTAATTCAAAACACAGTAACACAGTATCAAACTAAACAAATTTCATACGCAAACCTGCAATCTAATTTCAACAGTTAAATGATATCTAAACCGTTCCTAACACAATCTATCAACCAAGAAGTTAACCAAACAAATAGAACATGCAACCATAACAATCAACAAATGCATTGAACAATCAAATGGATTCTTAAACAAATCAACGACATCAGTGTACATAACCGATGCCTCAATCATTGAATAAAGGTCTACATTGTTGCAGGGGTTATCTGAATCGCAAAAATCGAAAGAACATGTAATAAATTAAAGTCCGCCGACTGTGCTTTTCCTCTTTCTTTCGTTGATTGTCTTTCGTCTTCCTTAATGGAACGGAGTGGTCAGCTCTCCAAGAACAAGATTTGTCAAGCCTCGTCCAATGGAATCGCTCTCTAAGATTTGGTAACCGCTCACTCTCAATCGTCAACTGATTCTTTTTAAGAACTGATCTTCCAACCCCTCTCAACTATCATTTCCCTTTTTATATCTTCTCTTTCAATTTCAGGGGTCAAATTGGAATACACCCTAAAATCAAGGGTACGCATGGGAATAAAAAAAATCTTTTTACTTTTCCTTTATTCTCGACTTCTTTTTATCCATTTGCACCATCATCCCAAATAAATCACCCTGGCCTCGTTTTTGCTCCAAAAATCGCGACATTTTTATGGAAGATTCAGGACACCATGACCGTGAATATCTTTTTCGAATAAATCTAAACGGACCTTCCTAGACCAAGTTACAAATTTTCAAAGTCTTCATCTATTTATCCTTTCGGTTCATGTACCAGCTTCACAGCGGGCGACTTGGACTGAGCTTTGAGATGAACTGGGGGGGCTACTTAATATCATTGGAAAGATAATTCAAAGAGATTTCAAATGGTAGTTCACACACTTAATATGAATCATTGGTTCAAAAGTTATGATGCTTAGAAGTGTGGCATAACTTCAATTAGCTCCCAGGATTTGAGTCGGTAGTATTGCTTCCCTTGCACAGATCGATAGAGGGTCTTGAAGGTTAAATTACGTTTTGGGGCCGATTACATTGAAAATATACATGAGTTAGATTTCCAACCCAATTTTGATTACCCAAAACCATCAATCACAGCTCAAGTTACGATATTTTAAGTGAAAGGATTTTGATTTAAACCTTTCATGAACACCTTCCACTCATGACCGGATTTCCTCTAGGTATAGAGCACCAACGGGATATTGGGATACACTATATGAAAGAGGAATAATTTCTATTTTCAAAACATCCAAGATCATCTAATTTCATCTAGTATTGAAGCCGGGATAAATTCCTGAAGTATAGTGTTCCAATGGAAGCTCAATGGGGACTTCAAACTTAAGGATTCTTGAGTTTTTTTTCAAATAATCCTTTTCAAATAACCCATTTTCCAAATGATCCGACTTTCCCTCTTCTAGAAGACTAGTCAACTCTTTCCCATTTCCACTTATCACATGTTTGGTCCCTTGTTGACCCGGGTTGACTTATTGGTTGGCAAGTTGACTCGAGTTGACTTGGGTTGGCCCGTTTTTTCGCTTTCCCCTTTATGAGCATTTTCTGCACAAATTTACAAACAGTAATATTACACTCAGAATCCTAGATTTTTCAAAACGTACAACATGAACGTTTCAAGGGTTCCGGGAATTGAATCAGGAAAAAAGGCGATTCAACTCATAAAAGGGCTTTGAAATAACTCTTTGACACGTTTTCTCCAATAACAATATTATACTTGAAATTCATGATTTATCGCGTCGATTATTCTAAAAGTATGAGGGGACCTTAGACTTAAGTACTTTTGCAACTTGTCACTCGAATCATCGACTTTCAAGCTTTTTAAAGTCGGTTTTCCAAAAGGTGTTTCTATTTTTGTTTTTCCGGTTCAATAAACAAACATGAGTATTATTTCGGACCGGGTCTTTTTATTAGGTATCTGAGTGTAAAAATGGGGTGTCTACACCCATTAAGATCCAAGACTCATCATCGTTAACTTTACTCTTGAGCTCTCTCAATAACTATTTTTTTTCTCCTACTACATTGCTTACATAGATAGCAACAAAATAGAATTTTGCCTTTGTTATCCTACTAACAATCTCCACCATGATGACCTGCTTACTGTCGAATAACTTCTTGACCTCAACTAAGCTATTATTCTAGGCAACCCATATTCTGCTTTTACACCCATCTGAATTGTGAATATAATAGAAGTCGCTACCAAAACAGACTTTACTAACAGTATCGATTTGATTGTGCCTTACTCTCATGTCTTTCAATCATTCATCTGACTTCCTTCCTTTTGATGGGGTCGTTGATCCCCCTAATATTCCAAGTCATTATATTCATGAAGAAAGGTTGACAACGTGCTTATTCCTTCATTTCCTTTTCCCTACAATCTTCCTCCATATTTGTGGTTTGTATATAATTACAGGTCTAGGATGTTGCCTTCCTCTCATCTAAGTTTGTGCTTGAACCGTTTCGTTAGAAGAGGAGTTGGAAGTTCCTTCGCCTACGGGTTCTTTATTTCCTGCCTTTGTTGGGATCTACTCTGTTTCCGTGTTACTCTTCTCAACATTTTTTGTTTCCTTAGGTTTTTTGGTTTTCCCTTCCAAAATTTTCTTTTCCTTTCTTACTTCTCTCTTCTTGAGTTTGATTTCCTTTTGTTCTTTCACCCGAATTCTGAACATCTTTCCCTTTGGCATTGTTTTCTTTTGCTTCTTGTTTTTCCACCACTGTTTCATTTGTACTAGGAACCTTTTGTTGCTTGGCTTCTCCATTCTGCATTTGTTGTTCCTGGTTTACTTTCTGGTTGACCATTAATTTAGAGCATCTCGCTATAGAATGTTTAAAGGTATTGCAGTTCACGCATATGTACGGTCGTCATTCATAGTGTAAGCCCATCTTGGTAGCATTTCCCTTTCGATCCACCACTGTAATTTCGTCGGGGAGAACACTTATGAGTTGAACTTCAACGCTCATCCTAGCATATGTGAGATTTTCGATTTCCTTAGTGATTTTGTCCATGTATAGCGGGTTTCCTAGAAGGATAGCGAAATGGCTTAAGGCTTCCACTTTGTACATGTGGGGAGAGATATTTCGCAACTTGAACCAGATTTGCACTGTTTCTTTTGGAATATTGTCACAGCTCGTACCCTCCTTCCATTTTTCGAGCTTCATGCATTCTTTCCCCACGTGTATATGTCCCAACTCTAAAATTTTCTCAAGATTAGCCTCTTGATTGAATTTCAGGAAATACATGCCGTGACTATTAGAGGTGACCTTCTTTTCCCCATTGCTTCATGAGTTCTTCCTTGGTGGCATCAAAAGTGGTAGGTTCTTTCCCAATATAATTACCCACTATCACTTGTTCCCATGATCGAATGCATTTTTCTTCCACGTATTATGGTATCTTGAACTCAAAGGGATTTTCGACTTTTTCCACCTTTGCTTTGAACGCACCCAGGAAAATTTGTCCCTTGTCTGAGATTTTGTTTTCACTTTCTTTTGCTAAGTTTTGACCCTGCTTTGTGTATGGATTCTTCTTCCAGACTTGATCAACCTGCCAATTTAGATTCTTCTTCAGAGTATAAACATTTGTCTTGATATATTTTGTCAACTCTTTCATTGTGTTGACGGACCGGCTAACAATAATGTCATACTCCTCTTTTTTTAGAAGGTTCCAATCTTGGAGGTAGTGCAAGTTTAGCTGAATAATGATTTGCTGAGCCATTTCTTGGTTGAGAATAATTTCTCCATTCTTAGCTTGCATCAACATCCTTAAAATTTGGTTTCTCGGCCCTTTGAGGTTTGCCCTCTCATTAAAATCAACCCTCAATTTGCCTCTTGCCTTCTCTTCGGTTTCCCTTGTTTCCCCTGATTTCTTGTTCACTGCATTATTCTGACATTTATTTCCAACCCTGATTTCTTCCAGATCAACACTATTTTCCTTTTGTTCCCATATGCTTTCCTTCTTCTTGTTGGTCGCCTCTGTTTTATTTTTTTTCCTTTTTTCCTCTATGACTTACCAATTTTATCGGATTGATTTTGATTCCCAAAAGTATCAGCAACAAATTCATTTGAAAAAGTTTGTTTATTTGGGTAATTAGTATGTATTTAATTTTTGCTCTTATCTTCGTTGACATTCATCTTAGAATTATCGAAAGCTATAGTGGAAGAAGGCATACTTGGAGCTTTTCCAGAGTTGATATTGATGCTCTTGCTCACGAAATCAGGGGTGCCATCTTTTCCTTCTTTAGCCAGAGTGTCTTTATTTTTATGAGAGGTAATGGAGTATGTGCCCCTATTTCCTTCATGTTGGTTATCTGCATCCTGGACTTTCTTTGGGTGAGTGGAGAAGAAATTTGATACCTTAGGTGCCTGTTTATGAGAATTGGTCAGACATGAGCCAAAAGTTGACAAAGAAAAAAGATTCCATATTGTAGAAGCTTTCATGTTTCCTGATGTTGATTCGAAGTGGCAAAAGCAGACGAATTCCTAATTAGCAAAGCAACAAACAAGAAATCGGTATAGGTAATATTCTTCAGAATAATGAATTCATGCACAATAGAAAATCGAGATTGTTTTCTAATGTCGACCGAGATAGTCAGTCGACCGAGAGTGCGACCATAGTTGGCTATAAGTGTGAGAATTGACAAACAACGGCGCTTATCGCGATGCATGATTAGAACGGTTGAAACCCTAGCGGCACTTATGAATGATCCAATAGGGGTTTCCGCGACACTATTGATCGTTGTCGTTCGTGGCGATCGTGCCGATCTTGACTTCGATTGCGCGGTATTGACCGTGTCGCTCGTGTCGCGGCGATTACAACAAGGCGCGATCCGTACGATTGAAACCCTAGTAGCGCTTGTGAAATAGGAGATTCCGCGGCTATGTCGATCGTGGCGATCGTGTTGGTCGTGCCTCTCATGTCGATCATGCTGCTTGTGTCGATCGTGCCGATCGTGTTTCAATCAACGAATGACATTTCTTTTGTTTTTCCTGTGATCAATTGAATTTCTGATTGGTTATTATTAATGAGTAGAATGATGTGCATGTTTTTTGAGAAAAATTTAAAAATCTGTCGCTGAAAAATCTTGACAGAAAATTCTAGCTGAAAATCTCCTGAGCCTTTTGAAATTACACTAATTTTTCTCAATCTATTTTAGGATGTTCACAATATTTTACATTCATTTCTATATTATATAAAGTATTAAGAGTTTGTTTGATCATTATTCTTTTGGATTCTTTCGATATTTTTTTTAAAAATTATTCATTTATAAAAAAATAAAAATTATGTTATTCGAGTTTTTATTTAAAATTTAATAAAAATAAAATAAAGATATTTTAATTAATAAATTAAATAATTTGATAAATAATCTGATAAAAAAATAATTTATAAAAATAAATTGATAAAAAACTAAAAAATTCAAGATTTAGAAATGGTTCAATCAATAGTAATGTGAAGTATGGGATTCAGAGTGATTCTTTAGTTCTAAAATATTAAATTTGCACCAATTTAAAATTTGATTAGAGATGATTTTATGTTTTTTAATTTTATTAAATAATTCCTTAAATTTTGCAGTGATTGAAATGCAATCTGATGAAATTAATTATACAATATATAATTAACTTTATTATTTTATATATATTCTAATTAATCTTATAAAAAATGATAAATTATGTTCTAAATAATTAAAAATCCATATTATAAGATAAATTATGTTCTAAATAATTAAAAATCCATATTATAAGGTTTAAATGTTGGATTTTATTTTTCAGATTTGAGTGGAGAAAAGAAGTATCTGAAGCAATCACAATGAGTTTATGAATTTCCATGTCCAGATTATTCTAGGTTTCAAAATGGATGTTTTGTTTGTAAAGATCTTGCAAGTCATATGTGGACGAATGTTATGACAACTTCAATTATTGCAATGCGAGATGTTAATTACACTTGTGTAATTATTTAACAACGGCTTAATAATAAAATCAAATTTCAATATTGTTAAAGCATATATAATCTCCATCTTATAACTTATAACTTGTAATTTTAATTTGTATGAACGAAGTGAACGTCAATCATGTTAGATCGATTATTTTATAAGTTTAAATTAGACTTTATTATATTTAGTTTAGGTTGGTTTAATAAGTTATTTATATTCATACAAAATTTGCCCATTCAAAATTTTATTTGACAATTTTGTGAAATGAACTCAAAATAATTAATTAAATATATAAAAATATCATCCAAATAACATAATATCTATATATTAATAATGAAGAGTTAAAATGGACTATGGACAAATTAAAAAAAAAAAAAACCACTTTTGCAATATGAGAAAAAAGCATATGAACTAACTGAATCACAACAAAAAAAAATCATTCAAGTTGAAAGGAAATAATAATTATATTTAACACAAAAAAATGTTGGAATCCGATCATGAAATCTATTGAAATACAAGAAACTTGACCATACATATAAGACTATTTTCGTGATGTTTTTAAGTGAAGCCGATAATTATTACAAATTTTTGAAAATGTTTTTTTTGGTTGTTTTTTTATTATTTATTTCGTATATATCTCAAAGTGATATAAGTTTTATTTTAAATTTGAGCCAAAATATGAAATAAATTGGTTTGTATTTGAAGTTATAATTTTTCCAACTTAATCTTGATGGTACCTAGATCTAAGAATTAAATTCTCATGAATTAGATTTAGGCTATTTGTTGTGCAATAAATAATTACTCTATTATTTGTCTTATATTTCAAATTTATCATTTATTATACTCAATTCAAATATTGTTTGCATCATCAATACTTTAAATTCTTCCTGAATTTTCCAAATAATATTATGTAAATATACTATTTTTGTACACATTTTCTATTAATTTTTTAAATGATAAAACATATTTTAATAGTTTTGAAACCATATTTAAATGATAAATGTTTTCAATAATTATTTGATTTAAAAATAGATTTAATTAGTGAGTAAAATAGAGTTCAATTAAATTTTGTTAATTAAATTAAAAATATATATTCATTTTATCATCTTCATCTTTTATTTTTTCATCCTCATTTTAAATGATAAAAAAATATGTATTTGGTATAGGGGCTAATTTACACAATATGGTTAGTTTTTCTTTTTAAAAAGAAAATGCAATTTTTCCTATAGATATTCTCTATGGAATTGTTTTTTATATTTTAAATCATTGGGTTCAATTCGTATTATCCAAATCACATGAACAAAGTTTAGATATTAAATAGTAACTTTTCACTATTTTGGTTATCACCTCCAAAATTAAATAAGCTCAATAATTAAACCCAAATATTATTTTTATCATTTATCATGATACAATCATAATCTATCATAATCTAAGTTCTTATGTAAACAAAATTTTGTTCATCACAAATTCTTAGAACATGAATTCTAAGGTTAATGTTAACATAATAAATGTAATAATAATAAATTATATATATATATATATATATATATATTAATAAAGGATAGCTAACAACTGCACTCCATCACCATAACCCCACTTAAACTCAAAACGTTTTGAGATAAAATTAAATCCCGTGACGATTTTAGTCATATATTATATATTATATATATATATATATATATATATATATATATATATATATATATATATATATATTAGTATTATACGTTAAAGTTGATTATAGAAATCTAATATTATATATTCGTCGTGAATTGTATTTCTTGTCATCATCAATATATTTATTATTTATTATACTCAATTCAAGTATTGTTTGCATTAGGAATGATTTAAATTCTTTTTTAATGTTTTTAAATAATATTATAAAATTATTATTTTTGTGTAAATTTATAAAAAAAATAAAATAATAAAAATATTTCATTATATATTTACTTGGAAATACCATATTCAAATTTTATTTTATTTTTAAATAATTATTTGATTTAAAAGTAAATTTAATGAATATATATGTATATTTTTTTTTACTTTTAAAAAGAATGACTTCATCAGTATGGATTCATTAAATTAAAGTTAGATTATTAAAATCTACATAATTATTTATTTATTTATTTATACCTATAAAAGCCTGGTCTTATTCCATAGTTTCACAAGAGCTGTATTGTGTTTTTAATCATGGAGGTTAAAAGATTTATATCGATTTTCTTGCTTTTTGTTTGTGAGTACTTCTTCTCTATATCCCTAAATATTTATTATTCAAATAATTTATTATTTAATTATAAATAACTTCAAATAAATAAGTTTGTATGAATTTCATTTTTATTAATTAAGAAGAATTAGCCTAACATTCGTCCATAATGTACCCTTTTTATTTTTATGAATTTCATTTCTATATTATATAGAGTATTAAGAGTTTGTTTGATTAGATACTTTTGGATTCTTTTTATATTTTTCTAAAAATTATTCATTTATATAAAAATAAAAATTATGTTGTTCGAGTTTTTATTTAAATTTTAATTAAAATAAAATAAAGATATTTTAATTAATAAATTAAATAATTTGATAATTAAAATGATAACTAATATGATAGAAAAATAATTTATACAAATAAATTGATAAAAAACTAAAAAATTCAAGATTTAGAAATGGTTCAATCAACAATAATGTGAGGTTTGGGATTCGAGTGTGATTCTTTAGTTCTAAAATATTAAATTTGCACAATTTAAAATTTTGATTAGAGATGATATTATATTTTTTAATTTTATTAAATAATTTCTTAAATTTTGCAGTGATTACATGTATTACTAAAATGCAATCGGATGACATGAAAGGTAATATATATATATATATATATATATATATAATTAACTTTATTATTATTTTATATATATTCTAATTAATCTTATAAAAAAGATAAATTATGTTCTAAATAATTAAAAATCCATATCATAAGGTTTAAATGTTGGATTTTATTTTTCAGATTTGAGTGGAGAGAATATGTTTTGGAAGCAATCACAATGTGTTGATGAATTTCCATGTCCAGATTATCCTAGATTTCAAAATGGATGTTTTGTTTGTAAAGATTTGGCAAGTCGATATGTGGACGAATGTTATGCCAACTTCAATGATTGTATTGCGAGATGTTAATTAGACCTGTTTAATTATTTAACAGCGTCTTAATAATAAAATCAAACTTCAATATTGTTAAAGTATAAAGTATATATAATCACCATCTTATAACTTGGAATTTTAATTTGTATGAACGAAACAAGGTCAACGTCAATCGAGTTAGATCGATTATTTTATAAATTTAAATTCAACTTTATTACGAGTTAGACTCCGTTTCAAAAGAACCAAAACTCTAACTATTAGGTTGGTCTAATAAGTTATTAAATTTCATACAAAATTTGAGCGTTCATAATTTTAATTGACAATTTTGTAAAATGAACTCAAAATAATTAATTAAATATATAAAAATATCATCCAAATAATAACATAATATCTATATATTAGTAATGGAGAGCTAGAATGGACTGGACAAATTTTAAAAAAAATCACTTTTGCAATATGAGAAAAAAAGCATAAACTAACTAAATCACAAAAAAAAAAAATCATGCAAGTTGAAAGGAAATAATAATTATAATTAACACATAAAAAATGTTGGAATCCGATTTTGAAATACAAGAAATTTGACCGTACATATAGTTTCGTGATGCTTTTGAGTGAAGCCGATAATTGTTACAAATTTTGAAAAAAAAAAAATTGTTTTTTTTTCTTGTTTGTTTCAAATATATCTCAAAGTGATATAAGTTTTAGTTTAAATTTGAGTCAAAATATGAAATAAATTGGTTTGTATTTGAAGTTATAATTTTTCCAACTTAATTTTGATGGTACCTAGATCTAAGAATTAAATTATCATGAATTAGATTTAGGCTATTTTGCTTTGCAATAAATAATTGCTCTTGAATGATGTATTATTTGTCTTATATTTCAAATTTATCATTTATTATACCGATTCAAATATTGTTTGCATCATCAATACTTTAAATTTTTCTGAATTTTCCAAATAATATTATGTAAATATAATATTTTTGTGTACATTTACTAAGAATTTTTTAAATGATAAAACATATTTTAATAATTTTGAAACCATATTTAAATGATAAATGTTTTCAATAATTATTTGATTTAAAAATAGATTTAATTAGTGAGTAAAATAGAGTTCAATTAAATTTTGTTAATTAAATTAAAAATATATTCATTTTATCATCTTCATCTTTTTTTTTTCCTTCTCCTTTTAATTGATAAAAAATACCTATTTGGTATAGGGGCTAATTTACACAATATGGTTAGTTTTTCTTTTTAAAAAGAAAATGCAATTTTTCCTATAGATATTATTTTATGGATTTTTTTTTGATATTTTAAATCATTGGGTTCAATTCGTATTATTCAAATCTAATGAACAAAGTTTAGATATTTAATAGTAACTTTTCACTATTTTGATTATCACCTCCAAAATCAAATAAGCTCAATAATTAAACTTAAATATTATTTTTATTATTTATCATGATACAATCATAATCTAACATCTTATGTAAACAAAATTTTGTTCATCACAAATTCTTAGAATATGAATTCTAAGGATAATGTTAACATAATAAATGTAATAATAATGAAATATATATATATATATATATATATATATATATATATAATTAGACCCCACAATCATATCCCCACCTAATCTAATAATATTTTCAGATAAAATGAATTAAAGAAATCTAATAGTATATATTCTTAATAGTTGTGCAATAAATTCCCAGTGTATTGTATTTCTGGTTATATCATCAATATATTTACTATTTATTATACTCAATTCAAGTATTGTTTGCATTATAAATGCTTTAAATTATTTTTAAAATTTTCAAAATAATATGATATAATTACTATTTTTGTGTACATTTATAAAAAAAAATAAAATTAATAAAACATATTTCATTATATATTTACTCGGGAATACCATATTCAAATTTTATTTTATTTTTAAATAATTGTTTAATTTAAAAGTAGATTTAATGAATCTATATGTATATTTTTTTTACTTTTCTTTTCCCAGAAATAATTAGAATGACTTCATCAGTAGAGACTCCATTAAATTAAAGTTAGATTATTGAAATCTACACAATTATTTATTTATTTATTTATACCTATAAAAGCATGGTCTTATTCTATAGTTTCACAAGAGTTGTATTGTGTTTTTAATTATGGAGGTTAAAATATTTATATTAATTTTCTTGCTTTTTGTTTGTGAGTACTTCCTCTCTATATTCCTAAATATTTTTTATTTAATTATAAATAATTTCAAATAAAACAAGTTGGTATGAATTTCATTTTTATTAATTAAGAAGAACTAGCCTAACACTCGTCCATAATGCACCCTTTTTATTTTTATGAATTTCATTTCTATATTATATAGAGTATTAAGAGTTTTTTAATCATGATTCTTTTGGATTCTTTTCATATTTTTCTAAAAATTATTCATTTATATAAAAATAAAATTATGTTATTTCAGTTTTTATTTAAAATTTAATAAAAATAAAATATAAATATTTTAATTAATAAATTAAATAATTTGATAAATAAAATGATAACTAATACGATTGAAAAATAATTTATAAAAATAAATTGATAAAAAAATTCAAGATTGGTTCAATCAACATTAATGTGAAGTATGGGATTTCGAGAGTGATTTTTAGTTCTAAAATATTAAATTTGCACCAATTTAAAATTTGATTAGAGATGATTTTATGTTTTTTAATTTTATTAAATAATTTCTTAAATTTGCAGTGATTACATGTATTACTGAAATCCAATCTGATGACATGAAAGGTATTAAATATATACAATATATAATTAACTTTATCATTATTTTATATATTTTTTAATTAATCTTATAAAAAAGACAAATTGTGTTCTAAATAATTAAAAATCCATATCATAAGGTTTAAATGTTGGATTTTATTTTTCAGATTTGAGTGGAGAGAAAAGGATTCGAAAGGAATCACAATGCGTTGATGAATTTCCATGTCCAAATTATCTTAGATTTCCTAATGGATGTTTTGTTTGTAAAGATTTCGCAAATCCATATGTGGACAAATGTTATGCCAACTTCAATGATTGCCATGCGGTATGTTAATTAGACCTGTGTAATTATTTAACAGCGTCTTAATAATAAAATTAAACTTCAATATTGTTAAAGTATAAAGTATATATAATCACCATCTTATATCTTATCACTTGGAATTTTAATTTGTATGAACGAAACAAGGTGAACATCAATCGAGTTAGATCGACTATTTTATAAATTTAAATTCGACTTTAATACGAGTTTGACTTCGTTTCAAAAGAACCGAAACTCTAACTATTAGGTTGATTTAATAAGTTAATAAATTTCATACAAAATTTGCATGTTCATAATTTTATTTGACAATTTTATGAAATGAACTCAAAATAATTAATTAAATATATAAAAATATCATCAAAATAACAGCATAATATCTCTATATTAATAATGAAGAGCTAGAATGGACTATGGACAATTTAAAAAAAAAAATCATGCAAGTTGAAAGGAAATAATAATTATAATTAACACATAAAAAATGTTGGAATCCAATTTTGAAATACAAGAAATTTGACCATACATATAAGACTATCTTCGTGATGTTTTTTTGAGTGAAGCCGATAATTGTTACATATTTTTTAAAATATTTTTTTTTGGTTTTTTTTTATTATTTGTTTCATATATATCTCAAAGTGATATAAGTTTTAGTTTAAATTTGAGCCAAAATATGAAATAAATTGGTTTGTATTTGAAGTTATAATTTTTCCAACTTAATCTTGATGGTACCTAGATCTAAGAATTAAATTATCATGAATTAGATTTAGGCTATTTTTTTTGCAATAAATAATTGCTCCAGAATGATGTATTATTTGTCTTATATTTCAAATTTATCATTTATTATACTCAATTCAAATATTGTTTGCATCATCAATACTTTAAATTTTTCTGAATTTTCCAAATAATATTATTTAAATCTAATATTTTTGTGTACATTTTTTAAGAATTTTTTAAATGATAAAACATATTTTAATAATTTTGAAACCATATTTAAATGATAAATGTTTTCAATAATTATTTGATTTAAAAATAGATTATCACAAAATTATAAATACGAATATCAAAATTCGAATAAGAATACCGAATCGAATCAAAAGTATTTGATTCATTTACAACCCTATATATATATTTATTTATTTTACTTTTCTTTTCCCAGAAATAACAAGAATGACTTTATTTATTTATTTTACTTTTCTTTTCCCAGAAATAACAAGAATGACTTTATCAGTAGAGACTCCATTAAATTAAAGTTAGATTATTGAAATATACATAATATTTATTTATTTATACATATAAAAGCATGCTCTTATTATATAGTTTCACAAGAGTTGTATTGTGTTTTGCATCATGGAGGTTAAAAGATTTATATAGATTTTCATACTTTTTGTTTGTGAGTACTTCTTCTTTATATCTCTAAATATTTTTTTTTCAAATAATTTTATTATTTAATTATTAATAAATTCAAACAAAACAAGTTTGTATGAATTTGATTTTTATTAATTAAGAAGAATTAGCCTAACACTCGTTCATAATGCACCCCTTTTTATTTTTATGAATTTCATTTCTATATTTTTTTGAGGGAACGGTTAAAACCATTTAATTAAAATCTCAAAAGTGGGAGGGTCAGAAATCAAAGCTAGACAAACCTTAGTTATGATTAAGGATGACAATCAAAAGACCCTAAAAAAACTGATTAGTAGCATTCATACATTCTAAAAAGTAGAGATTACAAATAGAAAAGACTACGTTCAAACTTAATCACCCCAACCTGGGATTTTTGCATGTCATCTATCTTCATTGAGAGGCCTTCTTCCCATTCCCTTCATCTTCCTCTACCTATTCTTCTTCCTCTAACGATAAAAGGAAATTGTATTGAAGAGGATGATGAGTGTTGTTATTTTCTCATTTTGAATTCTCTCTTTGTACGAGCCCGTTATAACTTGATAGAAATAATTGTTTATGAGATTTTTAGGACTTTTACCTTTGTTATTTTCAACTTTAATTTATGTATTATTGTCTTCCTTATCTTCGGCTTCAGCTTTAGACTCCACATCAGTTTTGGAATCTTCTTTATCAAATTAGAATTCTCTGTTTCAGCTTTGAAATTCTGGGTGTTTTCATCTTGAATTTCCTCAACAACAACTTGAGATTCATCTTCCATTTTAAGCTTAATCCTTTGCATTCAGAAAATTTTATTTTCCTCTTAACCTTGATTCCCTTTACTTTCTTTCTTTTGCTTTTCCATTTTCTCAGAATCCTTCTTGCTTTCCTCTACAAATGTTTGATCTTTGAGTTTAGTCTCCTCTATTTCTTTCATTTTCTTTTCTATTTCCTGGCTTTTCTACTCTTCTTCTTTAGCTTCATCACATTTATTGTGCAAAAAAGTGTTACAGAAAGTACACCTTTTTTGGTTTCCATTAATAAGAGATCTCCGTGATATTGTGCTTTCCTTTTCTATCAACAACTACCATTTTCATTGGTAGGACACTCTTAGGATGCACTTCAATGCTAATTCTAGCAAAGGACAAGTGCTCTCCTCCTTCAGTTATTGGGTCCATATATAATGGTTTCCCAATTGTACCTGCAAAATGACTAATTGTTTCAGCATTGTACATGTGAGCTGAAATGTTCCAAAGCTTGAACCAAATCTGGGCTGTTTCTTTTGGTTTGCTTTGTAGATTCATCTCTTCTGACCAGTTTTCCAGCTTCATGCAATTTGATCCCATGTAAGTATGCCCTTTCTCCAAAATTTCTTTCAAAATTGAGCCCTTTTTGAACTTCAGGAAATAGAGATCATGTATATTTGCAGAAACTTTTTCAAGCCCCTTTTCTCCCCACTATTTAATTAAAGTCTCTTTGGTAGTTGAGAATGATACTCTATTTTTCCCAATGATGTTTCTAACCACTACAAACTCTCAATCTTTAATACATTTATCCTCTACTTTAGAAGGCAGTTTGAATTCAAAAGGAGAGTTGAGTACCTCTACCTTTATTTGGATATCCCCTAAGTAGATTTTTCCTTTGTAGGCATGATCTTCAAATTTTTTTTCTGCTTTATTCTTTCATACCTCGTTGACTTTTCATGTTGAATTACTCCTGATAGTGTAGGTCTTGGTTTTGGGAGACTTCATCAGCTCCTTCATTGCATCAACTGACCATTTAACTATTTCCTCATATTCTGTTTTCTTCAGTAAATTCCAGTCTTGGAGATAATGAATATTGAGTTGGACTGTTATTTGATGACCTTTCTCTTTACTGATTATGATTTCACCCTTCTTAACATGCATTAGAAGTTTGATATATAATCTGGTTTTTAAGACCAAACAAGTTGGCTCTTTCATTATAATCAACATTCCAAATTACTTCTTTCTTCCCATGTTTTCCTGCAGCATTTTTTTAGAATTTTTAACAGCAATTGGTTCATTACCTTTGCTGCATTCCTATTTTTCCTGAATTATTTCTTCAGTAATCATATCAATTTTCATTTTAGCTACCTCTCTTAAACCTTCCATCACAAATTCTTTGACTTCCTTATACTTATTGCTTTTTCTTTTTTCCCATTTTAATGAAAAACAGAACAAAGCAACAAAACAACAAAGAAGAACAATTATAAAATAAGGTACACTAGAAACCCTAGCTATACAAAACAGGGTAAACCAGAAACCTTAACCTTCCAACCAAGCTTGTAGATGAATGACCTACCTAGCAATTAGAGTCGATACCGTGCCGTTCGTGCGCACGTTTGACAAGCGACACTGAACAACTAACAATGTGATCACAATAAGCTAATCGCGACCTTGATACCGTGCAAATCTTGTCGATCGTGATGAGAATTTACTGCCGGACTTTTCACTGAAAACCTAAAATCTCTAGAGCTTTTTACTCTCTTCATCTTGGTTTCGTCGGGTACATTAAAAATGCTATAGGTATGGTTCGAACTTATAACCTAACAAAAACAAGTACAACCCTTTAACCAACTAGGCTAATAACAATTTAAATTTTATTTTTATATTATATAGAGTATTAAGAGTTTGTTTGATCATGATTCTTTTGGATTCTTTTTATATTTTTCTAAAAGTTATTTATTTATATAAAAATGATAATTATGTTATTTGAGTTTTTATTTAAAATTCAATAAAAAATAAAATAACAATATTTTAATTAATAAATTAAATAATTTAATAAATAAAATGATAAAAAAAATAATTGATAAAAATAAATTGACAAAAAACTAAAAAATACAAAATTTAGAAATGGTTCAATCAAAAGTAATGTGAAGTATGGGATTCCAGAGTGATTCTTTAGTTCTAAAATATTAAATTTGCACCAATTTAAAATTTGATTAAAGATGATTTTATGTTTTTTAATTTTATTAAATAATCCCTTATATTTTGCAGTGATTACATGTATTACTGAAATGCAATCTGATGACATGAAAGGTAATTAATACATACAATATATAATTAACTTTATTATTATTTTATAATATTTAATTAATCTTATAAAAAAAGATAAATTGTGTTCTAAATAATTAAAAATCCATATCATAAGGTTTAATTGTTGGATTTTATTTTTTAGATTTGAGTGGAGAGAAGAAATATTGGAAGCAATCACAATGCGTTGATGAATTTTCATGTCCAGATTATCCTAGGTTTCAAAATGGATGTTTTGTTTGTAAAGATCTCACAAGTCAATATGTGAACGAATGTTATGCCAACTTCAATTATTGTAATGCGAGATGTTAATTAGACCCGTGTAACAACTTCAATTATTGTAATGCGAGATGTTAATTAGACCCGTGTAATTATTTAACAGCGGCTTAATAATAAAATCAAACTTCAATATTGTTAAAGTATATATAATTTTCATCTTATAACTTGGAATTTTAATTTGTATGAACGAAATAAGGTTAAAGTATATATAATTGTATGAACGAAACAAGAGATCAGTTGAAACTTCAATATTGTTAAAGTATATATAATTGTATGAACGAAACAAGAGATCAGCTGAAAATAAAATTTGAGAATATTATAAGATTAAAATTGATCTTTTACTATTAGACAAATTTATTAATTTCCAAGATATTTTCAACATTTAAAAATAAATTACAACTATATTTGCACAACATTAATATATGAATTATCATATAATACAAGTAATTAGGATAAATGATTTCTTTTTGAATATGAAATATTTTGTTTAATTGTTAAGAAAAAAAAAAGTGATTAATGCACAACAGCAAAAATAACCCCATAAACAAACAAACAAAAAAACACTTGTTAAATTTAAGTTAAAACTAGATACAACATAATACAAGCTAACACAAAAACAAATTAACATACAAATGTAGAAATCATTCATAGCATACCCAATACACACTAAATTGGTGCATTATTAATAAATAATATTTATAGAATAGTTTTTATTTATTTATTTTCGGAATAGTTGTTTCCCATTGGTAACATTCCTTTCTGCCTGTAAGACAACAATTTCTTTGATGAGAAAGACACTATTGTTAAATTCTTCTCATCAATCCCATCAAATCCATTAATCATATACAAGAATATATGAGATTCACATAGATCCTCAACATGGACGTCACTTGTTAAAAATATATTAGTTAAAATTACTATAACAAAATATATATATATATATATATATATATATATATATATATATATATATATATAACCTTTGATGGGAGATTGAGTAGTGAGAGGATTGGGAATGAGTATGGGTCATAGGGCAAAATATTTCTTCTTTGTCTCAAGTGAATTCTTACAAATTTGTATAAAAATGTATATTGAATAAGTCTTCCACCCAAATCTTTTGGTTATCTCACTCATCCATTAATCATTATTATTACTCTAGGAATATTAAACATCAAAAATCAAAAATCAAAAATTTATTAATTTAAGTTTATTCAACAAATTTCCCCCTTAAACTTAAATATTCTTCTCATATCTAATTTCAATCAACATTTTACAACTCTCTAGCAATGTGGTCGGTAGTGGCTTGGTGAAAACGTTAGCAGCTTGAGCTCGACTTTCAACATGCTCCCATTCAATATTTCCTTCTCTGACTTGTTCTCGGATGAAATGAAATTAGACGACGATGTGCTTGCTCCTTCCGTGATTAACCGAGTTCTTTGCCAACTCGATCGTCGAACTGTTATCAACTCGGATCACAGTCTCTTCATCTCGAATCACATCTCTTCATCTCGAATCACTCCTAAATGTCTTAGTAAATTTGAAATCTATACTACATGACACACGCTCCAAGAGACCGCCACATACTCGACCTCCCAAGTTGACAAAAATTACAATATGTTGCTTTTTTGATAGCCAAGTAAAATTTGTATTCTCGAGTAGGAATACATAACTCAAAGTACTTTTATGATCATCAACATCACCACACCAATCACTATCTGAGTAACTCACTAATCGGTAGTCATCTGATTTTGAATAGAAAAGACTAAGTGAAAGGGTTCCTCGAGCATATCTCAAAATTCTCTTTAGGCATTCCAATGTGTATAACTTGGATCATGCATGAATCTGCTTGTTATCCCAACACTCAACATTAGGTCGGGTCTCATGCTTGTAAGATACCTTAAACTTCCGACTAAGCTTCGATATTTTCCAGCATCGACTCGTTCTCCTCCATCAAACTTTAAGAGTTTAGTGTCTGGTTCCATTGGAGTATAAATTAGGTTGTAGTCCTCCATTTTAAACTTCTTTAAAATTTTCAAGCGCGTACCTCTCTTTGGATATAAAAATCCCTTCATCCGACTACTTCACTTATAGGACAAGAAAATATTTCATCAGACCTAAGTCTGTCATCTCAAACTCCTTCTTCATTACCTCCTTGAACTCCTTAATCAATTTTGTGTTGCTTTCGGTGAATATGAGATCGTCGACATAGAGAGCGACTACCATCATATCATTTTCTGATTTTTTTTGTGTACAAGGCATATTGCTCGTACCCGTTTTTCTTGAAATACTTTTCAATTCTCTCATTTCAAGCATAATGAGTCTACTTCAGCATGTAGAGGTTTTTTCATAATCTCAACAGCTTTTTCTCATCACCTCTCTTCATATACCCGAGTGGTTGTTCGGCATATACCTCCTCCTTCAACACTCCATTTAAAAGGTTGTCTTCACATCCATATGTAGAATCAGCCACTTGTTCTGAGCAGCTAACGAGATTAGAATTCGGATTGATTCCATTCCCGTGACAGGAGCAAATTCCTTCCTTTTGTCTATAGCCCTTCACCACAAGTCAAGCCTTATAACGCTCAACCTCTCCCTCAATATTCATCTTTCTTTTGTACACCTATTTTACTCCAATTGGTCGAGCACCTTCAAAAGGTCGGTCAACTCCCAGGTTTTGTTGCGTTCAATTTCCCCAATTTCATCATCCATAGATGATCTCCATTTCTCGTCTTGTATAGCTTTCTCAAAATTCAAATCTTCTGAGTCGGCCATGAGACATACAATGTGGACTTCATTTATAGTATCATATATCTCATGCAGATTTCTTATTCTGGGCTATAGAGGCTCAGATTCATCTTCTGAAAGCTCGGTGGTTGTTGATATTGGAGGCATAACAACCTCTGAACTTGTTTCTTTCTCAATCGGGTTAATCTAGTTCCATGCCATTAATTCCTCCACGTGAACATTTCGACTCACCACCAATTTCTTGTTAACATGATCAAACAATTTATATGCCTTAGATTTTTTATCATATCTGATAAATATGTACTTTTTGCTCCGATCTTCTAATTTTGTCATTTGCTGACTTGGTAATTTCCCATAGGCCACACTACCGAATACCTGAGATGAAAGACACTCGGCTTCATACCACTCCAAATCTCCTGAGGCGTCTTCTATCCAGCTTTGCATGTGGACATCTATTTTTCACATAGACTGTGCACTGCACTACCTCTACCCAAAACTTTTCCGGCATATTCTTTCCTTTCAACATATATTGAACCATATCGAGAATAATTTGGTTCTTTCCTTCTGCTACATCGTTTTGCTGCAGAGAATAAGAAGTAGTCAAGAAACGTTTGATTCCATGTTCTTTGCAGTATTGGTTGAACTCGATAGAAGTGAACTCACCCCCTTTGTCAGATCAGACTACTTTGTAACTTTGTTTGTTTCTTTCTCCACCATCAATTTAAATTTCTTGAAGGTTTTAAACAATTCTAACGTCTCCTTCAGAAAGTAAACCCACGTCTTCTTTAAAAAATCATCAATTAAAGAGAGGAAGTATATCTTACCACTAAATGATTATGGAGTTATCGACCCAC
Source organism: Impatiens glandulifera (assembly GCF_907164915.1). Taxonomy (NCBI): domain Eukaryota; kingdom Viridiplantae; phylum Streptophyta; class Magnoliopsida; order Ericales; family Balsaminaceae; genus Impatiens; species Impatiens glandulifera. The sequence continues at coordinate 24,256,917 of NC_061870.1, forward strand.
AAAAATCAATATGGATTAGACCAAGTTTCTCCTTTGATCTATATTCAGAACTACTTGGGAAAGAAGTCTTCACTTGTTTCCCGATCACACATTCTTCACAGAACCTCTTTTCGAATATAATGTTAGGCAGTCCAAGTACCAACTCATTTTTCACCAGCTTGTTCACCCTCGAAGTGAAGATGATCAAACCGATAATTTCACTTCATGACTTCATCCTCTAGAACAAGTTGCATATATTTATCTTGAACTATTTTAAGCTTAAGTTTGTACATACGATTTTTCTTCATTTCTACCTAGGCAATTAGTCTCCCGAGATTATCCTTCAATTGTAGTTATCGGCCCTTCATTAGAGCCGAGTACCCTTTCTCCATCAACTGTCTCATGCTTAGTATGTTGTTTTTGATATCAGGTACGTAGTAAGCATCTCTGACCTATCCGATTCCCCCATTTTTTTGTTGATACTTGATCGTCCTCGACCTTTGACGGCTACTTTTGAAGCATCGTCGAAAGAAATGGATATGGACTCCATCTTTGAGAGTATTTTGAATAAACTCTTGTCACCACACATGTGGTTATTTGTGTCAGTGTCCAAGTACCAAAACGAGTTATAAGAACAGCTCAGTTTGATCTCAGTTTCTGAAATTTTTTTCACCAGCAACAATCATTCATCTTCTTTCTCAACAAAGAAGTTTATTGGTTCCTCTTTTTTCTTCTCGGATCTACAATTTGTGGAAATATGACCCAACTTTTTGCAGTTGTAGCATTTTATCGAGTAACAATCCTTGGCAACATGTTCATACTTTCCACGGTTATAACACTCAATATTGTTGTTTGTGTTTGTCCGGCCACCCCGAGTTTGACCTCGGCCATGCCAGATTTATTGGCCGACTTGCTCACTTCCTTGTCCTCCTCTTCCTCTACCACATGCATTTGCATCTTCCTCTTCCTCTAGTACTCTCAACATATATCACATTCTCCTCTTTTATTGTCGCATTCGTCTAGAGAGCCTGTTCAAGGGACTCCCTCTTCTTATGTTTTTTTCTTTGCTCATACCCTTCTAGAGACCCATCAAGCTCTTCAATGGTGAGCATTGATAGATCTTTGGATTCCTCTATTGCGCATACGATATTTTTGAAACTATCTATCAATGACCTAAGAATATTTTCAACAACTCGGTTTGATGAAAGACTCTCACCATTCTGATTCAGCTTGTTCATCACGGTCTCCATCCGAGTAATGAACTTAGATACGCTTTCAGACTCTTTCATCCTCAAGTTTTCCATATCGCCCCTTAGGGTTTGAAGTCGGACTTGCTTCACCCGTTTGTCTCCTTTGTTTTTTATTTCGAGTTTATCCAATGCCACTTTGAAAGATTTTGTGTCAGCTATCTTCTCAAAACGAGATTCGTCGACAAATCATTATGGTAGATACAAAGTCGCCCTATCTTTAGCTTGAACGGCCTTCAACGCGTTCAGTTGGGCATTTGAATACCCATCTGTGTTCGTTGGTTCTTCATACCCAGTCTCGACCACATCCTAGTTATCTTGAGAGCCGAAAAAGGACTTCATCTACACCTTCCAGTTGTCGTAGTTGACGTCTTTTGTCAACTTGGTAGTGGGATGTCATTGGTTAGACCTGTCATTTCTCTCAAGTGTTTACACTCAACACACACCTCACAAAACTCTCGATCACATTTTTTTCTCTCTCGGCCAATGCACACCGCGATGTTCTCTTTTGAGACTGACAGGTTCTCCCATACTCACCTCACACACAATAGTTCTGATACCAATTTGTTGGTAACAAGAGGGAAAAATATTTATTCTTCTTCATCTCAAATGAATTCTTACAAATCTTTATAAGAAAGCGTATATTTTTCATATGCTTGATTCTTCATATGACAAAATAAATTATTGCACATATTGAATATGTCTCCCACCCAAATCTCTTAGTTATCCCACTCAATCCTAAATCATTGTTATTACTCTAGGAATATATTAAAAATAAAAAACCAAAAAAATTATTCATTTAAATTTTTTCAACAATGAGGGCATGATAAAAGGACCGACAACAAGGGTCAAAATAATGCTGATGAAATCAATGTTGTTTTGTTTAGCCGACTCTCAGGCTGCCTTTTCAGCCAATGTTTTGGACACGAAGTACATCAAATTGGTCATCTTTATCTTATTAATGAATTCTAAATCGCTCAAGTTGCTTTCGTCGTAGACTGCCAGCGGTTTCTCTTGGAAAGCGACAGTTCACGCCGACAATAATGCAACTCGCTTCACCGTCATTGCTTTAACGCATGATTTATGATACTTAGAACCCCGTGATAGTTGGCTTAATAACTTCATTATGTGGAAGTGTCACAAAAACACATGCATGCATAATGAGAGACTGATTTTAATATTTACTTACTAATTAATTTGACCAAAATAATTTATTTATTTCAATTTTTGAAAAGTGAATTTTTGTAAGTAAGTTTAACCCAAATAGTCTAGGCTTGATATACAAATAATTTATATTTTATCTTGTTTTATTCTCATTTATAATGCTTTAAATATAAGTGAAAGCTATGAGGTACATAGTGTAATGATAGATTCTTACGCTATAAAAAAATACAAATAATTTATATTTTACACTCATTTCTATTTAAAAGTTTATATTTTAAGTAGCCTAGGTTTAAAAATAATTTGTCATTTTAACTTTGTGTAGTACTCCCATAAATAATTAAAAAAATTATAACAATTAAAATTATTGGCCAAATTAAACTAATTAAAATTGAGAAATAGAAAATTGGAGACTTATATTTGTTTATTTTTGGTGTGCTACAATTTGGTATTTACTCTTCTTGTAAGTAACTAGAAAACAAACAAATATAAGTCTCCAATTTTTTATTTCTCAATTTTAATTAGTTCGATTGTAGTCTTTGTTCATTATAATCTGTATTTTGTAATTTGATTTGACTGTCACCATTCAGAAACTTTTTGTCTTTTATTTGTTATCTTACAATCAAAATTAGGGTTTATCTAGTTTTGATTATTGACCTCTCCCACTTTTGAGTCTTTTAATGAAATGGTGTTAAACCGTTTTCCAAAAAATAAACCATAGTTAATTTTTATTTTTTAATTTATATATTTATTAATTAAATATTAATATATTTTTTCTCTTATTCTATTTCATTAATTAATGAAATTTTTATTTTATCTTTTTTATAAAAAAAATATTATTTTTATATAAGTATTTATTATTGATTATTTTATTTTTATTTTTTATATATACAAGTATTCATCATTAATTATTTCAACTTTATATTTCTTCTTTTTTTATATATTTTTTTCTTATATTAACATTGATATGAATTATTTTAATATTGTTTGATCTCAAAGGTTATAACAATGACTTGTCCTTTCAACCATAAAAATTCTTAAACACAAAAATAAATAAATTAATAATCAAGAATTGAATAATAATAACAACTCAATAATAACAACTCGTTTATCAAACAATAAAAAAAATAATAATAAAATATTAAATAAAACAATGTTCCTTACTACTATAAGTCATGAATCAAAAACTAAATAAAAAATTATTAATTATATTTTTATTCATATTAAATTAAATATGATAAAAATCCTTCAAAAACATATTATAGTAAAACATAAAATTCATAAATAAATTGCTAATTTTTGTCAAAATGAGAATTTAAGAATGATGAGAAATAAAAACTCATACAAAAAAAGATGAAATAAAAAAAGAGAAACAAATATAAAATTAATAAAAATTAGAAATGAAATAAATTTAACTGATTTAATTAATAAAAAAGAATGAGAGATAAAATATATTAATATTTAGTTAATAAATATATAATAAAAAATATTAAAAAAACTATGGTTAGTTAAAAGAGGTTAAATGAGTCAATTTTTGATAGTAAGTAAGTTTAAATGATCTTTTATAAGTAAATGCGTCTAAGTGAGCTAGTTGTATATGTACGTCGAGTTTTTAGTGAGTTTTTGTCTCTTTTTTTTTTTCATATATGGTCATTTAATAGAATGATTAACACCAAATAAATAATTTGAATTTAGGAATCTTGATTCTCACTATTATAAACTTTATTTCAACTTAGGACGATTTAAGTGATATAATAATTTTGGTCTTTTATTATGCACCATTCTTGTTATTAAGTTAAATTATTAAATTTTTTTTAAAGTAAAATCAACTAATTACACAACAAAAAAGTGGGTCATTACTAACATAAAAATCAAAATTAGAACATTAACTAATGTTCACAAAGCTTAGTTTATTGACTGGAGAATATCTTATTTTACTTTAAGATTATCAAGAAAATGATTAACGAAAAGAAAATCTTAAATTAAATATATACTTGTACAACTAACTCACGCATTAATAAATATAGTTAAATTTTATTTTTTAATTTATATATTTATTAATTAATATATTTTCTCTTTCCTTCTTTTTCATTAATTAATTAACTTTTTACTTTTATCTTTTTTATAAATTTTTTATTATTTATAATGACTATTTATTATTAATTATTTTAACTTTATATTTTTTCTGAATGTTTTTTTTATATTAAAATTGATAATTAATTATTTTAAAATCGTTAGGTCCTCAAATTGGATATAGCAATGACTCATCTTTTTAACAATAAAAATCTTTCAACACAAAAATAAATTAATTAATAATCAAGAATTAGATAATAATAACAACTCATTCATCAAACAACAAAAATAATAATAATCAAATATTAGAAAAAAAAACATATTCTTTATTACTACTATAACTCATTAATCAAAAAATTAAATAAAAAAATTATTAATTTTATTTTTGTTAATATTAAATTAAATAAGAAAGAAACCCTTTACAAAAATATTATAATAGAATAAAATTCAAAAATAAGTTGTTAAAATCTTTTAAAAATAGAATTTAATGACTAAGAGAAATAAAAATGGGTAGGAAAATAAAGATGAAATAAAAGAAAGAGAAACTAATATAAAAATAAATAGGAATGAGATAAATTTAAATAATTTAATTAATAAAAAAAAGAATTGAGAAAATATATTAATATTTAATTAAAAAATAAAAATTAACTTTGTTTATTATTCGAGGCTAAACGAATAAACCAAACATTCATGTTCAAAAATTCTAACTGATTTTTTTAATTTTTTTTGTTATATATATATATATATCTTATCTATATATATATATATATATAATGATGCTTAATTTTTAAAGTGTCCGGATTGCCGGGTCGAAAGTTGTGGTTAATTTGGATATATATGTGAGAGTAAATGTATACTTATGTCGGATTGTGGATTCACCCGCTCATAAACTTAAAACGGTTAAAAATAAAATTAAAAACACTATAAGTACGGTTCGAATTTGCAACCTAACAAAATAAGTACAACCCTTTAACCAACTAGACTAAACACTTTATATTTTAAATTCAACACAAAATTTGATGAACGCGAGACATTTTAACAATATAAGTTCAACTTTTTAACTAACTAATATATATATATATATATATATATATAATGATGATTAATTTTTAAAGTGTCTGGATTCCCGGGTCGAAAACTATGGTTAATTTAGATATATATATGAGAGTAAATGGATACTTAGGTCGGATTGTGGGTTGACCCGCCAATAAACTTAAAACGGTTAAAAATAAAATTCAAAATGTTATAGGTATAGTTCGAACTTGTAACCTAATAAAACAAGTACAACTCTTTAACCAACTAGGCTAATATCACTTGATATTTTAAACTGAACACCAAATTTGATGATCGTGGGACATTTTAACAATATAAGTTTAATTTTTTAACTAACTAACTTATATATATATATATATATATAATGATCCTTAATTTTTAAAGTGTCCGGATTGCCGAGTCGAGAGCTGTGGTTAATCTGGATATATATGTGATAGTAAATGGATATTTTAGTTGGATTGTGGGTTGACCCGCCCATAAACTTAAAACGGTTAAATATAAAATTTAAAATGATATAGGTATGGTTCGAACTTGCAATCTAACAAAATAAGTACAACTTTTTAACCAACTAAAGTTAATAACACTTTATATTTTAAATTCAACACCAAAATTTATTAACGCGGGACATTTTAACAATATAAATTCAAATTTTTAACTGACTAATCTATATATATATATAATGATGTTTAATTTTTAAAGTGTTCGGATTGCCGGATCGAGAGCTGTGGTTAATTTAGATATATGAGCGTAAATTGATATACTTGGGTCGGATTGTGGTAGGTATGGTTCGAACTTGCAACCTAACTAAACAAATATAACTCTTTAACCAAATAGACTAATAGCACTTTATATTTTAAATTCAACACCAAATTTGATGAACGATGTAGTTTATCAATATTTTTTAATCAATCATAATTCTCTTTTGACTCTGTGCTATAAATTTCACTATTATTAGTGAGCAATAATGGAAAAATTACATCATATTTATAGAGATAGGGGACATAATTCATATGGATATAGTAAGTCTCGTTTGGGCTACTTTAATGGTAGTCTTTACATTTTTTCTTTCACTCGTAGTATAGGGAAGAAGTGAACTCTGGAGGTGAAACTAAATGAGTTGAGGATTCAAACTATATCAATTGTTTTAGAGATCGTTCTGCAATGTGGGAGTAAATGGATATTTGAGTCGATTGTGAGTTGACCCGACCATAAACTTAAAATGGTTAAAAATAAAATTAAAAATGTTATCATATTTTTACTGTAATAATTTTTTTACGGTTTTTTATATTATTACTCGTGCAAATGCACGGGATAAATGTTAGTGATACTTAATAAATAAAATATATGGTGATATCCACGCTCTCACCGTATCTTTTCATAATTACATATTAATAATTATTAATTTATCTTTCATACCATAATTATTAATTTATCTTTTCTAATTAATTTTAATTTTATTTTACAAATTTTTCTTTCGTAATTATATATATTATTTATCTTCATTAATTTTATATATACTTATATTTAATATTATTTATATATGTATATATTTATAATATACATGATAATACTATATAATAACGTTTTAAATGATTTATTAAACTTAAAATAAAATTACAAATTTCTCTTTTATAATATATGTTCCTAATTAATTTAGTTTTGTAACATTAATAATTAATATATTTTTTATTTTTTTTCCTCATTTATATATATATATATTTCATATTTTGTTACGCATAATTTTTATAATTTTTTAATAAAATAATGATTATAAATATTTTAATTTATCTAAAAATTAATATTAAGCTTTTTCTATCCTAAAATATATATATATAATATATTTTATCATTAATTTTATATAAATATATTTTTTTCTTTATATTATCCTTTTATGCATATTTATTATTTATATAATTAATTAATTACTTTTCTTTTATTTATTATATATTTTATCTATTATTAATTAACAAGGATTAAATATTTATTCCAATTAAATAATTAATCCAATAATTAAAGGTTGACATTTCATATTAAAGACCATAATTTTCGTAAAAGGAAGCTGATGACTCTACCTCAATATATTTTGAAAAGTTTTTTTTCAAATTAATTAATTTTATTTTTTTACACATTTTATATGAATTTTTCTGACACTCTTTCTCTCTTTAAGTAGCACAAGAATTAAAATAAAACCATATTTTTATTATAAAACTTATCAATTATATTACATGTTTAATTAATTATTTTATTATATTTTAAAATAATCTAAAAACTGATTTTTCATTTAATTTCATCAAAAAGAAAAACCCACAAACTTAAGATCCTCAAACAAGCTAGTAGATGATTTTATTTTTATAAAACCATCAACATCTAATTGACATTTTTACTTTAGTCAATGTCCATGTTTGATGTAAAATTTAACTCTTCGCTGAGCTGTTTGATTCTGATGTAAAACATAACTCTTCACCCACTGAGTTAACCCATTCTGGGTTTGAAGCCGCCTGTTTATAATTTGTTGATTCAGTGAAGTAATAAAAATATTATAAGAATTTATATATAATCTTTAATCATATTCCAAATAAAAGATTTAATGGCGGAGAAGAGAAGAGAAGAGAAGAAAGGGCTCAGACACGCACAAATTGGTCGTCAGATATCAATCTTATCTTATTTATGATGATCGATTCAAGATTGAAATCGGCATCGAGAAATATTTCTGTCTTCATCGCCCTTTCTATATATCAATCAATCGCAGCAAACAAACAAAGCAATACAAAATTAACAATCCAACTAAGTAATTCTTCAATGGAAGATTGAGAGGTAGAGAGAGAGAACAAGATTTGGCGACTGTCGAGAGGGCATAAGAAGAGGATGGTCCTAGTAACTAGGGTTAGATATAAACTTCGCGGGCTTCTTGATATTGGGCTGGATCTTATACTATATCATTTGTTATCATCAGCCCATTTCATATGTAAGTAAATATAAAAAAGTGTTAACAAAATTATTACCATGTTTGTCAATAAATAAAGATTGTTTGATGTTTGGTGAGTGAAATTTTTATTGGTGGGTATTTTTTTTTGAAGAAAAATAGTTGTTCAATTTAAAAAAAAATAGTAAAATCATATATATATTTAATATATATATATATATATATATATATATAAATTATAATGGGAGGTCAAATTGAGGTTAGTTATTTGTGATCAATTTAAATTTTAAAATCTTTCATTAAACTTCATAATTGGCTTTCACAATTAAAAGTTATATAAAATTAAGTTTTGTCTTCACAATTTTAAATATCGTTAATTTATTATGTACGTGATATTTATAAATAAACAAAAAAAATATTAATAATTTAACTACCAAATTTCTATCCGTAGATGGTTTTTACTCCCAATTTTGTTAAAAGAAACTTTCGTTTAATTTGTATAATTTTAACAATAAAAATTTTTAAATTGTGATTTTTGAAAAAAAAAAATATCCGAAATTTCAATTGACCATAATAAGGATCTTCAATTTGATAATTCCAACCAAAAATAATGTTGAGATGAGTTATCACAACACGACAAATTAATTTGAACACGAATTAGCACACGAATAAATCTGGGGACACGAGTTTAGAATGAGTATGTGTATCATGATATTTTAAGTGAGTCGATGCATGACACGACACGCGTGACAACATAACTCGACATGACACATCATAATTGAAAATTTGTTACGAAATATCCAAGTCAAATAGATTAGTTTTGCATAATGCCAAATTCTACATTATATATTTGTATGAAAGTAAGCTATTACTGAATTGACAAATTTTCATTTAAAATTGATTCTACAGATTGCTTAAACTAATTATGTGACTAATGTTGGTCATCCAAAACTTGAATTATTAAGTTGTTGAAATTCTCCTATCACCAAAATTTTGCTCAAAGCCCACAAATGTTCATTTAACCTCGTCCAACTTGGACCTGACCGTTCGTTCTCTCTAGCTCCTCACGAACAAGAATGTGTTGCAATACTAACTTTAGTATCCAAGGCATATTTGCGTTCGTTGATAGAAATTTCAGTAGAAGTTCGGGTTATTTCAAGACCAAGAAAATACTTAGCCTCGCCCTTAAGTATTTTCTTACACAACTCGATCTTCCATTGACGTGAGGCCTGCTTAAGGTTATATATGTAACTCTTAATTAGCCTCGCCCTTAAGTATTTTCTTACACAACTCGATCTTCCATTGACGTGAGGCCTGCTTAAGGTTATATATATAAACTCTTAATAAGGCGACAAACCAAGACTATGAATATCATATCCTGGAGGAGGAGTTAAAATACACCTTTTCTTCTAAAATCTCATGGAGAAAAGTGTTGTTTATATCTAAGTTGATGCAAGAATAAAAAAATTGCAGTTGCGAGAAAATTATATAATTGTAGCCCTGAGCCACCAATCGAGCTGCGTACTTGTCGACAAAACCATCCGTTTGAAGTTTCAGCTTATAAATCCGCTTGGAACCAATAACATTCTTTCAATGAGGGAGCTCTATCATTTTCCAGGTATTATTTAATTCGAGAGTTTTTATCTCATCGAGCATATATAGCTTGCCTCCATAAAGGATCTTTAGATGCTTGAACAATGAAAATAAGAACTAGGTTAATGTATGTTAGATGAACATGCCAAAAAAACAATATGTTTCAGCTGATCTAAACATGATATGAATTTATAAAATATAAATGGGTATGTTGTCTAGATGTAAATATTTAATGGTAATAGGTTAAATAGATGGATCATCATGAGTAGTAATATTGGTGACGAAATATTTCATCCAAATTGGTTTACTTTTAATACAAGTATTTTGTTTAAGTGGTATGTCATCAGATGTTACAAAAGTATGATTATTAAGAGACGTAGAACTGTAGAAGGTATATTAATGGAGGGAATAGATGGTATAGTAGAAAGTATGTATGTTAGTAGGTGTAGCAATAATAGGAACAAAATCTAAAGAGAAGATTGATCATCACATGAAGTATATATATATATATATATATATATATATATATATATATATATATATATATATATATATATATATATATATATATATATATATATATATATATATATATATATATATATATATATATATATATATATATATATATATATATATTATAAAAGGTAAAGAGTCATTAGATGATGTGAAAGATATGTAGATAGAAGTTTAATTAAATGGAAAAATATGTTAATGGAAGATATGCATGATTTCATAATAAAATTCTGTTTTGCTTTAATTTATTTTTATTCTTATTTTTGCATAATAATGTAAATATCATTTTTTTTAGTAAAACAGAAAAAAACAAAAATAGGCCAAAAACTGAAAATCTATAAAAAAAAAAAAATGAATTTGTTTTGATTTGATTTATTATTTGTATGATGTTAGATATAGGATTTATGTTAATAATTTAGTTAGATTTTTTATTTGTTTATCCCAAATTAAAAAAATTCTAACAATAATAATAATCAAGTAAATCATAGATTTAAAACATCATACAAATAATAAATCAAATCAAAATATTTTTTTTATAGTTTTTGATATTTTTTTTTAAATGGCCAATTCATGGGCAATTTTTTTTACTTAAAAAATAATATTTACATTATGTAAAGTAAGAATAAAAAATAAATTAAAGCAAAACAGAAATTTGTTATGAAATCATGCATATATTTAATTTAATGTTATAGACAAATAAAAAAACAAAGGTATCAAGGGTAACTTACACTGGGGATGCTCCATACTAAACAAGAGACCACACTAGTTAAGGGATGAAAACTCTAAGCAAGAGATACACAACCACACTAGTTGGTGCTCTTGCTTAGGTTTAGAAAGTGAGCAGATTTTTTTTAGAGATAGAAAGGGTAGCCTATGGGTACTAGATTGTGAAAAAAATGTATTCTTTTGTAAGGTGTTAAGAGGGTTATTTATAGACAAAACTACGAAACCCTATGGCCCACTTAACCCCTAACAGTCATGAGAAAATGTTCCTCACTACCTTGTCCATTATCTTTTAATTTAATTAAAATGCCTATTCCTAAAGAAATTCCTAGTCTTTTGACAACTTCTTCCTATTTCCATGGCAATTTCTCTCTTTTTCCTTCGCAACTTCTCCCTTTTCTCTTGGCCACTCACGATTGGATTGAGACTTCAAGATTTTCAACTGCATTCACCTTTTCCTTTTTAGCATTTGATTTCATGGGTCGGATCTTGGGCATGAGTCGGTCCATAGGTCGGGTCACTAGTCGGATCCGTCAATTGGACCCTTTCCTTGGCTTGACTTTGGGTTGACTTGCCTTTGATTTGGATTTTTTTAGCCCCATTCACAAATCTGGATTTTGCATGTGGATCTTGGATTGACCTTTCGAAGAGTCACATATCCATTCATCCTAAAAAAAAGATTTTGTTTAAAACAAATAAGCAATTTTATTTTTAATTATTCTTATTTCTAAAGAACAATTCTAATTAATAATAAAAGAGTAATCATATATATACAGCACCATTATACATCACATTCGCACAACACCTACCTCATTTGGAAAAAAAGAAAAAATATATCTTAAAAAAAATACAAGAGAGAGAAAAATATTTTCTCTTTCTTTCCAAATGAGGTAGGTGTTATGCAAAAGTGTTGTATAAAGTATAAGGGTGTTGTATATATCATTACTCATAATAAAAATGCTAACTAACTAATTCAAATTCAAAAATTAAATTGCAAAATCTAATCTAACAACTAATTTAGTCGACAACTAAACTAACAATTCAAAACAACTATTTTAATTATAAAAATAACAAAATTATACATAATGATTTTTTTAAAATAAAAAAAACGTTAATATATATATTTTTATTTATTTATAAATATCTAAAGTATTTAAATTAAACCTTGAATATTCAAAGTATAATAACTTCCCTAAGTGTTGTAGCTTAGATAAATTACTAACTTAACTTACTAAGAATTCAAAATCTATTAATTTCAAAAACTCAATTGTTCTAAAAATAAATGTCTTTAAAATAAATTGTGCGATGAACCCGTAAATGAATTTGAGAAATTTGTATAGGCTCCGATTTATTAAAAACATAAACTATAAAATCGGGGGGTGAAAAATGAGTGTCTACAATGTTCACTTCAACCGCCACCATATTTGACTATGAAGAAGATAAAGGAATATCGAGTTTTTGTTTCACATTGTTTATATCTCTAGAATTCTGTCTTGATATGTAAAACTCTTAATAATAATATTTATAGGATAAACATTTCGGTAATAAATTAAATAATTCTGGATCCTGTTGAAGCCGAAATATAAATCTTATAAACTCTAAAATTTATTATAAAGGTAGACTCACAGTTTGAATGAAAAGTCAAATTTAAATTTATAAATTAACTTATCTAACTGGATTGATTCAAAGTCACCATAGTTTGGTTTGTTCATACATATTAAATTTAAAGTGACCAGTTAGTTATAAGATGTAAATTATATATACTTTTACAAGTTAAACTTTGATTTTATTATTAAACAATTTGCTTGTTCCCAAAATTAACAGTTACTAATTAACATTTCCATTTGCATTCATTGTAGGTGGCGTAGCATATATGCAGGTTTAGACTTAATGGATTTTTACAACAAACACGTGCTCTGGGAAACTTACAACTTTAATGGATTTGGACAATATGGGGCATCATTTATTTCATACTCAACATTTACCCATTATAAATTTATGTTAACATTAACCTTAGAATTCATATTCTAAGAATTTAAAAGAATTTGTGATGACCAAAATCTTGTTTAGATAAGAACTTAATTAAATTTTGGTAAATTATGATTGTGTCATGATAAATGATAAAAATAGTTGTTGAGTAATGATTTAATGTTTAGGGTTTAATTATAATGTTTGATTGATATTTGGGGGTGATCGCCAAACCTTTTTCAAGTGATTTGGATATTCCGAATTAAACCCAATGATTCAAAAAATAAAAAGTCCACAAAATAATATCACTGGGAAAAATTGCATTTTCTTTTTAAAAAAAAAACTAAGCATATTGTGTAAACTAATTAGTCTCCATAAAAAAAATACAAAAAAGAGAAGGAAAAAAAGATGGAGATTATATCGAATTACACTAATTATTCCTCGACGATTATCACTCTTTAATATATAGAGTCCCATACCGAAATGGGACCACCAAAGTTGGTGACAAAAAATTCAGAAGAGAAAACATAATAAATAAGCCTCAGCTTGAGCCTCCAAAGATAAATTTACATGAACAACCATTTGATCATCGCCAAAGTCTTCATTAAATCTCTTACAAATTAATGAAGGTAAACAAATACATCTCCCATTCACTAAAATAGGTTGGAGTGTATTTTTAATTTAATAAAAAAATAAATTGTACTATATTTTACTCATTCATTAAATCTCTTTTTAAATCAAAATATCATTTATTATTTAGATATGATTCGCAACTAATGAAATATGTTTTATCACTTTTTTTTTTTTGTTAATTTGTCCATAGTTCATCCTAGCTCTTGATTATTAATTTATAGATATTATTTTGTTATTTGGATGATATTTTTATATATTTAATTAATTATATTGAATTCATTTCACAAATATGTCAAATAAAATTTTGAATGCACAAAAATTTTATATGAAATTTAATGATTTATTAAACCGACTTAAACTTAATGTAGGAAAGTCGAATTTAGATTTATAAAATAACTGATCTAACTCAATTGACGTTCTCCTCGTTCATACAAATTAAAATTACAAGTTTAAGTTATAAGATGAAGATTATATATACTCTTATAATATTTAAGTTTGTTAAACAACTTGTTTTATTCCCCAAATCAATAGTTACATAGCTAGGTCTAATTAACATTTCCATTTGCAATCATTGTAGTTGGCATAACATACGTCCAAATATATACTTAGGGGATTTTTACAAACAACACATCCATGGGGAAACCGTCTATTGCAAGCATCTGGACATGGGAATTCATCATTGCACCATGTTGACTGCTTTATTTCATACTTCTTCCCTCCACTCACATCTGAAAAATAATTCCAACATTTAACCCTTATTATAATATGGATTTTTAATCATTTCGAACATAATTCATCTATTTTTTATAAGATTAATTAGAATATATATATAATTAATATATTGGAGGTATTACCTGTCATCCTATCAGCTTGTATTTTAGTAATACATATAATCACTGCAAAATTTAAGGGATTATTTAATAAAATTAAAAAACATAAAATCATCTCTAATCAAATCTTAAATTGGTGCAAATTTAATATTTTAGAACTAAAGAATCACTCTCGAATCTCATACTTCACATAACTGTTTATTGAACCATCTTTAAATCTTGATTGTTTTAGTTCTTTATGGTTTTTATAAATTATTTGACTACCATATTATTTATTATTTTAATTATAAAATTACTTAATTCATCAATTAAATTATCTATTTTTATTAAATTTTAAATAAAAAACATTTTAATAATTATATTAATTAAAAACTAAAATAACATACTTTTTAGTTTTATATAAAACAATAACTTTTAGAAAAAATATTAAAAAAAAATCCTAAAGAATTAAGATGAAACAAACTCTTAATACTCCATATAATATTGAAATGAAATTCATAAAAAATGAATTGAGATGGATAATGGTGGTGTGTAATGTTAATTCATTTTAATTAAAAATAAGAATTGAAATTCATAAAATTTGTTTTATTTGAGTTAATTTATTTATAAATATATTATTTAAATAAAATATTAAAAAAAATATATGGAGAAGGAGTGAGTACTCACAAACAAAAACTGAGAGAATCAACATAAATCTCTTAGCTTCCATGTTGAAGAATAAATTCCAGTTCTTATGCAACTATACAATAAGGCCATGTTTTTATAGGTATATATGAATAAATAAATAAATAAATAAATAGATTTCAATAATCTAACTTTAATTTAATGGAGTCTTATCTGATGAAGTTTATTTTTGAATAAAAAAAAGAAGAAAAAAAGTAAGACATATATACTTATTAAATCTTTTTTTAAATCAAACGATTATTTAAAAAAAATATCATTTGAATATGG
Organism: Impatiens glandulifera; assembly: GCF_907164915.1. Classification (NCBI taxonomy): domain Eukaryota; kingdom Viridiplantae; phylum Streptophyta; class Magnoliopsida; order Ericales; family Balsaminaceae; genus Impatiens; species Impatiens glandulifera. The sequence goes on from NC_061870.1 coordinate 24,272,567, forward strand.
TATTCACAACTAAATATATAATAAAATATGTCTTATCATTTCAATTTATTTTAAAATGTACACAAAAATTGTAGAATTACATAATATTATTTAAAAATTTAAAAAAAATAAATTATTCATGATGTAAACAATACTTGAATTGAATATAATAAATAATAATTTAATAGAGGATAAACTTGAAACATAACTGCAATAGAATTCAAAATGGATTGATTGTACGTACAACTGTCAATAGTATATATTATTAAATTTTTATAATCAACTTTAACATATAATATTATTATTTATATATATGGATTGATTGCACAACTATAAATAATATATTATTAGATTTTTATAATCAACTTTAACGTATAATATTATTATACTAATTAATATATATATATATAATTCATTATTATTATTACATTTATTATGTTAACAACCTAATAATTCATATTCCTAAGAATTTGTGATGACCAAAATTTTGTTTAGATAAGAACTTAGATTTTGATAAGATAAATGATAAAAATAACTACTGATCAGTAATGCTTTAATATTCAGGGTTTAATTATAATGCAAATTAGCCTCCATAACAAAAAGTTATGTTTACAAAAAAGAAAAAGGGAAAAATAAAAGATGAAGATGATAAAATGAATATATATTTTTAATTTAATAAAAAAAAATTAATTGTACTCTATTTTACTCACTCATTAAATCACTTTTTAAATCAAATAATTATTTAAAACATTTATCATTTAGATAACGTTTCACGGCTAATAAAATATGTTTTATCATCTACAAAAATATTAGAAATTATACACAAAATAATATTTGAAAAATTTAGGAAAAATTTAAAGTATTGATGATGTAAACAATATTTGAATTGAGTATAATAAATGATAAATGAATTCATGATAAACTTGAAACATAAGTCAAACATTACATCATTGGGTAGTAAATTTATAGCACAACAAAATATTGCCTAAATCTAATTCATGAGACTTTAATTCAAATAGAAACCAAATTATGTCATATTTTGGCTCAATTTTAAACTATAACTTATATCAGCAGAGATATATGAAACAAATAATAAATAAAACATAAAAAAATACATTTTCAAAAGGTTGTAACAATTATTGGCTTAACTCAAAAACATCACGAAATAAATCTTGTATATAAGGTCGAGTTTCTTGTATTTGAATAGAATTTCCTTGATTGAATTTCAATATTTTATATGTGCTAATTATAATGAGCATTTCCTTTCAACTGACATGAATTTTTTTATTTAGTTAGTTTATATGCTAACTCTATGATGTTTTGCGAAAATGATTGTTTTTTTTTTTTAACTTGTCCATTGTCCAAAATATTACCTAAATCTTGTCATGATTCATTTACACATTGGGAGAATTCATAAATTTACAGTTAGGTGGGCTTAAAAAATTGAATGGGCTAGAAAAAATTAAAGAAAATGAACAATATTTATCATACCAGTAGGTAGAAAAATATTATTATTATTATTTAAATATTGAAATATGCAAGATATTAATTATTTTAAAGATTATTTAATTATTTTAAATACTATTTGGACATAATAAAAATAAACAAACACAATTTTATAGATATAAAATACTCACAAATTATAAAAAACACTTAAATAATTCTAAACAAACAAAATCTAACAAAAAGTAATAAATAAATCTAGTAGCTTGTTTAAGTTTTAGATTTTTTTTTAATCCAATTACTAATATTTCCTAACCATTCACTTCATTTATCTCATCATTTCTTTTATTAATAAAATAACCAAATATTATTTATTTAATATTTTCTCTCATATTTAAATGGTACAATGATCAACAAGTTTTAAAAAACAATTTTTTTTTAAAATTAAATCAAATATTAATTTTATTAAAATCAAAATAGAAAAATCAAAAAAACTGTAATCTCCCTCTCCCACAAATTTCACCACAAATGTTCAGTACAAGCTTTTAAAAGACTTATTTATATCATTTTATAAGAATAAAATTTTCTTTAAAAAATATTTGTTTAAAAATTTAATTATCTGAAAATAATATGTTATGATCGACTTAAACAATAGAAGAGAGTTGAATATTGTTGAATTAATTTTGATTTTCAATGCGATTTTAATTTTATTATTGATTAAAATTAGTTTATATTCTTCGAAAAATCATTGCAAACTCTTGAAAGGATTAAGTGTAGAAATACTTGCTAGATTTGAAGCGGTAGATTAAGGACTTAGAGATGCAATAAAAAAAAATAACACAAGAATTTTATGTATGTTCGGAGATAAAACTCTTACGTCACCCTTCTTTTGTTTTCAGAAGGATTCCACTAGCAGACTTTGGTTTGTATAGCGCCTACACAAACCCAGTCAGAACCCAAGACTTAACAATTGTCTGTTCTGAACTCCTAGCTATCACTATATTGAACAAACAACGTTTTGTTCAACTTACAACAATGAGAATACTCTCAATATTACAATGAATTGACTCTTAGCTTAGTGTAAGTCAAATACATAATGCACTTATAACAGAAGAGCTAGAGAGAGTAATTTGATTGAGAGTTCTGAAGTTTATTCTTCGTATGTGTTCAAAGATCACAGTCTCTTGTTCGTATGTTCGAGAGTCTGAGAGCCAAAAAGTTCGTCGTTGTACTTTGGAGCTCTTTTATAATGGAGCGTAGCAACGATCAACTCTGACTTTTGGATACGTGAATTGACCGGGAGGATTCGCCGTACCGAGAATCCAGATATTCAAGGATTCACCGTTCATAAATCCAGAGATCCGTTGTGCATAAATCCAGGTATTCGATGTTGACTTTGAAGTCCTTCTACATTGAAATGTAGCAACGGTCGAATCTCGTTTGTAGTTACATGTCAATTTTCTAGTGGTTGTATGTGGTTGTCTACTGTTAGCGTAACTTCAGACTATTGTTGACGTAATAATGTTGTTGGCTTCTTCAGACTGCTGCTGAAACAAGTCGGCTGTTAGCGCTTCTTTAGACTGTTGTTAAAGTGAGATCTCTGTTCGCGCTTCCTCAGCTCTATTGTTTAAGTGAGACGTCTGTTCGCTTCCTCAGCTCTATTGTTGAAGCGAAACGTCTACTCGCGTTTCCTCAGCTCTACTGTTGAAGTGAGACGTCTGCTAGCGCTTCCTCAGCTCTACTGTTGAAGTGAGGCGTCTGCTCGCGCTTCCTCAGCTCCGATGTTGACATAAGCCTGCTGCCGAAGTAAGACGACTGTTGGCGCTTCTTCAGCTTTGCTGTTGAAGTAAGCATGCTATTAGCGCTTTCTCAACTCTACTTCCAGCGTGTTGAAGACAACTCTGTTGCCAACGCGTCTTTAGTTTTGCTTACGACAGCTCTTTTGCTAGCGCTATCTGCACATAACATGTTTGCCTAACTTAGTTTTATTCAATTATCAGTGTATCATCAAAACTATGTCGCCTTGATTTTATTTATCTTAAGTTCAATTTAATCAATTTAGTTGTTTTTTTAATTTAACTTAATTAATGAATTCTTATTTAATCTTAATTAAATAATTTTTTTTAACTTAATTAACCTATTATATTAATTTTATTATATATGCCCCATGTCCCATTAATAGCCTATATATAGGCAAATATTGAATTACAAGAGATCAGTTGAAAATAAAATTTGTGAATATTATAACATTAAAATTGATCTTTTATTATAGACAAACTTATTAACTTCCAAGATATTTTCAACATTTAAAAATATATAACAACTATATTTGCACAACATTAATATATGAATTATCATATAATACAAGTAATTAGGATAAATGATTTCTTTTTGAAAGAAAAAAAAACTTTTTTAGATTTGTATATAAAATATTTTGTTTAATTGTTAAGAAATAAGAAAAACGTGATTAATACACTAACCCCATAAACAAACAAAACAAAGCACTTATTAAATTTAAGTTAAAACCAGATACAACATAATACATGCTAACACAAAAACAAATTACCATACAAATGTAGAAATCATTCATAGCATACAAACCAATACACACTAAATTGGTGCATTATTACTAAATACTATTATTAGAATAGTTTTTATTTATTTATTTTTAGAATAGTTATTTCCCATTGGTAAGAATCCTTTCTCCCTGCAAGTATCAATGGCTCCTCTAAACATGTCTTCCAAACTATACTTGAACTTGAAATCCATCTCCAGCAATTTCTTTGATGAGAAAGACACTATTGTTAAATTCTTCTCATCAATCCCATCAAATCTGTTAATATATATAAAAATCATTAATTAAGATTATTAATAATTATTTAATTAATTTGATACATAAATACTTACTCCTCAGGGACATTATATTCAGGCCATTTGTCTCTAATCATTTTGGCCAAATCATAGATAGTGGCATCATGAGAAGAGCAAATGAATCTCCCCTCAGCTTTAGGGTGTTCATACAAGAATATATGAGATTCACATAGATCATCAAGATGAACGAACTGTCCTTGTTTAATAATCGAGTAATGAGCCTCATTTCCTGTTAAAAATATATTAGTTAAAATTACTATAACATATTATTACTTATATATATGTCACCTGTGATGGGAGATAGAGCAGTGATGAGGCTAGGTGGGAATGAGGGCATGATAAAAGGACCGACAACAAGTGTCGGAATAATGCTGATGAAATCAATGTTGTTTTGTTTAGCCGACTCCCAGGCTGCCTTTTCAGCCAATGTTTTGGACACGAAGTACATCCAACCGGTCATCTTTATCTTATTAATGAATTCTACATCGCTCCAGTTGCTTTCGTCGTAGACTGCCTGCGGTTTCTCTTGGAAAGCGACAGTTCCCGCCGATGATGTGAATACAACTCGCTTCACCGTCTTTGCTTTAACGCATGATCTTATGATACTTAGAACCCCGTCGATAGTCGGCTTAATAACTTCATTCTGTGAAAGTGTCAAAAACACATGCATATATGCATGATGCATAATGAGACTCTGATTTTAGTATTTACTCACTAATTAATTTGACCAAAATAATTATTTTATTATAAATTTTGAAAAGTGAAACAATTTTAAGTAAGTTTAATCAAAATAGTCTAGGCATATATATACAAATAATTTATATTTTATCGAATTTTATTCTCGTTTAGAACGTTTTAAATATAAGTGAAAGTCACGAGGGTGTGATGGGTATGATGTAATATGTGTTAGATTCCTACACTATAAAAAAAAATACAAATAATTTCTATTTACACTCATTTCTATTTAAAAGTTTATATTTTAAGTAGCCTAGGTTTAAAAATAGTTTTGTCATTTTAATTTGTTTACCCCATAAATAATTAGAATTTTTTTCTATAAAATACTTATGAAAAGGGTAAGATATGATTGGCCAAACTCATTAAAACTTGAGAAATAGAAAATGGAAGCTAGGCTGCAATATTTTGTTTATTTTGTAGTTACTTACCAAAGAATAAATATCAAATTACAGCCCACCAAAAGACTGATGAGATCATTTTAACTTATGAACGTTAATAAAAAAATTGACACTTGTACTATTCTAATAGATTAAATTAAAGCGATCTCGGAATGTTTTGAATTATTATACAAAATGATTCTACCTCGGGATCTTTGGAGTCAAAATCCATGGGAGTAGCGACATGAAAAACGCCAGTGCAACCGTTAATGGCTTCATCAAAGCTGCCGTCTTCAGTCAGGTCAGCCTTCCAAAGTGTCAACTGTGTTTCAGCCTTTGGCAACTCCAACAAATGTTTTACTTTCTTCATATTCTCTAGTAACAATAATAAACAAAGAAATAATTTGTTTTGTTTCAAAAAAGTAATAAATAAGATAACATGATTAATGAGCTTCTATCGGATTTTCACACCAAAACCATTTAAAAAAACAATATTTGTATATAACCTGGGTCACGGACAGTAGCGTGTACGGTGTAGCCTCGTTCGAGAAGCCTCATAACGAGCCAGGAACCGATGAATCCGCCCGCTCCAGTAACACAAACAGTGTCTGCCGAGGAGGTGGTTATGGTTTTAAGGCTCATGGTTAATCAGAAATTTTAATGTTGAGTAGGAATGTAGGATGCATGTTCTCTTATGTAGATACATACTATTTATAACACACTTTGGATTTTTTCTTCTTCCTTAACTTATCGAATTTAATATTTGAAAGAGAAGTAGGTAGAGAATGGTAGCTATGAGACCATATATATCTTATCTACCTCGTGAATATCGTTAACAATGGCTTAATTCACTTTTTTTTTATTCATATATGGTCACTTAAAAGAATGGTTAACATCAAATTATTATTTGAATTTAGAAATCTTGATTTTCACCGATATGAACTTCATTTCAACATAAGACGATCTAATTGATTTTCGTAACTTTTGGACTTTTATTATGAATAATTTTAGTCGTTAAGTTAATTTATTAAGTAAAATTATTAAAATATTTAAGTAAAATTAACTAATTACACAACCAAGTGGATCGTTACTAAAATAAAAACATTAAATTGTAACAATTAACAAATTTATTTTCATTTAAATTAAATTTTACCTTAATTTATTTTCATTTGAATTAAATTTTATCTTAATTCATTTTCATTTGGATTAAATTTCACCTTAATTCATTTACATTTTATATTAAATTTTACTTTAATTCAAAATGAATTGAATGTGAATTTCATTTGAATTAAATTTCACCTTAATTCATTTTCATTTGAACTAGTGTTAATTGTAACAATTAACAAATTCATTTTTATTTGGATTAAATTTCACTTTAAATCACAATGAATTTGATGTGAATTTAATTCGTAAAATCAACTAACTACAAAACCAAGTGGGTCATTACTAAATTAAAAACATTAAATTATAACAATTAACAAATTCATTTTCATTTGGATTAATTTTCATTTGGATAAAATTTTACTTTAATTCATTTTCATTTGGATTAAATTGTAATAATTAACAAATTCATTTCCATTTAAATTAAATTAAATTTCTCCTTAATCCATTTTCATTTGGATTAAATTTCACCTTAATTTATTTTCATTTGAATTAAATTGTAACAATTAACAAATTCATTTTCATTTGGATTAAAATTCACTTTAATTCACAATGAATTTAATCTGAATTTCATTTAGATAAATTTCATCTTATTTCATTTTCATTTGGATTAACTTTCACTTTTATTCACAATGAATTTGTTGCGAATTTCATTTGTAAAATTAACTAATTACATAACTAAGTGGGTCATTACTAAAATGAAAACATTAAATTATAACAATTAACTAATTAATTTTCATTTGGATTAAATTATAACCATTAATAAATTCATTTTCATTTGGATTAAATTTCACCTTAATTCATTTTCATTTGGATTAAATTATAACCATTAATAAATTCATTTTCATTTGGATTAAATTTCACATTAATTCATTTTTATTTGGATTAAATTGTAACAATTAACAAATTCATTTTCATTTGAATTAAATTGTAAATAAAAAATTCATTTTCATTTGAATTAATTTCACTTTAATTTATAATTAATTTGATGTGAATTTCATTTGGATTAAATTTTACATTAATTCATTTTCATTTGAATTAAATGGTAACAATTAACAAATTCATTTTCATTTGGATTAAATTTTACCTTAATTCATTTTCATTTAGATTGAACTCTAACAATTAACAAATTCATTTTCATTTGGATTAAATTTCACCTAAATTCATTTTCATTTGGATTAAATTGTAACATTTAATAAATTCATTTTTATTTGGCTTAAATGGTAACAATTAACAAATTCATTTTCATTTAGATTAAATTTCACTTTAATTTACAATAAATTTAATGTGAATTTAATTTGGATTAAATTTCACCTTAATTCATTTTCATTTGGATTAATGTTAATTGTAATAATTAACAAATTCATTTTCATTTGGATTAAATTTCACTTTAATTCACAATGAATTTGATGTGAATTTCATTTGTAAAATCAACTAATTACACAACCAAGTGGGTCATTACTAAAATAAAAACATTAAATTGTATCGATTAACAAATTCATTTTTATTTCGATTAATTTAATTTGGATTAAATTTCACCTTAATTCATTTTCATTTAGATTTAACTATAACAATTAACAAATTCATTTTTATTTGGATTAAATTTCATCTTAATTCATTTTTATTTGGATTAAATTGTAACCGCTGACAAATTCATTTTCATCTGTATTAAATTTCAATTTAATTCACAATGTATTTGATGTGAATTTAATTTGGATTAAATTTACCTTAATTCATTTTCATTTGGATTAAATTTCACTTTAATTCACAATGAGTTTGATGTGAATTTCATTTGTAAAATCAACTAATTATACAACCAAGTGAGTCATTACTAAAATAAAAACATTAAATTGTAAAGATTAATAAATTAATTTTTATTTGGATTAATTTTCATTTGAATTAAATTTCACCTTAATTCATTTTTATTTGGATTAAATTGTAACAATTAACAAATTTATTTTCATTTGGATTAAATTTCACCTAAATTCATTTTTATTTGGATTAAATTGTAAAATGTAATAAATTCATTTTGATTTGGATTAAATTGTAACATTTAACAAATTTATTTTCATTTGGATTAAATTTCACTTTAATTCACGATAAATTTGATGTGAATTTCATTTCGATTTCATTTCACTTAATTCAAATTAATATTAATTGTAATAATTAAGAAATTCATTTTTTTTTATTAAATTTTACTTTAGTTCACGATAATGTAAATTTCATTTGTAAAATCAACTAATTAATTACACAAACAAGTGGGTCATTACTAAAATAAAAACTTTAACTAATGTTCACAAAGCTTAGGTTATTGACTAGAGGATATCCCCCAACAAGTATACTATGATAAATTTTCATCTAATCAAGTTTCATAAAATATTAATAGATTGTTTAAAGGTGCTTTTTTTAATGCAGAGATAATTTGATTGGATTTTATTCGTTGACTATATCTGACAAATATGTTTTGATAAAAAAAAACAGCAAAGCAGATTCTTTGAAAGTTTAAGATTTATAAATTTTCCATTCTCATCCAACCTATCGATTTGAACATATCATTATATTATGTTAGACTTTAAATTATGACCGAGTCTTTCAAGTTCTTTAATTCAAGAAACGGGTTCTTGATGATCGGGGCCGATGGTGGAATTCAACACTCTAGCGCAGCGGACATAGAATTAGAGGAGAATTCGAGGTTAGGGAGAGAAGAGCCGAAGGGGAGGAGAGAAATACCACTAGATTACACCTAGCGGTCCAAGAAGGGGGAGGAGGGCCGAGAGATAACTTAAACACCAAGTTCCAAAATATTCAATTCATAGCCCCAAAAAGTGGGGTGGGCATCACCATTTAAAGAGGCTGGTTTACCCAAGAGTATTCGGTTACAACAAGCTTTCAAAATAACAGAATTCAGTTTAAGAGAAATAAGAGAGAAAGTAAACAAAATAGAATTATTCCTTAAAAAACATAAACTGGCCCATATGGACACTTGGGCCGAGAGACGGGTGCATAAAATATTTTAGGACCGAGGTTTTTGATGAGCAGACCGTAACATAATCTCCCCCTTCGAGGTTCGTCGCCCTCGACGAAAAGAACGTGGACTGGTCAGCCTCTAATATGCACCTTCAACTTCAAAACTATTGCTTCGGTCGGGCTTCGACACATTCAGCAAGGGTCGCAACATAAGACCGTATTTTCTCAAAAAACTTTCGGCAGAATCGCTTCAGTAGTGGAACTGGCCGGGTCCTTGCGGTCTTTTGCGCTGCCGGGTCGCTTGCCACTCCGCCCCTATCTGGAATTTCTGTGCACCCAAGGTCGAGTTTTTCAGTGTTTAGAGTTGGCCTTGGTTGCTGCAATTTCCCCAGCGCCTGATGCAAAAATAGTTTCTTCCAACTTCGATTAAACTCCATACTTGGCTCAAAAATCCAGGCTAAGTCTTTTTCCCGAACCAGCATAACAGCAGCATCGAAGGAGCCATGGTTTCTAATTAGATCGTTAGGAATATCTTCTAAGGTCATTGCCGCGAGTGAAACAGTTTGGCCTTCGGGCTTACTCTTTACTTGCATTTTGGCAGCAACAATATATTCATCTAAGGTCTTTTCCAGCTGGTTTCCATGCATCAAACTGGCATGCGACCGAGAAATCCCTTTTAGGACCGTGGTTCTGTCTTGCTTATCATAGGATAGGGTCATCTTTTCAAAGTCCCAAGAAGACGGGCCTAGAGTAATCAACCATTCAATTCCCAACACAATATCATAACCGTCCATGGAAATTACCTTCATTTCTGTTTGGTATTCATTGCCTTCCATCGACCACTTCAAGTCGTTGCAAACACTAGAACATAACACATTAGATCCATCAACCACTCTAACCGATTGCACCTGGGTTGCTATGCTTTTGTGGTCTATTTTCTCCAAAATCCTGCTATTGATAAAATTGTGGGTGCTGCCTGTATCGATCAAGATCACCACCGGAAGGTTCCCAACTTTGCCAAGAATCTGGAGCATTTGGAAGGCTTTAGACCCGGTCAAGGCATGTAAGGATATGGCTGGTTCATCCCTTGAGCCGAGCAATGAAAGTAGATCATCCAAAACAGGTTCTTGGTCAGGTTCTTGATCTTCTTGATTGGCCGAGACCATGCATAACTTTGATTTACACCTATGGTTTGGTTGCCATTTTTCATTGCAAGAATAGCATAGGCCCTTCTTTCGCTTTTCATCCATTGAGGCTGAGTCTAATTGCTTAACATGGCCCTGGTTTGCATTTGAAGAGGACCCATATGATGAATTCTTGAATTCAGTATTGGTGCTCGGCCCGACTGTGTTGATATTGGATGGCGTGGGCAGCAACGATGCTTCAGCGCTGTACAAGTTACCACTGCTCATTAAGGACCGATATGTTGTTTCTTGGACTTTAGCCATGGCCATGGATTCATTTAAAGAATCTGGGAATCGCAGCCTGATGCAGTTTGCAATTTTCTCCCTTAGACCGGACAAATAACAATCTATGACGTACTCCCTTGGCATGCTGTAGAGTTTTTGAGAGATCGACATGTATCGCAGATTATATTCTTGAACCGACCCAACCTGTTTTATGTTCATCAGTTGTCTCATTGGTGTGTCATGTATAGAGGGTCCGAATTGAGTCATAAGGTCTTTTTTGAACACGTCCCAAAATAAGGCTTTCATATGATTTTGGTTTTGAAGATATGACCTGTTAGGATCTAGATAGCCGCTGGAGGACCGGGGTTGGACCGATTAGCGGTTCTCACTCAAAGGGTGGTGGTTAATCCTGTTAGAGATTAACACCGGGGTTTCAATACTACACAAACTGTCACAAACCCTTGAACTAGGTTCAAGCACGGAAGAGGTTTGTTTCAGGTTGAAGCAGCACACTAGTATGATAGGCAGAACCGGTTTCGGATGATGAAGATTTGAAAAATTGATGGGTCGGTTTTTGTAACCTGGCGGTCCGGTTTGAATAGAATTAGATAGGTTAGAGCGGTATCAATCGGTTAGAAAATGGAGCCGGCGGAAAGTAAGTGACAAGACAGATTTTATGGATGTTCGGAGATAAAGCTCCTACGTCACCCCTTCCTCTCGAAACCGCGAGAAGGATATTCATTAAGGAATACAAGTACAATCCGATCAAGACTTATTTCCTGCTTGATAACACTCTTACAATTTACACCGAAATTGTAAAACACACACTTCAACTTTAGCACTTAGGCTTTCTCTAGAGATAGAACACACTGTTTTTCGCTTGTAAATTAAAATGCTCTTAGAATCTCTTGTTGTCCCACCTGTTCCCCATTTACTCTTCTTCAACTGCCCCTTTTATAGATGAAATATGACAACGGTCATATTTCACTTCCTTGAATCTGATTGGCTGAGCAGAGGTGCAGAGGTTCAGTGATTCAGTGATTCAGACCCTGCGGTCATCTTTTCAGACCTGACGGTCAACCTCAGACCTGGCGGTCAATCTCACAGACTTGGCAGTCTGTTCTTCCGGTGTGTAAGACAAACCTGCTAGGTTTGTCTTTTACTCAATGTGGACATTGTCTGTTAGACAGTTGTCTGTACTTGGAAGATCTCCTTTCTGACTTATTCCGAAGTGGAAAGATCCTGTAGGACTGTCTTCTACAGCCTGTAGACTTTTCTCAGACTTGTATAGATATGGAAGTGTTCAGTTTGTTCCTTTGTTATCATTCTCAACAGATACCCGAATTGTCTTCTTGTACTGGTCGGTCATTTGACTTAACCGGATGGCTTATGGTGTGAGTGGTTTAACCGGACATCTTCCGGTTATTCCTCTGCCTTGTGGCTGATCGGCTGTCTGATGTTTCCGGTTTTAAGCTTTGGCCGATCCTTTCTTTGTGCGGTGATGTTCCAAGTGTTCCTGGTCGGTTTAGTGACTTGACCGGCTAGTCTTCTTAGCCGGTTCTTTTGTTTGACCGGTTCGGTTCCTTGTTTCTACATGAAGGGTTTATTTATGTTAAGTTCTGTGAACCGGTCTAATTTTATCTAACATGACCCGTACCACATTCTTGCTTCTCCAGAAAAATGAATGGGGGCGATTTCTAATTTAGTTGCATCCTTAGTTTTGTCCACTCTGAAAAATTGCTCGGCAGAAATTAGCCAGCCCTCGACATCCGAACCATCAAACCGAGGAAAATCGACCTTGGTTAGCCGAGTAGGAGGAGCATAGTGTTGGTCGTGGTTCTGGCCAGGGTGCGGGGGCCTAAATGGTGATGGACCGTGGCAAGAATTATCATCATAGGGTCTGTGGCGGGGTTCTTGCACGTTTCCAGATGCCCCGCTCTCAAAGGCTGCCATTCTTTCTTCAGCCGCATCAAATCTTCGGTCTATGGCAGCTTGCATCGCGGCTGTTTGTTGGGACATGTTTTGAATAAGGGCCTTGAGCGCATCCATTTCTGATTGCTAGCGAGTTTCTACCATGTTGAGAATCGGCCAGCTCTGATACCAAGATGTTAGACTTTAAATTATGACCGAGCCTTTCAAGTTCTTTAATTCAAGAAACGGGTTCTTGATGATCGGGACCGATGGTGGAATTCAACACTCTAGCGCAGCAGACATAGAATTAGAGGAGAATTCGAGGTTAGGGAGAGAAGAGCCGAAGGGGAGGAGAGAAATACCACTAGATTACACCTAGCGGTCCAAGAAGGTGGAGGAGGGCCGAGAGATAACTTAAACACCAAGTTCCAAAATATTCAATTCATAGCCCCCAAAAGTGGGGTGGGCATCACCATTTTAAGATGCTGGTTTACCTAAGAGTATTCGGTTACAACAAACTTTCAAAATAACAGAATTCAGTTTAAGAGAAATAAGAGAGAAAGTAAACAAAACAGAATTATTCCTTAAAAAACATAAACTGGCCATATAGACACTTGGGCCGAGAGACGGGTGCATAAAATATTTTAGGACCAAGATTTTTGATGAGCAGACCGTAACACATTCATTAGAGAGAAAAATGGAAAAGGAAGAAGAGCATATTGATAGCTTAGTTTAAGACTACCAAGTGGAAGGATTAACAAAAATAAATGCATTCAATATACATTACTATAATCATATAAAAAAACTCATACAATGCCTTTTTTTTCTCACCTAATCCTCAACTATTCTTATAATTCAATATTATATAACTAACACAATTTTTAACATAAACAACAACTTATTGCATCATAAAATAATATTATATTTACTTGTCAAGTTTATCGCATGAGTTAAATTTACTTCTGAAACAGAAATAACCATTAAGTAGGTTAATTTGTTTTTTCAATTCTATTTCTAGAGTTCTCTCACTTTTGAAATCCTTGAATCAATCCAACTGCAATTTTATTTTTGAAATCAAATATTCATGTTCGAAAATTCGAACTCTAGTAGCTTGTTTGATTTTTGGTTATTAGAATAAAACCAATTTTTTATGATATAATGTCACTTTAAACTCGATAATTGGGTTCGAGTATTTTAAATCAAGCATTAGGATCGAGAGTATTTATGAGGTTCGAGTATTTTAAATCGAGTGTCAGGATCGGGAAGCATTGAAGCCGCCTGTTTATAATTTGTTAATTCAGTGAAGTAATCAAAATATTATAAGAATTTATATACAATTATGATGTGTAAAATTTGAAACAAATAGATAAGAGGGTAACTCTGTTTCAAGTTGAATTGAATTGAATTGCAAAATATATAATCTTTAATCGAATTCCAAATAGAAGATTTTTAATGGCGGAGAAGAGAAGAGAAGAAAGGGCTCAGACACGCACAAATTGGTCGTCAAATATCAATCTTATTTATGATGATCGATTCAAGATTGAAATCGGTATCGAGAAATATTTCTGTCTTCATCGCCCTTTATATTTTTATATCAATCAATCGCAGCAAACAAACAAATAAACAAAGCAATACAAAATTAACAATCCAACTAACTAAATCTTCAGTGGAAGATTGAGAGAGAGAGAGAGAGAACAAGATTTGGCGACTGTCGAGGGCATAAGAAGAGGATGGTATGAGTAACTAGGGTTAGATATAAACTTCGCGGGCTTCTTGATATTGGGCTGGATCTTATACTATATCATTTGTTATCATCAGCCCATTTCATATGTAAGTACATATAAAAAATTGTGGTAACAAAATTATTATTATGTTTATCATTAAATAAAAGATTTTTTGATGAGTGATTTTTATTGGGTGTTTTGGAAGAAAAATTGATTTTTAAGTTTTAATAAAAAGTAAGATCATATATATTTAATAATAATATGATAATAATGGGATTGAGATAATTTAGATTTTTTTTTTTTTTAATTTGGAGTTTTCAGAGTTAAAGTTATATAAAATTATGTTTTGTCTTTAGAATTTTAAACAACATTAACTTATTATTTATGTGACATTTATAAATAAATTGTTAGATAAAATTAGACCGGTTCACAGAACTTAACATAAATAAACCTTCCATGTAGGAACAAGGAACCAGACCGGTCAAACAAATGAACCGGCTAAGAAGAATAGCCAGTCAAGCTACTAAACCAACCAGGAACATTTGGAACATCACCGCACAAAGAAAGGATCGGCCAAAGCTTTAAACCGGAAACACCAGACAGCCGATCAGCCACAAGGAAAAGGAATAACCGGAAGATGTCCGGTTAAACCACTCACACCGGAAGCCATCCGGTTAAGTCGAATGACCAACCAGTACAAGAAGACAATTCGGGTATCTGTTGAAGATGATACCAAAGGAACAGACTGAACACTTCCATATCCATACAAGTCTGAGGAAAGTCTGCAGGCTGCAGAAAACAGTCCTACAAGATCTTTCCACTTTCAGGATAAATCAGAGGCAATCTTCCAAGTACAGACAACTGTCTAACCAACAGTTACCACATTGAGTAAAAGACAAACCTAGCAGGTTTGTCTTACACACCGGAAGAACAGACCGCCAGGTCTGAACAATTGACCGCCAGGTCTGAAAAGATGACCGCAGGGTCTGAATCACTGAACCTCTGCTCAGCCAATCAGATTCAAGAAAGTGAAATATGACTGTTGGCATATTTCACCTATAAAAGGAGCAGTTGAAGAAGAGTAAATGTGGGATAACAAGAGATTCTAAGAGGGACACACAGCGAGACACAAACAATACAGCGAGCATTTAATTTACAAGTGAAAACAGTGTGTTCTATCTCTAGAGAAAGCCTAAGTGCTAAAGTTGAAGTGTGTATTTTACAATTTCGGTGTAAATTATAAGAGTGTTATCGAGCAGGAAATAAGTCTCGATCGGATTGTACTTGTATTCCTTAGTGAATATTCTTTTCGCGGTTTCGAGAGGAAGGGGTGACGTATGAGTTTCATCTCCGAACATCCATAAAATCTGTCTTGTTACTTACTTTCTACCGGTTCCATTTGTTGAGTTATGGAGCCTACACTTATAATAAACTCTACATTATTGATTAGAGTTTATTGGGTTTATCTTTTTTGGTTTTGGGCTTGGGCTTGACCAAAGTTATTTAGGTTTATTACTTGAATGTTTACCCTATAAATATATAATGTTTACTCTGTATTCCTTCTTCTTCTTCATAGTAAATCTGGTGATGGCTGAAGTGGATGTAGCTCAATTTGAGTGAACCACTATAAATCTGTGTGTTCTTGTGTTCTTCTTTCTTGTGTTTTTACAGATTGTTTTCAAGCTGGTAGGATTTGGGAGATACAAATCTTAACAACTGGTATCAGAGCAGTTGGTCTAGATCTGAGCATTGGAAATGATGGCAAGTGAGAACAATATAGGACATGGGATTGGAAGATTTGATGGGACATATTATGCCTTCTGGAGAATGCAGATTGAAGATTATCTCTATGAAAAGAAGCTTCATGTTCCTTTGAGTGAGAAACCAGAGAAGATGGATGAAGCTTAATGGAAACTCCTTGATAGACAGGTTTTGGGAGTTGTCCGATTGACGCTAGCCAAGACAGTTGCTCACAATGTAGCAAAGGAGAAGACCACCATGGGTCTGATGAAAGCTCTTTCTGATATGTATGAGAAACCATCTGCTAACAATAAGGTACACTTAATGAAAAGACTCTTTTACTTAAGAATGATTGATGGTACTTCTGTCACTACTCATTTGAATGAATTCAATACAATTGTGAATCAATTGTTATATGTTGAGATTGATTTTGGGGATGAAGTTAGTGCCCTGATTTTGTTAGCATCTCTACCAAATAGTTGGGAACCTATGAGGGCAACAATTAGTAATTCAGTTGGAAATGCTAAACTGAAATTTGTTGAAGTTAGAGATCGTATTCTTGCTGAAGAGGTTCGTAAAATTGATTCTAGTGAAACATTCAAAGATTCTGCTCTGAATGTGGAAAACAGAGGAAGAGGTAATGATAGAAATTTCAACCGAGGTAAGAGCAGATCTATGTCAAGGAGCAGGAGGAGTCAGTCCAAGTCTGGGAGGACATTTGAGTGCTGGAATTGTGGTAAACATGGTCATCTAAAGAGAAACTGTAAAGCACCGAAGAAAAACGGTGATGATAAAAATGATGCAGCCAACGTTGTTACAGAATCTGTCACTGATGCGTTACTTCTGTCTGTTGATAGCCCGATAGATTCATGGGTTTTGGACTCAGGAGCGTCTTTCCACACCACTGCTCACAAAGAATTAATGGAGAATTATGTGGCTGGAAACTGTGGGAAAGTTTATCTCGCAGATGGTGAGCCACTAGATATTGTTGGCATTGGTGACATCAAATTGAAGATGGCAAATGGTTCTGTTTGGAAGATTAATAAGGTGAGACACATTCCAAGTTTAATGCGCAATTTGATCTCTGTTACACAACTTGATGAAGAAGGTCACAATTTCAGTTGTAGAAATGGTGCATGGAAGGTGACTAAAGGAGCAATTGTTGTTGCTCGAGGTCACAAAACTGGAACGTTATACACGACTTCAACTTGCAGAGAAACAGTTGTTGCTGTAATTGATGACTCGAAGAACAGTGAGCTATGGCATTGCAGGTTAGGCCATATGAGCGAAAAAGGGATGAAAATTCTTTTAAAGAATGGACAGATTCCAGAATTGAAGTTTGTTGAACATCAGTTATGTGAAAACTGCATTCTTGGAAAACAAAAACGGGTGAGTTTCATAAAAACTGGGAAGGAGCTCAAGAAAGAAAAACTAGAGTTGGTACACACCGATGTGTGGGGACCTGCACCTGTTTCTTCTATTGGCGGATCATACTACTATGTGACTTTTATAGATGATTCAACAAGAAAAGTATGGGTTTACTTTATGAAGCACAAGTCTGAAGTATTTGCTATTTTCAAGAAGTGGAAGGCTTTGGTTGAAAATGAAACAAATCAGAAAGTTAAGTGCTTAAGATCCGACAACGGAGGTGAATATATCAATTCAGATTTCAAAGAGTATTGTGCTGAGAATGGGATCAGTATGGTGAAGACTGTTCCCCGAACGCCTCAAGAGAATGGAGTAGCTGAAAGAATGAATCAAACATTGAACGAGCGTACTAGAAGCATGAGATTGCATGTAGGGCTGCCTAAAACCTTCTAGGCAGAAGCTATTAATACTGCTGCCTATTTGATAAACAGGGGACCCTCTATTCTTCTTGAATTCAGAATTCCTGAAGAAGCTTGGAGCAATAAAAAGGTAAACCTTTCTTATTTGAAAGTGTTTGGATGTTTATCATATGTTCATATTAATGAATGTGATAGGAGCAAGCTTGATCCAAAGTCTAATAAATGTTTTTTCATTGGTTATGGTGATATCGAGTTTGGTTATCGTTTCTGGGATAATCAAAATCGGAAGATCATTCGTAGCAGAAATGTTATCTTCAATGAACAGGTTCTCTACAAAGATTGTGTTGGGAAGACATCAGGTGGTGATTCCAAGTTAGAAGAGACTGGTACAATCGATTTGAGAGATTTTTCAGCTGAATATATACCGACTGTCGAAGAAGAACAATGTGTTGTTGAAGATGAAATCGTTGAGAACGTGGCCCCAGAGGTAAATCAGCAAACACCGGTTATACAGTTGAGAAGATCATCAAGGAATCGAAAACCAGTTGAGAGGTGGTCTCCATCTCTAAACTATATCTTGTTGACAGATAGAGGTGAACCTGAATGCTATGAGGAAGCAATACAATCTGATGAATCGGTTAAGTGGGAGTCTACGATGAAAGATGAGATGGACTCTTTGATGTTGAATCAGACTTGGGAGCTCACTGAGCTACCAAATGGAAAGAAAGCACTTCACAACAAATGAATCTTCAGGATTAAAGAAGAACATGATAAAACCATGAGGTACAAGGCAAGATTGGTTGTGAAAGGATTTCAATAGAAAGAAGGTATTGACTATAATGAGATCTTCTCTCCAGTAGTTAAATTGATGACAATCAGAACTATTTTGAGTTTGGTTGTGAAAGAAGACCTTCATCTTCAATAAATGGATGTCAAAACTGCTCTTCTTCATGGTGATTTAGATGAAGAGATTTACATGCGACAACCAGAAGGATTTGAAATCAAAGGAAAAGATGAGCTTGTGTGCAAGCTTCAAAAGAGTCTGTATGGTTTGAAACAGGCTCCAAGGCAATGGTACAAGAAGTTCGATAGCTTCATGAAAAGTAACAATTTTTTGAGGTGTGAAGCTGATCATTGCTTCTATATCAAGAGGTTTGATAAATCGTACATTATTCTTCTTCTCTACGTTGATGACATGTTGATTGCTGGAGCAAGCTTGTATGAGATTAACAAGCTCAAGAAAGAGTTGTCTGAAAAGTTTGCAATGAAGGATTTGGGTGCTGCTAAACAAATCCTTGGGATGAGAATTTTCAGGGATGAAGAAGTTCTCAAGCTTTCACAAGAAGAATATGTGAAGAAAATTCTTAGCAGGTTCAACTTGTATGATGCAAAACCAGTTACTACCCCCTTAGCTAGTCACTTCAGACTATCTAAAGATCAGTCGCCTTCAACAGAGGAGGAGAAAAATTACATGGCCACTGTTCCGTATGCCTCTGCCATTGGTTGTATTATGTATGCGATGGTTTGCACAAGACCAGACATAGCACATGCAGTGGGAGTTGTTAGCAGATTCATGAGCAATCCGGGTAGACAACATTGGGAAGCAGTAAAGTGGATACTACGATACTTAAGAGGAAGTACGGGTCTCGCTTTGTGTTTTCGAAAGTCTAATATGGGTTTAGAAGGATATGTTGATGCTGACAATGGTGGTGATGTTGATAGTAGGAAGAGCACAACAGGGTACATTTATACTCTGGGAGGTACTGCAATCAGTTGGGTATCAAAATTGCAGAAGATTGTTGCTCTTTCTAGTTATGAGGCAGAGTATGTTGCTGTGACAGAAGCTGCTAAGGAGATGATGTGGTTACAACCCTTTTTGCGAGAATTGGGTCAAGACTACGAGGGAAGTGTGTTGTGATGCGACAGTCAGAGTGCCATTCATTTGGCAAAGAATCCTGTTTATCATGGCAGGACAAAGCATATACAGGTTCGTTATCATTTCATTCGGTCAGCTTTAGAAGATGGAGTATTAGCTCTTGAGAAGATTCCCGGGAGTGAGAATCCAGCTGATATGTTGACGAAAGCCGTGACAAATGAGAAACTGAAGTTGTGTGCAACTTCAGTTGGTCTTCTTCGTTAAGACACCGAATGGAAAGCCACTACCGATCGAGAGATGATGAAGTTAGTCTCCAAGTGGGAGATTGTTGAGTTATGGAGCCTACACTTATAATAAACTCTACATTGTTAATTAGAGTTTATTGGGTTTATCTTTTTTGGTTTTGGGCTTGGGCCTGACCAAAGTTATTTAGGTTTATTACCTGAATGTTTACCCTATAAATATGTAATTATTAAGGGTTTACATTGTATAGACAGAATTCTAGAGAGATAAAGTGTGAGGCAAAAACTCTGTATTCCTTCTTCTTCTTCATAGTAAATCTGGTGGTGGCTGAAGTGGATGTAGCTCAATTTGAGTGAACCACTATAAATCTGTGTGTTCTTGTGTTCTTCTTTCTTGTGTTTTTACAGATTGTTTTCAAGCTGGTAGGATTTGGGAGATACAAATCCTAACATCATTTTCTAACCGACCAACACCGCTCTAACCTATTTAACTCTATTCAAACCGGACCGCCAGGTTACAAAAACCGACCCATCAATCTTCAAACCTTCATCATCCGAAACCGGTTCTGCCTATCATACAAGTGTGCTGCTTCAACCTGAAACAAACCTCTTCCGCGCTTGAACCTAGTTCAAGGGTTTGTGACAGTTTGTGTAGTATTGAAACCCCGGTGTTAATCTCTAACCGGATTAACCACCACCCTTTGAGTGAGACGCGCTGACCGGCCCAACCCCGGTCCTTCAGCCGCTACCTAGATCCTAACATAAATAATAATAAATATCATTAATTTAATTACAAAATTTTAGTAGAAAAAAGATAGTAGGTAACAAATGTCAGTAACTACAGATACTTCATATCAGTAACGACTATATGAAGTCGTTACTGATATTACATATCAAGTAATGGTTTTATAATGTCGTTACAAGATATATATTATCTGCAACGGTTATTAGAAATGTCGTTACTATACCATAGTTTTTTTTACCATTTTTCAAATAATGGTATTAGTAACGACTCTAAGAAATGTTGTTACAAATAGTATGGAAATATCTGTAACGATTTTCCAAAGAACCGTTACAGATACTATGTCAAAGGTATTTATAACGGCTCTTTAAAATACCGTTAAAAATAATATAAAAGTATCTGTAACAATTTTTTGAAATGTCATTACAAATAGTATATAAGTATCTATATAGGAAGAGTGTTCACGTTATTAACATCCTATTAGCTCTGGCTTGTGATATGATTAAGTTAATAGCTTTTAAGGTAAATCTTAGATAGTCGAATTCTCAGTAGAAAGTCATCGCCAGCCTCGGAAGGCCGACCATCCTTGGTCTTGTCCTCTTGCAACAACGACTTAATTGGAGGAGGCTCTTCCGAGAGGTGGTCCATGCGCACATTTTATATTTCATACATTTATTTTATTTGGTAGGGTATTCATAGTCGACCAGTTTGATTAATATACTTAAAATGCTCATTTGTTACTAAAACTTATCATTTTTATAATTCAGAGTTCTTAGTGATATTCAAGTTTTTATAATGCACGAGTAATAATATAAAAAATCGTAAAAAAAATTACGGATAACATTTTTAATTTTATTTTTAACCGTTTCAAGTTTATGGGTGGGTCAACCCACAATCCGACCCAAATATCCATTTACTCAGCATCATTATATATATATATATATATAAATTAGTTAGTTAAAAAGATGAACTTATATTAATGTTAAAATGTCCCGCGTTCATCAAATTTGGTGTTGAATTTAAAATATAAAGTCTTAGTAGCCTAGTTGATTGAATGGTTGTACTTGTTTTGTTAGGTTGCAAGTTCGAAACATACCTCTAGCATTTTTAATTTTATTTTTAACCATTTTAAGTTTATGGACGGGTCAACCCACAATCCGACCCAAGTATCCAAATTAACCACGTCGAGAGGGACACTTTAAAAATTAAGCATCATTATATATATAGAGAGATTAAAGGCGTGACAGATTATTGGTAATACAGAAAGTTTAAAAAAATGTAATATTTTAATATTTGGAATCATGAGCTTTTGGGACTTTGGGTAAAGAGGTAGTGAAAATGAAAACCATAATTTCTTAAATTCAACTTATTAATACATAATCATTAAAATTAAGCAACTTTCATAATTTTTTTTTCTTTTTTTTTGGCTCCTAAAGACACCCATTTCTCAGATGATCAGTTTCCAAAAAAATCACTGGAAACTTGCTGTCTGATCTCTTCAACTACACTGAATGCAAAATACATACATATATAAATATATAAATATATATATATACCGTTTATTCTTTTAAAATTGATTTTAACGGATTAATTAAACTTAATTATGTTACTAATGATGACCATCTTGAATTATTAAGCTGTTGTTGTTGAAGTTCTTGGACCATCAAAATTTGGCGCAAAGCCCAAAGATTTTCCCTTAATCTCACCGACTCGGACCGGAACCGGTCGTTCTCTCTCCTAACGAAAACTGTTTGATGCAATACAGACTGCAGCCGGTTCGCTAGTTCCTTTTTCTCGGTTCTGAGCCGGTTCATTTGATCACTCAAGTTATCCAAATGTTTCTGTTTCCTCTCGCGGGACCTCCTGGCCGAATCTCGATTTGATATCATTCGTTTAAGCCGTCGTTCATCAAGAACCGAACCCGGTTTTCCACATGAACCGGCCTTAATTTTTAGCCTGTCCAAGTGAACCGGACCGGTTTTCAATGTTCTGTCATGGGACCCATTTCCACGAATGTTCTTATTCTTGTCGGTATCCTCATCATCATCATCATCAATTATAACGCAAGATTTTTCTAAAGGAGATTGAGAAATGGCCGGTTCATTATTAGTGGTTTCTCCAAACGGGAGAAAGCCGAGAGAAGTTTCATAGCTTTCCCAAGCTGTGAAAAAACCGGTTTCGTTTCCCGGAAAATGGTATCCGAGCATTCCGTCAACGGCGAACATGGCCGGAAAACAACTTATAGTGTGGGAGGTGGGAGAGAGAAAAGGGGAGGAAGGACTGGAAGGGAATGGGTATTTAAGGTTGAGAATGTAGGTAGTGTTAGAGGGGTAATTCGGTAATTGACTAATTAACTTTTGAGTCATTTTCCACTAATATTGATGGTGGGGGCAAATTACCTAAGTTTAATATTATAAGGTGGCCTCCACCCATTAGACTTGTAATTTGTAGCTTAGTCATGAAGAAAACAAAATTGATGGCTCCACCTAAGTGACTTGTGAAGCCACCGTGGCTGACCATTTGTCTTCAATCGTATGTGCTTACATCATTTAAAAAACGGGAAATATTTAAAGAAAATTGACGGAAATTATGGATCAAAAATTGAATAGGAGCGAGAATTTTTAGATTTTAAAAAATGACATCTTATTGGTAACTTTTTTTTTCCAATATATATATATATTTGACTCTGGTTATTTCTCTTATATTATCTATCATTCATATTATTAGATTTAATTGATGTCTTATAACATTAAAATGAATGATAAATTCAACAAAAGGTTTTGTGAAAATAAGGTCACGAATCCTACGTTGCCTTGTCACGTGAGTAGGAGAGAGAAAAAAAATCATTATTTGTTTCTCTTGGCTACATTTGTTTCTCTTGGCTGCATTTCTTTCTCTCTCTGAAAATTCTTCGGCGTCATTTATTTCTCTTCTCCGGCTGCATTTATTTTTTCTCCGACTGCATTTATTTCTATCCATGAAACTTCTCAATAATATCGTTTATAAGGATCTAAATTATTTGTTTTAAGTTTTTATAGATCTTGGGTTTAAATTTTACAAATCTATTTATTTACAGATCTAATTTATTTAGCTCTATTTAGATTTATTTAGGGATTTATTTCAGTTCATTTTTTTATGATTTAACTTTTAGGAAACTAGCATTGTCGAAGCACCGAACTTAAATAACTCAGTAGATGAAGAATTGAACCTGAATAAATCTACCCCCGTTGAACCCAAAAGGTACCTGAAAGGATGGTTTCTTGTTCCGAAATCATAATTTCTTGTCCCGAAATTATGGTTTCGGGACCTGATTGTTGATGGTTAAAAAAAGCTAGTATTGGAACCCATGAAGGTCGTTTCGAGACCCTTAAGGGTGTTTTCGGGACATAATTTCTTGTCCCGAAATGAATGTTTCTTGTCCCGAAATCGTGGTTTACTTTAACGAAACCATACCATAATTTCTTGTCCCGAAAGGGTGTTGTCGGGACCTGAAAGGGTGGTTTGGGGACATAATATGAATGTTTCTTGTCCCAAAATGGTATTTTCGGGACATGAATGATTGTTTTTTGTCCCAAAATGGTATTTTCGGGACATTAATGGTTGGTTTCAGGACCCGAAAGGGTAGTTTCGGGACCTAAAATTGTGGTTTCAGGACCCGAAAGGTTGGTTTAGGTACACAATATGTTGATTTTTTGTCCCAAAACCCTAGTTTCGGGACCCAAAATGGTGGTTTTGGTACATAATATGAATGTTTCTTTTCCCGAAACCTTCTTTCAGGATAAGAAATTATGGTTTCAGGGCCCAAAAGGGTGATTTCAGGACCTGAAAGTGTTGTTTCGGGACCTAAAAGAGTGATTTCAGGACGTATTTCTTACAGTTACACTTAATTTTTGTAGTCGCATTCCTAGTGTTGAAATGACATTTTCCTCCGAAGAACAACTTCTTGAATTCTACACATCATATTCCCACTTAACTAGATTCGGCATTACCAAGTTAGGGAGCAAAAATGTAGGTGGTAAGAGGAAATACTTCAGCATTGGTTGCGCCAAGAGTTTTATGAAAAAATCGAAGGCCAAAAATAAGTTTCATCAGCCCAGACCAATAACGAAGACAAATTGTAAAGCAAAGATTAATGTTGTTATTTGGAATGAAGGAGAATATGTGATAACAAGTATTTGTCTTCACAGCCTATTGACTTCACAGCCTCTTTTTGTTCATTAGACAGCAGTTGAAGAAGATTGAAAAGGCCAAAAGACGAGGTCCTCGTTAAAAATAAGTTGTGGGGGGCTGCTTTGGGGTCTGTTGCTTTGGGCGCTACTTTGGTTTCTTGGGCCGCATTCCTTTTACGTTTATTCACTCTACAAAAACAAAAAGATAAGTATTTAAAAACCATGAAGTAGATAAGCAAATAAATGAATCATTTATTATCCCGAAACTACCCTTTTGGGTCCTGAAACCATCTTTATTGTGTCCCGAAACCACCCTTTCAGGTCTTGAAACTAGGGTTTTGGGACAAAAAATCAACATATTGTGTCCCGAAACCAACCATTCTTGTCCCGAAAATACCCTTTCGGGACAAGAAACCACCCTTTTGGGTCCCAAAACCACCCTTTTGGGTCCCGAAACCACCCTTTAAGGTCTCAAAATCACCATTTTGGGTCCCGAAACCACTCTTTCGGGTCCCCAAACCACCTTTTCAGGTCCTGAAACCAACCATTCATGTCCCGAAAATATTATTTCGGGACAAAAACCAACCATTCATGTCCTGAAACCACTCTTTTGAGTCCCGAAATACAATATTCTTGTCCTGAAATCACCAATTTCGGGACAAAAACCACCCTTTTAGGTCTCGAAACCAACCATTCTTATCCTGAAATCACCAATTTTGGGACAAGAAATCAAACCTTTCGGGAGACAATATGCAGCCAATTAGACAATCAATAGTTGTTTCGGGATAATATGCATCTAATAAAGGTTTCGGGACATAATATATCAAAAACGTTTCTAAAAGATACGATGTCTTATTTACCTTGGAGTCCTTGGAGATCTTGGAGATGTTGGAGTCTTGCATGACGATGTACCTGGACCACCAGCCTAAAAAAAGAGTAGTATGAACCCTTGACCACCATAAATCTAAATGAAGTGAAAGATACACGAAGGAGACCTACCATTTTCGATCGGAAGACGATGAAGAAAGGAGAAGAAGTTGGGGATGCCAGAGAGCCAAATCGCCAGAGAAGAAAGAAAAAAAAGATCGCCGCGCCGGAAATGAGAAATAAAAAGAAGAAAGAGGAGGAGGAAGAAAAAGGGGAGAAAAACTGAAACTTTATTTTATTTTTTTTTTCTCTCAACTAGCCATGTGGCAAGTAAAATTCGTGGCCTTATTTTCGAACCTTCGTTGAGAATATCATTTCTTTAATATTAATTAGCAAACTTTGATTATGATACAAAACTATTAAATGAGATTGTAAATGTAACACTCTCTCTGACCTCTTCTCCACTATCCTTAAAATAAATACATGCAATAAAAAATTAAAATAAAAGAAACACCATTTTTTTATTTTTTTTTATGTATAATCAAAGAAAAGATGTAGTGGATAGGAATAGAGATTGACCCATATCTCTTTTTTATTTAAAGAATTGGACACAACCATTTTATGTTTGAATATATATTATTTTAGATTTTTTGATCAATTTTTTTTTTATTTTAAATATAATATATAATGGAGAAAATATATTTCATGAAGAAAAAAAAAAGATACAAGTTATTTTAATCTGATTGATGAGATGAATATTGAAAATTATTCCGATAATCCAATTCTAACAATAAAATAGTGGCAGAAAAACAAGTGAACAATTTTTTTTTTTTGTAAAGAAAGGTAATAATAGGAAAAACTATATTAAGGGGAAAAAAATAACTTCTAATTACTCTTGCCCTTAACTACATCAAATATGGATTCATAAATAAAGTAAAAAGCCAATTATCTAGCTCCTAATTAAAAGCCTATTAGTATTATTAGAAGTTTTTACAATAATTTATTATTATAAATTTTCTCATTTACAAAAATATAATCACATTAAATTAATAAATAATTAATTTTTAAATACATCATTTTGATAATAAATATAATGAATAAGTGTAATTATTTAATGAAAATAATGGATCAATGAAATTATTTTATCCTTTCAAGAAGAAAACATTGATATGTTAGTTAATTATGAAAATGTAACAATCATTCATTAAGATCGGTTTTTTTTTTTACGAAAGTTATTTGTACCAACTATCTTAGTCTCGTCGGTAAAACTCATACGGTCTTCACAGACTATACTAGATATTAATGGCATCGTCATGGCACGTTTGTCAACGTTGCTCGTCGGCATAGCTCATTTCTACACATGTTTACGAGATTTCTGTCTGAGGGATTTTTCCAATCATCAATCATATGTTTTTTTTGTTAGTGTGTGTTGAATAAAATAAAATCAAACTTTTTGCACTACATTAACATGGTTACATATTAGGAATATGATTCCAATAAGCTATTTTTATTGCAAACAAACACATTCCAAGTCCAAATATTTAAACTTGGCCCCCTTTTAAAACAATTAATACCCGACCCAAATTAGAAGAGGGTTATTCTCTACTCGAATAATTGGTTTACATGAATAGTAAATACTTTAGTCCTTACTCTATCAGCAAGAGGGATTGTGCATGGATTAATGATTAATTAAAGGGTTTTAATGACTCCACTAAGAAATTATGTTGATTATTAATGCACTTTTTTTAGTGGTCATGACAACATGAGCATATATAAGCCAGTAACTAATAGGAAATTAGGAATATAAGCATATGCTTCAATATCTCATATGAATGTTGGTCAGATGCATGTATATATAGATCAAATGGTGCACCTTAATTGGTGGATATATTATTTTGATAAGCATTATGCTTGATCATGGTTCACCTTTATTATTTTTAATGAACCACTAACTATTTGGATAAAATCAATCGAGAATTCAATGTCAATACTAGAATTTTGCAAAAAAAAAAAAAACAATCTTAATCGACTAAACACAAAAGAATAGTGACATTCACTCGTTAAGACTCATCTAGTAACTCATATGACAAGAACGAAAGTAAAAACAAATTTTCGATAGTTTTAAAGTTTAAAATATATTTCACATAAAATTTACTCATAAGTTGAAATGTAAAAATTCTAGTCACATATGAGATCTAAGGTGAGTGAGTTGAGGGCATTACTTTATTGAAGTTTAAAGTATATTCATAGAGAATATACTCTTAAGTTGCACTAGTTTCAAAAAGGCTATTCGGTGACATTTTTTCCTTTCTATCGCTATTGATATAAAAAATAAAACTAATTTAATAAATATTTATTGAAACCTCGAAAGCAATAGTGATGCCTAACATGGGTTAGCCACGGAAGTTATAGCAAGGACTAGAGACTGGTCTAACTACCGTTACCATTAACCCTTAGCGACGCTAATTTGAACAATAATATCATTTTTCCTTTCTCATTTTGACATTAGCGACGAATGATACAAGCGTCACTAATTTCATTAACAATTCGAGTTCCGTTTTGATGTTTAAATCGATGTATTTAGACTAACTCATAACAATTATTGTCATAACATACTTTGAATTGGTTTTAATTTTCGTAAATTACACGTGGCTTTAATGGTACCATGCATTATAAACTAGTGGAAAAATAAATTCACTTTTTAAAAAATAAAAGAAATTAGATATCGAGCTTCTCATTTTCTTTTTCCCTGCACCTTAGGTTCTCCTTTAAGGGAAAGATACCCATACTAAATTATTGTTACCATATTAATAAAAGAATAAAAACAAATAAAGAAGAGTTAGTAGAACTAGTGGTAGATTATCACCATCTTATATTTTTGAATTAATAAAAGGTTTATAGATAATTAATTTGTGGCACAAGGAGGTGGTCAGCTGATCATAGGAGAACATTCACATGTGTGTCTAATCTATCAATACCATTCATTCATTCATAAAGCTAACTTTAATACAAGGTAATTTGGTCACCCTAAAGAAATTAGGTCGAATAAATTCTAAGAGAGTTAAAGGAAACGTAACTCACATGGCAACTAATATACTTTCCTATTTCGGTTTTAAATTGCAATAATATGATCATTTATTTAGCTTAATGGGGAAATGACATAACACATATAGTTCAAAAATTAAAATAAAAGTAGAGAAAAAAAGAAGAAGAAAGAAATAAAGTATCCTCCACTTCTCTAACGCATAATTAAGGTTGAGATTCTCGAAACTATTGAGCTAAACTTCAAGTTTCTAAATTGAATTTATGAAAACTCAATAGTAAAGATTACGTGATTAATTTGCCTTAACTTCTTGGTTTTAATAAAATATATACATAATTAGCAAATCTTGGCATATTAAATGTTTAAGTTTGAATTTCAAATTGAATGCAATAAAAGAAAGTTTTTCAGAAAAAAATAGTTGCTAGATTGGTCTTTTGTCTTATAGAGTCTTAATGATATATAACTTTATTTTTTTTCCCTAAGCTTATTTTTAGGATAACTTTATAAATCAGAGTGTGAAACGAACATTAAATATTTATTTTTTAAATAAAACTCCTACTATTAAACTGACTTGTGAAATTGAGTTTGAGTGATTTTATTGAATTATATATTTGCATTACGTATAATTTTGTTTGAATTATATATTAGCCCATCCTTTTATTTTATTTTATAACAAACCCACTAAATAGATTATTATTTTATTCTTGTTTTTTTATTCAATTTTAATGGAAGCTATTTATAAAATATATATATAGTCTAATTTACACAAGGTGACTTGAATGACCTATCAAGTGACGCCCTCACTGTTCTCTGTTTGAGATAACAAAATTTAATAAACAAGACATTCTTCTTTTTTCCAATACAATTGTTTATTTAAATAATTTTGCTTGATTATAAAAATATGATTGTTTTTGGGAAAGACTACAAATATTAATATATAATGAGAAGAAATATAAAGTATTTTGATATTTTTTTTATAATTTGATTGATGAAAAAAATGTTGAAATATGATAGAATTTGTTTAAATAATCCTATCCTAACATGGTCTTAAAGATAGATTGGTGCCTTTTCCACTTGTTTATATTGATATATATCACATCTATTGTTATAAGCCACGCGGCGACCCTTCTTAATAATATCACGCAAAAAAAATTATGTTGTTTTCAACCTCATTTTTTTACTCTATATAAACACGCTGGTAAAAGAGTTATTTTTTAAAATTAAATTAAAGAAATGAGGTTAAGATGACGGTATTTATTTACCATCAACGTCAATCTCATTTTTTACTCTAAAATAAGTGTACCATCTTTGACAAGTTTTTATTTATTGTTTTTACTCTTTTACAAGTAAAAATTCCCTAAAACGATGGTATTTATTTACATGTTAAAAATGAAGTATTTTGTTTGTTAGGTGCCAACGTTAGGAAGTTGACACTAGATTGTCGCTAAAGGTTATCAAGGATAGGCATCTAATATTAACGATGATTTATTTTAACCTATACATATTATTGAATTATTTACCATAGTTAATGCTTAATATATACCTATCATTGATACTAATCTTTTAACGACAGTTTAGTATATATAACAACCATTTATATTTTCCATAGCATAAATAAGAAACTATAATGACACTGTTTAACTTGTTTATTGGCATCGAGTTTCTTTTTTCCGTCAAGTGTCGTCTATACCTATCTGTTTTTGCATGTTTTGGTGGCGAACCAATCTAGTTTTTGGTATGTCTAAAGGTTGTTAGAAACAATGCTTGAAGGCCTTGGCTCATTTATATGACAAATGCAGTTTAGGCTATAATTAGGGATGAACAAATTATTCGAATAACCGATTACCTCGTTAAAATCGAACCGAACTGTAAGTGCAACTGAATAACTTTTAATCCATTTAAACCGAATAAACTAATTAATTTACTCTTAAAACAGAGACTAGATAGAAGAGTGTAGGATTTGATAAATATTTAATGGATGGGTTTTGAACAGATTAAACATAAATTGTATTTAATCTAACTAATCATTCAATTGTACATTTATTGTTGAAAAAGAAACGAGTATTAAACAACCTAAACAAATTCTTCTAAAATTTTAATGTGAGAAATGTTGAACATATTTTCTCTATCTTAGAGAATGAAAAAGACAACATACTTAGACTTTTATAATTGCTAGTATTACACTATATAATTGTATTGTAATTGATTTTTAACATTATATTAATTGTTTTATGTGCTTCAAAAATAAAAATGATATAAAATGAGAAATGTTACTAAACTTATTGTTATATTTTTATTTTTGTAGAAAAATGTATTTATATCTGAATAAATTGATCAGTTTGAAAGTAAAATCGGTTATGAATATTAAATTTTATATAATAATTTTTTTAATATATTTTATTTAAAAATCCAAGTCCAAAATGATCATCTAAGTCCTGGAGAGAATGTTTATTTAGATCAACATCTCAAAGTTAAAAAAGAAAATATTAGTTAATAAAATATAATAATATTTGAAATATTTTTAATTAAATAAATAAAATATAATTTATATTTAATAATTAAATTTTAATTAATAAAGTAAATAACTTCTTCCGTCAAACCAGTGATTTGGACTCTTGAGTATGGAAAATGACAGCCGCTACTAGTATTGACATTTTTTTTATTGAAATGAAATGGTTGTGAGAGAAAAAAAAATTGAAAAAGTAAAATTCATTAAAATTTGAATTTTATAAAGTAAAAAAGTAATTCATTAAAATTTGAATTTTACTTTGTTTATACAAATTTTTTAGGCACGTTTTAGCTTTTGTGAAACTTTGGAAAAGTGACGTTAGCAGAGCTCGTTTAGTAGTTTGAGATTTTTATTTGATCTTTTTGAGGAAAAAAAAAAAATTGTGAGATAGAAAAATATGTTATTTTTCTTTAGGTGAGTTCGTATAGGGCTGCAAATGAGTCAAGCCGCTCGTGAGCTACTTGTGAGCCGCTCGGTCAAATCTCGATTTGAGCTTGACTTTAATCGAGTTCGAGCCGAGCTCGAGCTGACTCGTTTAATATTCGAGCCGAACTCGAGCTCATATAATACTTGATCGATGACTTGTCGAGTTTTTTCGAGCATAATAATATAATATATATTTTTTTTATTTTTTTTTAATATTAAAATTTAAAACAATATTTTTTCTCTTTCCTCCTCTCTTTTCAAAGCCCATATAATAAAGGCTCAATCCATATTATTATATTATATTATCTAAAGCAAAAACCCTAATTTCAATTTACATATCTCTTCATCTTTTTTTTTTCCTTCTCTCTTCCGTTTTCAAAATTTCTTATTCTTCATCGTCGTTTCATCTTTTTCTTCAAGCATTTCATCTTCTTTTTATCTTCTTATTCTTTTGCATTTCATCTTCTTATCTTCTTATTCTTTTTCACCATTTCATTTTTTTTTTTTCTTTTTTCGTCCTTACTATTTCTTTCACTCATTGATAATAGATTGATTTCATTTTTCATATTATTTTTCATCTACAATATTTCTCTCATTCATTCACAAGACTTACAGGTAATTGAAATTTATCTATTTTGACTTCTACTATAGATAACTTTGATTTTATTATATATGATGAGAAACTAATGCTTAAGGATGAATATAGAAAAACACTAATATTATATATATATATATATATAAAAGAATGAAATTATATTAGAGGTTGGATAAATATAGAAACATTATTATATATAATGATTTTCAATTTATATCAGGATTTATATAAAATGATTTTCAATTTATATTATGGTTGGATTAATGATAGAAAAAATATGTAAATAAAGATATAATAATTAGTATATAATATTATATAATATCAAAGAAGATAAAAATTGTTAATATATTATATACAATATTGAAAGAGATAAAAAAATTGTTAATATATTATATATAATAAAAATTAAAAAAAAATGTTAGTATATATTTTATATATTATATGAAGGGATAAAAAAATTATAGTATATATATTATATATAATATATTTAGAGGAAAAATGAATTTATAAGATTAATAGTATATTATAATTTTTATATATATATAATATATATATATATATATATATTATATATATATAATTAGTAGATTCTAACTATAAATAAGTTTATAAATATTTTTTTGGCACTATTTACTTCTTAATATATAATTCTTAATATATAAGTTAAATTTTAGATATTTTTTAACATATATTTTTATATTAATTATTTTTAAACTTAAACATTTCATATTATTGACTGTTAAGTGCGTGTTATGCTTGAAGAAAAGACTTAAAAAAGATTAATATATTGATTGTTCAAACAATTTATATTATTTTGTACTTTAGTTTTGAAATTTTATGTTTTAGAATTTTGATTAGTAACGGTGGTCTGATGTTTTAAAGTTTGGATTTTGTACTATAATTTTTGAAATTTTGAATATTTATGATTGTTTAATATTTTATTTTGAAATATAATGTTTTAAATGTTGAATAGGTATGAAAGTTTGATATTTTCATTTTGAAAATAAATTTGGGTTTGGGTTTGAGCTCGAGCTCGAGCTTGAGTTTGAAAATTTAATTTTAGTTCAAACTTTTCGAATCAAGCCGAGCTTGTAGGTTAATAGTCGAGCTCGAGTTCGAGCTCAAATTTATAAACTCGTTCGAGTCGAGCTAATAAATACTAAATCGAGTCGAGCTCGAGCTCAAGCTGATTCGAGCTCGACTCGGCTCATTTGCCGCCCTAAGTTCGTGTAATCTTAAGTATCTCAGTTGGCTTCGATTCTGAAAACAAAATAAGAAACATAATTCTGAAGGAGAGGATATGCATAGAGTGAATCAAATGTAGGTATGATATCGATATGAAAACACCTCCTAAACCGAAGGATCCTTCTTGTCGACACAAATTAATGGAGATTCAGAAAACCACACCAAAACACTAAGGACGATCTATCGTCTCGAAAGTACACCGATAGTCGATATCTTTTAATTTAAAAATAAAATTCATTTTTCAATGGATCTATCAGTAGTATATGTGAATATTTTTGTTAAAATTATCTGAATTAGATTTTAATTTAAATTGTGATAAAATAAATTTGAATACTGAAGCGTACCTTAATTGTAATCATGAATTTTATCTTTCTTTAGAATGAAAATGGTCTTTAATCTCTTATTTTCTTAGACTTCTTTAGAAAGAATGGTTCTTCCAATTTGATGAGTACGTTAATAGTTTCTCTCTGTTGATGGGGACACAAATGAGAAATGATCGTACTTCAAATATGGATCATTACCGTTACAAAATAACCAACATTAAGTTAGTTATTATAATTTGATTATTTTTAATTTAGCCCTTCATAAAATTAGAAATAGTATTATCACTTTATATTCATGATAAACTCAATTTCATATTAAATCACATTATTTTGACTTATATTAAATATGACATTTGTACAATTATTTATTATACTAATAACCATATAAATTTAAACATATTTTTCCATAAGTTACCGAAAAGGTAGGACTATATATTTTCTTAGAAAACCATATGGACAAATTCGAATATTCAATTCATATTTTTTCTTTTCCTTTCATATTTTTTCTTTTCTTCTGCTGTTTTTTTTTTTATGTTGGAACATTGCAAATATGTAACTATATCTATTTTATCTTGTAAAAAGGCCTTGATTTAAAAAAAAAAATAGTTTAATTTGTGAACAAAAGTTCTATTTTGAAAAAGTTGTAATTGTAAGAAATAAATAAGAATAAGATAGAAATCAAAATCTCAAAGTAAAAATGACGAATCAATATCTTCTTTTTTAGGTTAGGTGAAGGATGAGATTTGAACCCCTCATTATGCACCCAAAGACACACCACATGATCAATTAACATGTTAGGTAGGACATCCCATATATCATGAACATAAATCTTAGTTATGAACAATTAAAGGATTTACTATAGCAGTTTAGCAAAGTGGTTATGTATTATGTATTCTAAATTATAAAAGAAAAGGGGAAACATTGCAATTGGTTGGCCATTACTTTAATCCACATCTCTTTGTCCTTGAAGATATTGATATCAAATATCATGTATGGGTGGAGAACATGCATAGAACTCATAGAAAAGGGTAGTTGAAAAAAGAACAAGATTAAGAGATATAACTTACACATGTCATGCTTATTTTTCAGAGACTGAAAAACAACACTTTTAGTACAAGCAGATTGCAAAGACCACGAATTAAAGTAGGTCTAAATGATCCATTCTTCTAGCCTAACAATAAAAAGAGGTAGATACTTCCGGTCCGCAGTCTCTTTAAGGTCCTGGGTTAAAACTCGTCAGACGACAAGTGCAATTCATCTGATTAAATTAATTAAGTAGATTTACAAGTTATGTGTCTAACCCGCGGTGATTAATCGCACTCTGAAAAAGAAACGAACCTAGTATTCAAAAAAAAAGTTCTAAATGATAAGGATTCAACTTAGGCTACCAACAAAGTGTCTTTCTATTAAAAAAAATGCGTAAACTTGTATTAGGGACAAAAGCTCGGGGATACATAACACCTATTAGTGAGAACTAAATCCGAAACATTTGATTTCTTATGCAAGATTTTTGTCTCTGAACTAACCAATAAGATTAAGTGAAAACACAAAATTAACACAACTAAAGTCTTTAGATTAGTCGTACAACAAAATTACAAACAATTGGAATAAAATACTAGCACTGACTAGAGTACATAGGAGGTGGATTCTACTTTTTGGAAGAAATAAAGAGATAAATGATCACATGGGGTTAATCTAACTAGTCATGACTTGCTTTATACGACACAAACCTTTTCTTTATTACATGTCTTTGTCCTTAGAAAAAGCTATCATTTTTTTCTCATATCTTCTCCTTCAACCTAGTAAATTCAAGGCATAAATTGTCTTGTCAATATTATTTGTTGGAATCAAACATGTCTTAATAAATAAAGTCATCCTACTTCAGGGTAATTAAGTAGTGATACAAATCAATTTCAATTCCTATAACATAATTGAAGTATCCATTCAAGCAATTCTATTGAAAATGCTTGATCAAATTAGTTTCTTGGCCGACCTTAATTGGAAAAGTGGATCATAAAGTTTAGTGTCATATTTAATTTTGCATTTGAACCCACTACGATAGCAATGTCTTAAAAAATCTTTACTATAAAATAAATAAGTTTGTAATTTTTTAATGAGATACTTGAAAAATGTTTACAAAATTTGATTATAATAATTAATTAGAGTCAATGTCTTAAAAATCTTTACTATCAAATAAAATGATTCCAGTACAGATAAAAATAACATTAATAATAATAATTTTATTTATTTATTAAATGGAAGTATATCTCATGTTTTTACCATTAATCTAAATAATAGGTCATGCAGAGCGGAATAGGAGTCTCACTTACTCTTACCCTAACACTATGATTGAGTGATTGCGATTTGGAGCTTATTATGAAATAGGTATATGGTATTCAGTGAGTTATGTCACAATTTATTGTTAGCCGTTAAAAGAGTGGATAAAGACAGTAAACTTGACTGGTCTTAGTCATTAGACCCTAACCCCGTTTATTTTCTAGTGAATTATTTGGATGAAATGAACCGAAGGACATTTAGTGAACGTTGTCGTCCGAGTCGTTTAATAAATATATAATTCTATTATTATGAAAATCGGGGAAGTTTAATTGGGTAAACCAGTCGATGCGGTTAGGGAACTAATTGAACTTCTTGAGAATGTTTGTGCTGGTTAAAGTTTGTTATGTTTTGTTTATTTCTTCTTTGTTTATTGGTGAACATTTTTGTATCGTTTTTTTAATTACGGTTTTTTCTTAATTTTCTTTACGATGTTTTTGTCGTTAAACTTGAACGACTCTCATTTATATAATTTTGCATGAATATTTAAAAAAAATACAATTAATCTAAATAATTAAAGTGAATATGAAACTGAGGATCGATTGAGTCGGCTTTAAAAAGAAAAATTCATACTAAAATAATTAAATATTGAGACAAGATAATTAGAAACGCCTAAAACTAAAATGAGTTAAATTTGAGCGGAAAACTTTATTAAATTTGTTAATTTATACAATTAATGTATATTTTAAAACACCTATAATGTCTTCAATGGAAGTTACAGTAATCTTTATCGAATGTCATCATGAAAGATTCCTACCTTAAAAAATAGAAGAAAAAAAATATATTTTTTAAAACCATATTTGTAAGCACTACAATTTTACTACATAATCTATAAATTTGAAATAATTAGTTTTAAAATAAGACCAAAATAAATAAAATGAAATCATTTGAGATAAATGTTGTATTTATTTTATCCAAAATTAATTTTAAGAGAGATTAAATAAATTAAATAAGTAATATGGAATAAATGTTAAATCCATTTAAATCTCAAATTAATTATTTATAAAATCTCAATTTTTTTAAAATAAAATTGACAATACAAATATTTATATATATTAAAATAATTTTGTACGATGAAATAAGCGAAAAGAGTGAAGAAAAATTAATTTCGAACAAGCTCCAATGGTAAAAAAAAATTATTGTGATCAAGTGCAGTCGTCTGCAGCAAACCACGCAGTCATCCAATGCACAATTGACCTCCATCCAACTAGCGTCGACCCCTACAACGGAAGTCAAACGCTTTCGTGCAACACCAAATCAACCAACGCCCGAAGCAATGTCGTTAGCCTAAATGCGAACGAAACGCTAGACGATAACAGAACGTAGACAGAATGCCCAGACGTGCATCTACGACCTTGGATCGTCTTCTTTCTCGCGATGATAAATAAACATCAGACAAAACTTTTGATTTTTCAAAAGTGGAACTCGATCGATACTTCATCAAACAAGTTAATTTAAAGGCTGAAATGATCATCCTAGCTTGATGATCATTACACCTATGATCATAGGTTCAATCGTAACTTGAATGGATGAGGACGATCGAAACCAAACAAAATTCAATAATGACATTTTGTCTCAAATTCGATACACTTGCTCCTTCAAGCGATTTAGGGAGGCTAAAAAGCTTCCCCAAGCAAGACAAAGGCAAGAATCATAATCCTTGTGTAAAGCTCTGAAGCTCGGTTCTGAATCATCAAGAAGCTTTATAAAGAGTTTAGGAGTGTATTCCAACTCACTTTTTGTTCGTCCTCTTCCCGATTAAATGATGCTTTGGGGTGATGATGATAATTGTGTTCTACATGAAGAGACGAACATCCCCATTCCTTGGGATCGAATAATCGAGGCTCTTGACGAAATCCAAAACCTACACAGGTGTTCTTGAAGGCAACCGAGGAATTTTTCCTTGGCTTGATTTTTTACCGAGAAAATCAGTCAGACCCTACTTCCGATCGAGAAAATTCAGTTTGGCTTGGTTTCGATTGAGAAAACCAGCCAAACATGTCTTTCGACCGAGAATTTGCGCTAGCGACCGAGAATCAACTCCCGCGTTGACTGGGCACCTATGCCCGTTGAACTTAGACCGAATCAAACCCAAACACATGCGACTGACTTGTTTCACGATCTAGACACATACTTAAGGACCTGTTTGTTTGGGTCTTTTATTTTAATTGTTTTAACAATTAGAAGACTTAAACTATTTTTAAAAAAATCCGAAAAAATATAAAATGATATTAAAATATTTTTAGATTATATTGAATTTATTTTTAAATTCTAAAATTCTTAACTGATATTTTTCCGCTAGCTTTTTTAATAATTCCTGACATTAATCGCAGATAACATTTAAATATTATTTTATAATTTTAAAGGTAAGAAAATTAATACATGTCTAGAACTTGAAAATAATTAATTAAAAAACTAAATAAAACCAAATTTTTAAAAAGATAATCAAAATTTTATGAAATAAAGATTGTTTTTAACGGAGGATATAACGCGAAAACCTTTTCTCGAGTGTATCAAATATCGGACTCAAAAATATTTTTGTTAAATTACGTTTATACACGTATACAACTATTTTATTGATTTTAAAACTACAATCATTAGACGTCTCTATAATTAAATAATCAGTCATTTAAATTAATTATTTTTAATTAATTTAAAGTGAAGATTTCTGTTAATCAAATTATAATTTTATTATTTAAAATCTAAGATGGTCTAAAATTGATTAAAAAATAATTATGTTTAATTAATACATTTTTTTTTATAAATCCTGTAAATAATATTTCCAATCTCCAAATCAAAATTAAATGAGTTTTGAAAAAGAAAGACAATTTTATATGAGATATTTAATAATATATATATATATAATAAATAAATAAATTTGTAACCTTTTTTTTTTTCTAATCCTAATTTCGGATCAAAGTGTTTCCTAGCATTTTAATTTTATAAGTTTCAGTATTGATTGTGGTGATAAACTTACTTTACTAAATGTTTTATCTTATATTTTCACACAAGATGCAACAATCTGAATTTTTTTTTAATCAAGGCAAGAGAATAAGAGATTTGATGATGGGTGAATTTTTAAGGAGTATTATGAAATTGGAGATATAGGATGAAAGACAAAATAAAAATAAAAAAGTTTAGTTATACCAGATGCAAATTGTATATAATTAAAAGTCAGAAACAACCTGATTATAATTAAGGTTAGATAAAGAATAAATTTTGCAAGATATTTGAACCGATGTCCAAAACATCACTCGTATATAGAGAAGAGTCTCGATAACACTAACTATATATATATATAACGTATCATAATTTGATGATTAATTATACAGAAGTCACAAAAATCACCAAATGTAACATGATATAGTTAGACTCACTTCATGTAATGTTAAGATTTAATTACTTAATTTCTTATTAAACTTTTGAATATTTTAGAATAAATGTTTGTATTCCCCAATTAAGATGTTTATATTGTTCCCTATGTGGGGACATTTTTAATCTTGTAAGTCATTTTTCTCCTTTAACAATTTTTTTTTTTTTTATTTCAGCTATTTGGTATAGATTCAATATAAATAAGGTCACAAACAAAAATTTGTAAGAGGGTATCTAAACTTTCTAAGTATATATGCAATCAAGCTTTCTATGTCGGTCAGTTCTGGACATTTCACCAACAATCTGATTTATTTTCCTAATTGCAGACTTGTAGCTAGTGTATGGTATGCCTAGAAGATATCGAATCGATCAATCTTGGATTTTGTCTACTTTAATCTTTTTCTTTTTTTTATTTTCTTTTTTTGCTAGAATGGTCTACTTTACTTTATGGTACAAATCTTATCTCAATGCATTGCCATTGCCAATGGAAAATCCCTATTTAGTAAACATGTTTTCTTTTTGAATTCCTTTATTGCACCGGGACACACTTTAGAGTAAGTTCACACAATCTTAATTACAACTGACAATGCATTAAGAGGCGTCATCGACTATTCAATGTTATTTACCGACATGAAAGAAACAAACGTAACTTGACAAAGAAATATAATATATGAAAGAAACAAACCATATGCATTTTGATTTGAATTTAGTTTAATGTTTGAATGGATTTCAATGTTCTTAAATTATTCTTGAATTTAATCTAAAATTAGTCGTAACAAGGATTAGCTTAAGAAAATTATTAATTTTTAAAGTTATTATATTATATATATCTTAAATTTTTCTTAAAATAGAGTAGAAACTCGATAAATTAATACTCGATTATTTAATAAACTCTCTAAGATAATATTTTTGGTCGGTCCCGACTCGGGGATAGGGTGCTAAATTAATAATTCGCTAAAATTATAAGATAATACATTTTTGATAATTTCTTTAGACCACATATAAAATATAAATTAATAATTCCTTATATTACATGAATGATTTATGAAAGTTTCTTAAAAAATGACTCAATTGTCTTTTGTTTTTTGCTGAAATCAATTTCTCCTTGAATGTCGTCTCTAATTTTCCTTAGCATGGTAAGAACTTCTGGTGTTGTTTTCTCATAGCTCAACAAGAAATTGTTCAATGTGATTGCCGTTTTAATAGCTTTGTTTCGTGAAGGGGACTCTATTGTAGAACTTTCATTATCTTTTTCATTGATATCATCTTTATTAATTCCAATAACGCTTTCAATAATTTCTTCATCAGTCAACAACTATGCAACTACATTTTCTTCTGGGTAAGTCAGAACATCTTCGACATCCATTGTATTGCGATAACCCAACTCTTTGATCAAATTCTGGAGTTCTTGAGTGCTTTTACCACCTTCATCTGAGTTCTCAAAAGTCAAGTTATCTGTTGATCGAAGTTTACAATTACGAAAGTAGTTCACAATTGTATTTGCACGAACATCCATAGTCCATGCTGAAATTGCAAGATTCATTGCATCTAACACATTTATTTTTGCTGGATTTGGAACCCCTAATTCATAACCCTACAATATTTTGATCTTGTTTATATAAAAAATATTTTTAATGTCTATAAAGTGATACATTGAACACAAGAAGCATAATAAGATGGGAGATTGAAGGTTTCTTTAAAATTGGGTCATTTATTTGATATACTACAGTATATGCATTGTATACAATAATTAAGTGGAAGTTTAAAGGTGTTTGTAAACTAAGTATTTTACTATAAGTTAATAAAATATTAATTAATATATTAATTATTAATTATTAATTTATCGATTAATTAATAACTCTTTTAATTAATAACTCTTTTAATTAATAAATTTTGGTCGTCCAAAGTGTATTATTTAATTTATAGAGTTTCTATTGTAGATAAAATATATTAAAATAAATTTGTTTAAGGTACACTAGAAGCAGGGCCGATCCTAGGGTAAGCCCGACAAACCACGGGGCTAGGACAGACCACTCCCTAGGCAGCCCATTAAATAAAATAAAGAAGAGCTTTTTAGTATTTTATAATTATAAAATGGTTTAGCCTAGTGGTTTAAGGTGAAAATTTAAGTTTATCCTCTAGTCATGAGTTTTAACCTCACCAAAAGTTAATTTTTATCATTTTTTTATCGATCAAAATTAACGTTTTTTTTAGGATGGGGTAGCCCAAAAGTCGGGGCCGACTCTGACTAGAAGCAGGACCGACCCTGGGTAAGCTCGGCAAGCCCACGGGCTAGGGCAGCCCACTCAGAGGACAACCTATTTAATAAAAAAAATATAGAATTTAAATTTAAATTTATTAGAATTTTTACATAATATTGTGCAGTAATTAGTGGATAAATATTTAGTTATTGATTAAAATATAACTAAAAATAAATAAATATTTTTTTTAACAATTTGTTTTAACTAAAATTAAGATATCAAAAAAAATTTATTTTTTCTCTAAATGGATGGGACAGCCACAATTATCAAGACGCACTAACTATAAGGTTTTATCAATTAAAATTACAACCCTTTTCAAGAATATTTTTTTTATTCCTTCGATCTCTAGAAGATAAATGATATGCAACGAAAATATAACGAAAACAATGTCACGAATCCGACGTGATCTGTCACATGTGCATGAGAGATAAATAAAAAATATGTCTAAAATAATAATAATAATAATAAATTTAAAAAATGGACATATTCGGGAAATTTTTATCTTGAATAAGGCAATATTCAAAATATTTTTTTTAAAAAAAATCTCTCTCCTACACAAGTGTCATATCACGTCAAATTCGTGATTTTATTTTCGTTATCTATCACGCCTATGTTATAGAATTAGACTTATAAAAAAAAGCCTTTTAATTTGCATATGAACTGAACATAATAGCTAACATATTTAATGGGCCAATACATAAAAGTAATTGGGCCCATTTAGAGGCAATTTGTCCAATTCAATCTGCCTTAAGGTCTCATTTCTGATTTTATATATATATTAAATTAATTGAGGGATTCTTATTCATAAGTTATGACGATTTGGAATGATGTGTTAAACTTCTTAGATTGTAAATCAGTTTATGTGTAACTGAATAATTTTTATAAATTATTTATAAATTATTATCAATTTTTATAAATTATTTAGTTATTCCAAATTAAATAATTTTAAAGTATCTATTAACTTTAAATTATATTTAAAATTCCATACAAATTTTGTAGGCATTGATTTTACTTTTATTTATGGTTGTAAGCGAGCATAATCATAACTCGGCTCTATAGTATATATTTGAGTTCGAACTTTTATATTAAAACTCGAATTCGGCTTATATGCAATTAGTTGGGCTAATGAGTTGTCCGAGCTCGGCTCATTTAGAGAGTTCATTAAAAACTCGTTTAGAGAATTCGTTTACAACTAAGAAGAATGATTCATGTT
Organism: Impatiens glandulifera; assembly: GCF_907164915.1. Taxonomy (NCBI): domain Eukaryota; kingdom Viridiplantae; phylum Streptophyta; class Magnoliopsida; order Ericales; family Balsaminaceae; genus Impatiens; species Impatiens glandulifera. The sequence goes on from NC_061870.1 coordinate 24,315,888, forward strand.
AAATGGTGCTATTTTTTTGAGTTATTAAATATGGTTTTAAACCGATCTTTAAAAGAATATATGTTTGCAATCTCATAAATGAGCCTTTAAATTTATAATTTTACGTTCACGAGTACATTAACAAGTCTCTAAACGAACATGTTTGTATTATGATATTATATTACAAATTTTGTATTATAATATTATATTTCATATCTGGTAATGTCTATCATATTATTATTTATATTTTAACTATATAATTATCATACATTTTTCTCTCCTTCAAAATTAATATTATTATCGCTTAGATGATTTTGGGGACACAACACAAACACACAATATCTATAAAAAAAGATGAGACAGATGAGTAGCACCCTCATTGTCGTCTTAATCTGTAACATCGTTGTCAGAAAATAGAACATAATAAATGCGTTATTATTTGAGAATTGAGTTGAAAAATCATCTCAAGACAAATTAATAGGATTTAGAAAAATAAAAATGAATATACCACTTATAAGATAAATTTGTGTATATATTAAACACAAATTAACATATTTATAACATTTTAAATGATTTTAGATATTTATGGAGTACATTTAAACAAAATATAAAAAAATAATTTTAAATAAAAATAAATATATAATAAAAAAAATTAAAATAAGATAATATATATGGTGCATTATATCTAAATTGGTAAGTAAAACAATTAAATTAAATGCTGAATTCATTAAAGCTAATTTTATCAAAGTAAACCGATTAAATACCAAATTCATTATGGTTATGACAAAATAAGGTTAATTTTATCAATGTAAACCAATTAAATACCAAATTCTATCATGGTTATAATAATAATAATAATAATAATAATAATAATAATAATAATAATAATAATAATAATACAAAAAACAATCCTAATTATTCTCCATTTCCAGCTTGCAATAAGTCAGATTACAGCTAGTGACTAAATTGATCAATCATATATTATATTTATTAGACCCAACAAAAGTTGAAATAAAATTGATGGGAAACACTATTATTTATTTAGTTTTAGAGATATACATGAAATATTAAAAAAATAATCCACGAAAAAAGTATTACATTAGAAAAAAAAAATCAAAAGACAATAAATAATTGAGAAAAACAAAGACGGTAGCTCACGAAAAAATGAAGGACACGAATGTCTTTAAGAAGATCGATGAACTCCTCAACCGACTTCATAGACTTTCAAAACGAATTTCAAATAATGACATAATAATGACATTATGAATTATAAGTATCGATCGAATACAATCAACGAAAATACGACGATTTATTTTAGTCAAATAATCCACCAAAAGATATAGGGATAATAATCCAGCGATTCATACCCGCTATATATGATGTCTCGATCCAAACATCTCAACAATACCGATAAACTAAGACAACACCCACTGAACTTCAGTCACACTCCAAAAAAAGACTTAAATACCCGTCATCCCACGCCAACGTAGAAACTCTATTTCAACCTCTATAAGGCTAAATCACAATACAACATTTTTACATACATACATATATATCTCCCATCAAAATTCCACCATAAATAATATTGTACATAGACAACTCAACCTACAAAGTAATTTTAACAATATTCTACATAAAAACAATATATGTGTTTTCATGCCTTGAAACCTTAAAGCAATATAATGAGAATGGTCAAGACTAATAATTTGATAAACAAACTTAATTTTAAATTCACTGGAATTTAGATAGTGTACAAAGATAACCCAAACGGGATTTTGACCAGAAAAAAAAAATTGAAAGTTGACCAGGCACAATGCAAAATCACCAGCCAAAAAGGGTAAAGAAATTGAAAATCTGACTTTTAGATTTAGTGCAAAATCAGCTTTATATTGCGGCTATATTTTCTTAATCTAATCCACTCTTCTCCTTCTATTTCAAACATATTTTAATTGATTGTTTTAAAATTCATAGACTTAAGAAATATTTTTTTTATTGATATTTTTCATTTTAGATTTACTTCCTAAGAAACATTAATACAATTTTCAATTATTATAACTTTTATTTAAATTAAGATATTTTTAAAATAAAATAAATGAGACAATCTTAGAAAGAATAAAAATGTTGATTATCCCTCTTCTAGTCTAGCAGTAACAAAAGTTGGATATCCTCATTCTCCTGAAGAGATTTCTGGGTTCGAATCCGTCAGACGCCTGGTTAAATGGTTAAGTGTATTTGTGGGTTATATGTTTAACACCTTGTGGTCATATTTTATTCCATCTGAAAGCGGTTTGAGTTTAAACGAGTCATGGCGACGACAAATTCTACGCTTAGTTAAATGGTTAAGTGTGTTTGTAGGTTATGTGATTAACACCTTGTGACCACATTTTATTTGATTCGAAAGTAATTTGAGTTTAAACGGGAAGCCACTTTTAAATATTATGTTTAAAATTGTAAATATACAATATGTTTATTATTAAAAGTTCTTTATTCTTTTGTATATATTTCTATTTCGACAAATTGTTGCATAAATACACATAACATGTCATTATATGTCTCAAAATACTCCTCATTTACAATAAAAAAACAATGGATTGTGTAGTGATTTTCGGCTGATGATTGAGGTTGAATGGTGTTATGAAAGTGGACCGAGGATTGAGTTTTGATATCGTGTTGGACCAAGGATTGGATTGATTTGATGACATAATTTTAATTTAATAAAAACTAATTTGTTGGTGAAAAAAAAATATATATATATAATGATGCTTAATTTTTAAAGTGTTCGGATTGCCGGGTCGAGAGTTGTGGTTAATTTGGATATATGTCAGAGTAAATGGATACTTGGGTCGGATTGTGGGTTGACTCACCCATAAATTTAAAACGGTTAAAAATAAAATTAAAAATGCTATAGGTATGGTTGAACTTGCAACCTAACAAAAACAAATACAACATTTTAACCAACTAGGCTAATAACACTTTATATTTTAAATTCAACCCAAAATTTAATAAACGCATGGCAATTTAACAATATAAGTTCAATTTTTAACTGACTAATCTATATATATAATGATGCTTAATTTTTAAAGTGTCCGGATTTCCGGGTCGAGAGATGTGGTTAATTTGGATATATGTGAGAGTAAATGGATACTTGGGTCGGATTTTGGGTTGACCCGCCCATAAAAATTTTACCGTAATATTTTTTTCACAGTTTTTTATATTATTACTCGTGCAAATGCACGAGATACATACTAGTTTATATAAAAGAAGTTGACTTTTTCTCAAAAATGCTTATATAATTGATATTTTATTTTTAAATCATTATTTATTTTTATTTTATTGGAGAGAACTTAGTCTTATTTAATTCTAACATATTAATTATTTTAACTTAATACTTTTATAATGAGAATTTAACATAATAAAACTTTTTTTTACTTAAAAATTTAAAAGATTATATAATTAATACGACTTATATGTCAAATTGGTCCTTAATTGGGTCAATTGAGATTTTGAATGTTTTTTTTCAAATACCACAAATTTTTATCATAAAGTTATTTTAAACGAGATTTTGTCTTAACGGTTTCAAACTTCGTTAACTTATTATTCACGTGATATTTATAAATAAATAAAATATTCATTAACTCATTTAACTACCGAATTTTAGGAAATTGAAGATTTTGATTATCGATTCTTTCAGTAGTTAAATATCCTACCTTAATTGAAATTTAGTAGTTAAATTAATTATATAAATATTTTATTTATTTATAAATGTACGTAATTTAATAAATTAACTGCATTTGAAATCGTTAAGACTATACCTCATTTTTGTATAACTTTCACAATAAAAAGTCAAAATTGTGACGTTTAAAATTAAAAAGATTTCTGAAATCTCATTTCACCTCAAATTGGTTTGACAATTCAAATCCAAATTGATAAATGGAAAATTTGTTTATGCTCTGTCTAACCAATAAATATAATATATAAGTCAACATATCTATTAATGAATCTCTCTTCCATACAAAATTGAAAAGCAAAACTTGTCAAACAGTCACGTGCTAACATATTTAAATTAAGGCCCATTAAAAATCGGCACAAATCAAATCCAAATTATGATAGTAAATTAGTAGTGGGAGTTAAAAAGGTTTTTTTTATTATTAATAATAATAACCGTGTTAATTATGATAATAAAATGGAATAAGTAAAGCTTGTTCATGGTCATCAATAACTTTTGCCAAGATTTTCAGCTCTATTAGTCCGATATATTTTGAGAAGAAGGGTGATATGGAGAGAATTTGAGAGTGGGATGACGTGACACCATATCACTAGAAAATGATAAAGGGTGAATAGAGAGAAAAGTGAAAAATTTTATTATTTTTTTAACTTGCGCAAACGTAATTCTCTCTCGAATTCACTCTCTTAAATTCTTTCAATCAATTATTTCTCTTTTGAGAATCACCCTTTACAACATTAAGTTTGTTTTCCTTAGTTTATATATTTTGTATGATTTTTAATTTTAATGTACATCTCTTTGATTCATTTTTCTCTCCCGGTTTGACTATATATAAGTTAATAAAAAAAAATCACTTTTAAAAAATAATTTTATAAAAACATATATTATTTTGTATAGATTTCAAAGTTTGAAGACTTGTTTGTAATATCAACTAAAGCTAAATGACTTTTTATTCTTTATTCCAAAATAAGTTGAAAACAGTATTAAATACATATAGATCACAAAACATATGGTTAGTTCACATTTATTTCTAGTGCCTTTCATTTCAATTTTTTAAGTCTATCTTTACGGACTTCGCCCGTTCACATTAGCCCCACAAATACACTGTTGCTTTCTTTCATGAATAGATCCATATCTAACTAAACCAGCCAGCCAGCTGCTACCTATATATATATCTCATCTTAATTTGATCAAGTTCCTATCTTCCCATTATTGATCAAGAAATGTCCAAACCAATATTATTGTTCTTCCTAATACTAACACTCATATGCTCAAATCTTTCCTCCTCGGCGGCGGCCCGTCTTGGGCCGCCATCTCTGGCCAAACCCCAACAAGAGGTAATTAAAACGCGTCTCATTTCTTTTTTAAGGCGTTTTCTATGTATAATGGATGAATATTTTGTATTTGTGATGATGGTTTTTTAATTTTTCTGGTTCAATTTTGTTGATTGTGGGATTAAAATAGGTATTGGAGGTGGAAGAGAAGTGTGAAGGTGTTGTTGGAGAGGAAGAGTGTTTGATGAGGAGGACTCTCATTGCTCATCTTGATTATATCTACACTCAAGATAGAAAACCCTAGAAACTTGTAAATATATCATTTCATATTAGCAAGATTGTCTTTGAATATTAACAAGGAGATGGATTTATATATGTCTCTAATGTAAAATTCAAGGACAGTCTTGAATAACTAATATATATATATATAGTAAATGGACCTATTTGGTCATTCACAAAAGTTCTGAGGCATAATTGTAATATATTATTGATTTTTTTTTTAAATTATATTAAGAAAATTTGTTTGATTTGTAACTTATTCCTTATACATATGTATGCAGAATTTTAATTTGTTATGCATTTTTTTTTATATAATATTGTATTATGGTAGTGAAACATTTTTTTAATTACCTAAAGTAATTCTAGTGTTAAGAGTTTTGATTCAATTTTTACTTTAAAATAACGTTTTAGTTTGAACAGGGTGATAAAAACATTGATTTAGAGAGAAAGCGAAAATAATTGTTTTTTTTTTTACTTTTGAGTTGCAACATTTTATATTATAATATGATGTAATTTTTTTTAAAACATCAAAAATAGCCTAGAAATAGATGGATTTGTAAAATCCGGAATCTTAGTAAACGGTTTTGCAATTTAAACTTCCTCCCTTTTGAAAGAAGGATGAGAGAGCTCTTGTTCTTCGAATCGTGTGAAAAACTAATTTAATTTTATGTGATTTTTTAATTTATCAAATCAATAAATTATTTATAATGGAATGTGTGATTAGAGCAGTCAATTTGGGTTAGGCCCGTTGGGTTGGTCCGTCCCGCCAAACAATTTAGACGGATTTAATTGAAATATTAGCAACCCATTTGGAAGTGTGCCTACATGGGCTAGCCCGCTCGGGTCGCGGGTTGACTTGCAATGGCCCGCGGGTTAGCAAAACAAAATCTAATTTGATTTATAACTTTATAGACATATGCAGCATAATCCTAGTTTATTTACAAATCAAATTTGGTTACATGGATATGCTATCGACAATTTTATTTACAAATTTTTAATTATGTTCTTGACTTATTTGTGACTTGTGACTTCATATATTAATTTATTTTAATTTAATTTTTTAACTATCTTCATTTTTGTGTATTTCATATGTAGATAAAAATAAAGAAAACAATGTAATAGTTACATCAATATTGTTCAAGCAATGATCAAATATTTTAGAGGATGATGATGCAGACATTGAAGAGAAAAACGATGAAGGAGAATGATTTGACATGGATTATATCTCGATTAATGATATTTAAAGAATGTTGACTTTACTGAAATTTCTATTTTATGAATTTTTCAAATTTTAGTTACTTTGTTGAACTATTTGGTCAATTAATCTGTAACGATAGACAAGAATCTTGTTTGGTGTGTATTATAACTATTTGATCATGTTCTTGAACTCTTGTTTTTTCTATAACTAATAATGATTTTTATTTATTTTTATTTGTATTGAGACAACTTGCGGGCTGGCCCGCCTAACCCACAACCCACCTTGGGTTGGGTTGAGTTGAAGATTTTCAGCCCACCGGGATAGTGAGCCGACCCGTCATCGACCCGTTAAACGATGAGTTTTGGTGGATAGACTCACCCTGCCATTGGTTGGCCCGTCTGACCGCATGCTAACACTAACTAATTTTTAATTTATTAGAGAGTTTCGCAATTAAGCGTATTTTGGACGATAATAATAAGGATGAATGAGACTAGGGATGGCAATGAGGCGGTTCGGGGCGGGGAATGTATTTACCGTCCCCGCACAGTTTTATTTTAGGAGATTTTTTCAATACCATCCCCGCCCCATTCGGTTTTCAATTTTCTGTTTCGGGGAATCCCGCGGGACACTGTTAATAATTTTTTTTTAAATAAAATAAAAGTTATACAATAAAATTATATAAACAGTTTTTTAATATAATATATTAAAATTTTATATTATTATAAATAAATAACCTTACTACCCCTATAAAATATAGTGAATAAATAAATATATTGGTAATTTAATATATTTAATTATGGTTATGGTATTCGGAGCAGAATTGGGTGAAATCGGGGCGGGCCGAGGCGGAGGACACAAGTACCATCCCCACCCCATCCACATTCGATTTCGGGAAAAAACCGTCCCAAATAGGACAATTCGGTTCGGTTTTTGCGGGGCGATTTCAAATTGTTATCCTTAGAAATGAGACTACTTTAAAACTGCATCAATTAGGTCATGAGAAAACAATTATATATCCCTCGCCTTAAACTATAGAAAATTTATTTATCCTGTTATCAAAATTAATTGAGTTGTATAGAAAATTGCTTACCCTCTAAATATTCTCTATAACATCCACATAATCACTCAATTTGAAATGGAACACTTCATGTTAATCATTACACAATATGAATTCAATAATAATCTTTGTTGACAAATATTATTTTAAAGAATTTTTCTTCTTTTTGTTAAATTTATCATGTTATAAAGATTCAAATATAAAAGAATTCTTCTATTTCTATCCATGAAAGTAAGTGTCCATCTTTTCTACTTACTCATTTCTTATGTAAGAGGATTTTTTATTTAGCTTAATTATTTTTTATGTCATTTTAATTTGAAATAGAGATGTGATATTAACTACATATGTTAAATCATATTAAGTTTGAGTTAGATCAATAGGGTAGGGTGAAGGTCATGTTAATTACATATTAATATGTCATGCCAAGCGAAAGATTTTAATCCAAATTAATAAAAGGTTAATATCGCTCAAACCCTGAATCTATCATTTGAAATGATTAACACTTTTATTTATATATTGTACATGTATAGAGTGTTTTGAAAATCTCAAACTTTTATATTAGTGCATATTATTCTTTTCTTGAATGTTGTCTACTTCATGTTCCTTTTTTTTTCAGCTAAACTTATGACAATTTTGTTTTTCCTCGCAAGATGTATTATCTTTTCATATATATATATATATATATATATATATATATATATATATATATATATATATATATATATATATATATATATATATATATATATGTGCTTAAATAATTAAAAAATGATAAAACTTCTAGGACATTCAAGAATATGATCAATTGGCCGGAAGGCACTAGAGAATATAAGACTTGACATATTTTAGTCACAATCAATTATCTGTTCTCCTTTATTGCTTTTATTACATTTCAATCCCCAAACTAACATTAATAACTAAATGAATTAAAAAAATGCAATATGTGCACAAGAACAACACAAATATATGACTGGAAATTAGCCACGAATTGCATTAAATCATATCATATAAAATTAATTGTAGGGACTTGAATGCATATACCACCTGCAGATATTGGTAAATCTTATTGAGCTGACAATATTTATTTTAGAAATAATTAAACTTTATGGTAAATCTAGAATTAGTGCAAAACTTCATCAACCTAAAACTTAACTAGTGACTAGTTAGTTATGGATCAATAAAAAGTTTCTCTCTTTAATATTTATGTAAGCCCAAAATTTACAATCATAAAAGATATAGTGGACTCTTTACAAAAAAAAATAATAATAATAATTCAAATACATGTTTTAATCTAAGAGCTCAATACTTTTTTGAACTAGTGCCGGTCCCAAGAATTGGGCTGCCCCATCCCATGTAAGAAAAAATAGAAATTTTTGTTTAATGCCCTAATTTTAGTTAAAAAATTTTATTAAAAAAAGTATTTTTAGTGAAATTTGAACCATAACTACTAATTAAAATACATTTCTTCATCTTAAACCACTATCCTACACACTATTATATTAAAATTTTTATAAATTTAACTAAAATCATATTTTTATTATTAAATGGACTACCCTGCGGAGTTGGCTTCCTTGAGAAGTGGGCTGCTCTAGCGCGTGGGCTTGCCGGACTTACCCCAGGACCGGCCCTGTTTCCAACCAACGTGAAATCGCATGAATTTTAGTTCAGAACCATTATCAACTCCGAGTTAGTAGGTTTTATGTGGGCAAAAATAATTTATATACTTGATCTTTTTTTTATCGGGGATGTTTGCGATAATTTATATTGATTGAGCAGATTTCGAATCATTTATGATAAATAATGTCATAACTTGAACTTAATAATTTTATGATTTTCACAATTATATTATGATCTTCACGATATATTGAATTAATGAAATTATTAAAAGACGAACAAGATGAAAATTATTTTTGTGTTATGTTTTGGTGATATGATTTCTATAATATTAGATATTTGGAATATTTGATTTATCTAGAGGTACTTTGTATTAAAGCGGGGATTCTGATGACTTTGAGTGTCATTTTAGTTTTTCTTAATTAAAAAAAATTATAAATAAACTCAAGGTAATCAACTATTTAATTCTTATATAAAAATAATAACTTATCATCTTTTTATTAAAATAATAAATTTAGTGTATATTTAGCTAAGTGACCAATTTGAAATGTTATAGATGATTTAAAGAACACTACCTTTACCTTGTAAATAATAAATTTTTGGATTTTTTTTTTCTGAGAAATCAAGTGAGGCAGGGTTTGAGCCATGGGCCCTTATTGGGCTGAAGCTTTCAGGGTTACATCACCGTTTAGCTCAATCCCGATTTTGAACGCGTACCCAAAGACAGACTTATTTTAAAATTGTTTGTAAATTTACATATTTTTATTTAGTTTGTAATTATAATAAACATTTAAGTTGGAATTTTATAAACATTATAAATAATTTAAACATAATATTCAACAACGTTTTAAATCCAATATTCCAAGTGTAACCTTCTATATTAGTTTGGAGGGCTATATATTATTGTAAATATATTTGGCTACTAATAAAATATTAATTAACAACTAAATCAATAAAAGTGGTAGATTAGTTATTTTATTATATATTAATTATGTCATAATAGTAATTAATTTTAAAGTGTTTTTCTATTAGTTAAGTTTTTCTACCATTATTATAAATAGATAAATTTATGTAAATATTATCAATTCAATAAATCATATTAGTCTAATCATTTACTTTAAAACTCAATTAAAATCAAATAGTTCTATCTTACAATTTTATTTTTTAAAATTTTAAGAAACGACAATCTTATTTTTTAAAATTTTAAGAAACGACAATCTTATTTTTTAAAATTTTAAGAAACGACAATTTTATTTTGTAAAATTTTAAGAAACGACAATCTTATTTTTTAAAATTGTAAGAAACGACAAGTATTTGTTAATTGTAATGAATATTGTGTTCTTACAGATATATCTTTATATTTTGATTTAATTCCTATTTAGTGAACTTTTCCAGTTTTATGTATGATAATATTAACATGTTTTTATTGGTCAATCTGATATGTCGTATATTAAAATCTATTTTCACTATATTCGAGAAAAAGTTGTACCAAAATTCTTGAATCTCGTCGATTGTAAGGTATGTGCTCACCTTTTAGTTGGTTTGAAAGAGGGCGATAAAATATTAACAACTAATTAAAAAAAAGTATTTATTACTTCTTCAGTCTAGTAGTGATAGATTATTTATTTTATTATATCCTAATACATAACCCTATTAATTAACTTTCAATAATTTAATTTTTTTACTAGAATTATAAATAGATAAACAATTATAATATTATCAATTTAATAAATTATATTAATTTAATCTTTTACTTTAATAATAACTTAATCAATTAGTTCATATTTATTGTTAGAGCTGGTAGGAAGTGATTTTTTTGTGTTTTGTTTGAGTTTTCTGGTTCCATTAAAATTAGGTAAAATTGGTTTTTATTTATTTTTTATCAAATTATTTTTTATCTTTAGATTTTTATTTAGTAATTAATTTATATTAAAAAAATAAGGAAATTTTTTAATATTTTAATAAATAAATAAATTGATGATGTAATGTTTGAATTTTGAAATAAAAACTTGGTTAGATTAAAAGTAAGAAAAATTAATTTTTATTTATTTTTGACTAAATTACTTTTTATCTCTAGAATTTATTTAGTAATTAATTTATATTAAAAAAATAAAGAATAATTTTAATATTTTAATAAATAAATAAATTGATGATGTAATGTTTGAATTTTGAAATAAAAAATTAGTTAGATTAAAAGTAGGAAAAATTGATTTTTATTTATTTTTGACTAAACTACTTTTTATCTCTAGAATTTTATTTATTAATTAATTTATATTGAAAAAATAAAGAATAATTTTAATATTCTAATATTTTAATAAATAAATAAATTGATGATGTAATGTTTGAATTTTAAAATAAAAACTGATAAGAATGAAATCATCAATTCTAAAATCTAAATATTTCACATAAAATATTCTTCCAATTATTTATCCAACCAATACTATATTATTATAAATAAAATAATAATAACTAATTAATTATTAATTCTTTTCAAGATCCTTTCACTTTTATAAACAAACTCCCATACGTTATAGTCAATTTAAAACTTAAAATAATAATTTTATATTAAAAACCCATAATATTATCCAGATGTCAAATGGAAGAACTGCCTCAGTGGATGACATGCATAGAAAACGTATGCCACGTCATGCGATGACATACACGTGGAAGTTGTTTACAGTAAAGATTCGTCCTAGTCAAACTTTAGCGGTGGTCATGCATGCTTGATTTTAGGGTTCCGTTTGATTCAACTTATTTGAAAACTAAAGTGAAGAAACGAACGGATCACCAATCATAAGACGAGACCTGGTAAACATATAGTTTACACATGTACCCATAAAATAAAAAAATTATCAAGCTGTTCTACTGAATGAATGAATGAATATACTCTGTCTTTTTTATTTATTTATTATTATTATTATTATTATTATATATATGCTAATTTAGAGACACCCTTTGATTCAATTATTCATTCCTTCAACGGAAAAAAGCTAGCTCTCCCGGTTTAAGGATTCCCCAATACCATCTCTTCTTGATTCTTCATCCTGTTAAACTCCGCCGCCCTTCGTTTCATTCGGGTTCGTATTGTTTTTCTTAATAGATTTGATTCAAGAACCCAAATGGGTATGATTTGAAACAAGATGTCATGATTTCTTATTGATGAGAGATTGGGTTTCAATGATTTATTGTTTGATTAATGGGTTATCTATATATATATATCTAATCAATGTTTATTAATGTAATTGAACAGATTTGTGAGATCGAGTTGAAGATTGATTGATTGATTGAAAGATTTAAGCTTTCTTTGATCAATCAAAATGGAGGTAGCAAAATACAGACCCTATTTCGATCCAGAATATGAGACACTCATGGATAGAATATACCCTCCAAAGTACGTGTACATATAATTACTATAAACTAATTAATAATTAATTCTGGGTTTTTCATTAATTATTGTAATTTGCATGCATCTTTTAGGGTTACCATTGATAATGAATCGTGTCCTAATTGTACACTTGTTAAGGTAAAGTATTGGGATCTGTAAATTAATTAAGGTAAATGTTAAATTGTCAAAGTTAATTAATTGTCTTTTACTTTGTTATTATTATATAGGTTGACAGTGCAAACAAGCACGGGATATTGCTGGAGATGGTCCAAGTTTTGACTGATGTTGATTTGGTCATTTCAAAATCATATATCTGTTCTGATGGTGGTTGGTTCATGGATGGTAATTATAAAAGTTACTTTCATCTATGGTAAAAAATTTATGTTGAACTGACATTCAAATGTAAATTTTTGTTTGTTAGTTTTTCACGTGACAGATCAGCTTGGAAACAAAATCACTGACGATACCATCTTGCTTTACATACAACAGGTCTGTTTTTGTTTTTGTTTCTGTTTCTGTTTCTTTTTCTGATTAAAGTAAATGAGAAGTCATTAATTATTATTAATTGAAACAGGCAATCTGTGCAAAAGGTAGTGGTCGTGGTGGTGGTGGGTCGTCGCATGGTTTGTTACCATGCACAGGACCAATGAGAATGCGTCAGGTATGGACAGGTCAAGCGACTTTAGAAATCGCAGGCTATGATAGACCTGGTCTGCTGTCGGAAATATCTGCTGGACTCGCCGAGCTTCAATGTCAGGTCAGTGCTGCTGTGGCTTGGACACATAAAGGTAGAGCAGCATGTATAATGTACCTAGAAGACAAACAAACTGTTCCTGGGCTTGCTGAAATTCGTGCCCATATTGCTAGTGTCGTTGAAGCCCATCATCATGAAGGAGAACAATGGGCGGTTCGGATAGGTGATCCGGCTGGTATTCCGGCAGCTGCTGGTCCATCCCAAACAGAGAGACGGCTACACCAGTTGATGTGTGCTAACAGTGATAATAATTTCCAAGATTGCTGTAGAATTGGAAACACGATATCGACGGACACAACACAAGTAGCTATTGATTACTGTAAGGAAAGAGGTTATTCAATGGTGAATGTTAAATGCAGAGACAGACCGAAATTACTGTTTGATACCGTTTGTACACTTACTGACATGGAATACGAAGTTTTCCATGCTTCCATAAGTTCTCGAAGCTCTATAGCTATTCAGGAGTATTACGTTCGACAGAAAGACGGCTGCACGTTGAATTCAGAGAGTGATCGGATACGAGTCGCTCAATCTCTCATTGCAGCCATTGAACGTCGAGTTTCCCATGTAAGATCACCTTGTTTGATGTTGGTTATTTCAAATAATGATGATTTTAATGTTTTAATTTTCCTTATGCAGGGGCTAAGGCTTGAAATTACTGCCCGGAATAGGTTGGGTCTACTCTCGAACGTAAGCAGGGCATTACGAGAAAACGGGCTATCAATAATGAGAGCAGAGGTGAAGACTAGAGGTGAAAAGGCAATTGGGTCTTTTTATGTGACGGATGTTTCAGGTCAAGAGGTTAGCCAACATACGGTTCAGATGTTAACGAAGGAGATAGAAGGGACTGCAACGATCAAGGTGATGAATCAATACTCGCAACGAAAACCTTCTTTACAGAAAGATATTTCGTCGTCGAATATTATGTTGACGACTGTCAATAACAATACACTAGTAAAAGAGAAGGAAGAAGAACAAAATGGTAGGGCTAGAACTTCATTAGGAGGGTTGTTATGGGCACAGCTAGGGAAGATTTCAAGTAACTTTGGTCCAATTAAATCATAATATTGATTTACATCACAAAACAGACAAGAAGAATCATGAAATGAAATCTGTAAATATACATCTGTTACTGTCCTTATGCTAGTTTTTTTTTTTTTTCACTTCTACTAGTTTTCATGATTCATAGTTTCATACTCGTTCACAAATCTATTAGGAAAGATAGTTCAAGTGGAAAAACATCCTAATTGAATTGGGGGTAATGGTCATGCTAGAAAAGATAATCAAGAACATCAAAGTAAACAAGACCCAACAAATCTCAAAAGTTCTAAATCAAGATTTTTGCTAATTGAAGCTTGAAACATGAAAGTCTTAGTAGCATGTCCATCATACCATCTAACACAAAGTTGATGCAAGAATGAAGCTTTCACATCACTAGTGATGTGATTTCTTAGTTCATCTTGATTGAGTATAGTTCTTGGTAATCTATAACTTTCTAAATTCTGCTATGTATGCGTATTGGATGATCTGATTTGGGCATTATTATGATAAGAAACTGAGAAGTTATGTGAGCTAACTAATTGCATTTTCTACTCAAATTACACAATCAAGAACAGAAAACAGTAGGGATGAAACGATTAATGATACTTTGAATTTGAGAGAAATAGTTATAATATACTCAATACCACTTACAGTCATCATTTTCTTCACACTATCGTGAGGCAAAATTAGGGATCCTTCGCGATGATGTCCCTTAAGGACGCCATCATCACTTCTCCAGTAACATCAACAGTTTCCTCAATTATCCCATTCCGATAATAATTGAAGAAGGTTAAGAAACAATTATAGTAATCTTAGATACATTTATGTTAGTTTATAACAGCTTCGATCCTTCCCACTGATCTCCACAAAGTCGCTCCGAAGTCTCTTGATTGTTTGTATCGGGAGACGATTGCAGCTGCGATGATTTGAAGAGGAGGCGATGCTCCAGAATTGACGAGTTAGGGTTTTGGAGAGTTCGGAGAGATCTTCACTGGAAGCTAGATCGGGATTATACGGCGACGGTGGATCTTTCTGTCTTGTTGTGCGATTCATCATCATCATCTTGATCGAGTTAAATTGATGGATGGAAATAGGATTTTTCCTCGAATGTTTTGATAATAATATCACAAATTGTTTTTTTTTATATATATCTACAAGAAAAGGTTTCTCAAAAGAAATACCACATTAACCATTGAGAAATATACTTAAAAAAAAACACTTATAGACAATTAAAGTAACTAATCTAAATCTATTTTTCAATGTCACATACAGAAAAATGTTAAACAACCGTGCTTAAATTATTTTCAACGTAACCAGAAAATGTTAAATAATCATAAACGACAATTTTAAGGACGTAATCAGAAAATGTTAAATAATCATAAACGACAATTTTAAGGGCTTTTTTTACTATCTTCACCGTGAATAAAGAACAAAGCGAAACGAGATCGAAGATATGACAACGTACTCACATTTTTTTGTTGATTGATTAATCGTTGGAATAATTTGATGGAAGATTGACCTAGGAAATGAATACAATCGGAAATTTTGGTTTCAGATTTCCGGTCGGACCGAATTTTGACCGATTTCAAATAGCAACTGTATTGAAGTCAAAAGTTGGACCGTCCATTCATCTGTTTCATGGTCGGGCCGGTTGAATCGTGTAATATTCAATTTAGTTTAATTTTTTAATTTGGTTAGATAGAAACTATTTTTTTCACTGAATATTGTCGATTCATTTGGATTAATGGGAAAATGTTAAATAATCATAAACGACAATTTTAAGAACTTTCTTTTACTATCTTAACCGTGAATAAAGAACAAAGCGAAACGAGATCGAAGATATAACAACGTACTCACATTTTTTTTTTGTTGATTGATTAATAGTTGAAAAAATTTGATGGAAGATTGACATAGGAAAGGAATACAGTTGAACATTTTCGTTTCAGATTTTCGGTCGGACCGAATTTTGTCAAAAGCTGGACCGTCCATTCATCTATTTCATGGTCGGATTGGTTGAATCGCGTAATATTCAATTTAGTTTAATTTTTTAATTTGGTTAGATAGAAACTATTTTTTTAGCTCAATATTGTCAACTTCATTTGGATTGAATATTTACATAGATCAATATGGTCCGCACTAAAAGGCAAAGCCACAAGAGCTTGGGAATCTTGGCCAAATTAAATCTAAGATCATAACAAGATATTTTAGTTCATTCCTTTGTGAAAACCTTGTATGAAATCTCAAAACGAAAATCTCATCAAGACTCTAACACTTGGATGATATCAATTTCCTTCATTTTTTATATCTACTTTTCAATAGTTGTACATATATATATATATACTTGATGAACATACACATTGTTCTTGCCTTTTTGTGCTACAAAAGACAACTAAGAACAGCTTAGAATTACCAACTCATATATATGAACAATCTAATTTCAGGCTATATATTAATAATTTATTCATGAAATAGACAACTCAATAAAGCATAAAGTCGAATGATGAATTAACAATTAGAAATTCACAAATCAGGAAATACTTGTAATGAAAATGAATTACTTGTATTCATCTCAAATGCAGAAAACATGCCCGGACTCAAAGCCGGGAAGGATGACCACAACGGCGAGGACATACCAAACCACCCAGCTGGAGAATTCTTCATCTCGAAAGTCGACTCAGCCGCGGAACATGTATTCCATAAACTCGGCGATTGAATTGTCTTCACATAATTTAACAGATCATGATCTTGTTCTGGCGGCGGCACATGATCAGTACTCTTGTCGAGAGCAAGCGGCGGTGGTGCCAGCTTGTGAAGCCGCCGTCGTCGCCGCGATGACTGGAACTCCGGTTCAGCAGTGAGCTTCTGCACGAGTTGTTTAAAATGTAAAGGGTTGACATTATAAACGCGTGGAGGAGTAGGAGGGATAGGGGCAATCGGCTTCTTTGTGATCTTGGGAGGCGGTTTACGGACAGAATGGAGGGAGGAATTGTAATTGGGCAGGGACGTTGTAATAATTTGGGTCTCTCCGGTTGTAAAAGAAAGCAAAGTAGATGAGTGGGATTTCATATTTGTAGATTATTTGAAAATGGAAATGGTGATGATCCTTTGCACGAGTGTTTGAGTATTTATAGACAAGGAATCCTTTGATTGTAGATGCTGCATGGGCATGACGGAGTGATGACACATTGACAGGAGTGGAGAGTGAAAGAGGAGAGAGATGGAAGAAAAATGTTTGTTTTTAGGCGTCGGCGTGCGTCGGCGGCGGCGGGGGAGAGACGAGAAATGAGATAGGGGTGACGCAGGGAAGGAAAGAATGGGCGGTCAAAATGCTGAATATTTGACTTTCAAACGCAACCGCCTCCATTATTGGCCTTTTCCTTTCTCTTCCCCATCATTATTCATTACTTTGTTTCATAGTCCCTTTACCACTTGGTATGGGCATTCTTGTACTTAATACAACTGCCCTATGTGAGAGGGGACAGACCTCATAATGTGTTTGATTTAAAATATATATATATATATAACCAAATGAAAGATTATGCTATTTGTTTATGAAATGTTTGATATATTTGATCCATTTGATTTTTATGAATTCTAATTATCTCTTTTCAATATGTATAGATCACATTATATTTAAAAATTAAAGTTAGTTATATATATTATTAAAAATAAAAGTAATTCTTAATTAAGAGATCAATCCTACATTCCTACTTAGAAAGTCTTAATTTGTTACAAAGTTATCAATAATTAAGTGTATCAAATATTTTTAACTCATATTTAAATCCATATCGAATATTTATATAGTACGAAAACATTTTCCCATATGAGATCTCACAAAATTTATTGATTTTCAAATTCAAACTCCAAACTTATATATATATATTTTTTATAAAGAATTAATTCTCATTTAATCGATTGAGAATTTCATATAAGAAATTAATTAGTTTTTTTTAAATGGTTCATGTAAAATGATATAAATGAGAGTCGTTTAAACTCAACGACAAAAACAATACAAAATTGAAAGAAAATATTTTTAAAAAAGCACAACACAAAATAGATCACCAATGATCAAACAAAATTAACAAATTTTAACGAGCACAACATAAAATAATTCACCAATGAAAAAACAAGAAGAATAAATTTTAACGAGCACAGAGATTTTCAAGAATATAAATGAGCTCTCCAACTGGCTCGACTATTTTACCCAATGAAACATCCTGATTGTCATAATAATAGAATTGTGAATTTAACGAATCAGTTGATAACGATCACTAGATGTTATAAAGGTTTCTTTCAAGCCAAATGGTCCACCAGAAGATAAACGGGGCTCAATGACTTAGATCAACCAAACTCACCATCTTTATCCACACTTTCCAACAACTAACGACATGGATTCCGGCATAACCAAATCGCAATCTCTCCATCACAGTGTAAGAGGAAGTGAGGCGCCGACTCCACCTCTTTATGATGCATTCTACAATGACTGGCCATAATACACTATTTTTTATATGCATTTATCATTAGTCAAAATCCCTTTATGCATTATACTCCATCCAAATAACGAGATCTTTGATGGACTCTTTCCACAACTTCTCCCATATGATATCGTAATAATCATTCTCCGCAATTAAAGAGTAACAAAGAAGAATTTACCTCTTTACGCCTCACCAATTCAGCACTCTATCATGGGAATCCAACTCTTTAGTATTTAGTCTTCTCCTATACTTGATTCTCATTGCAAAACTATTAGAACTCGCGTCAAATATGTCTTTGACTGTAACATCTCTACATGTAGCAATCGAGGCAAGGGACAAGTATGATGAAGAAAGACTTCTAACACTACACCATAAGTCATCCCAAAAACTAATGGAAGAGCCATCACCATTTGAAAATATGTATTGTCTACGAAAAGACTTCCACATTAACGAGATGTCACTCTAAATACTATATCCCACTACACGGTTAATAGGTTTGGTGAACTAGGAAGACCAATAAGCTCCATGTTCTTTTGAGTGAGAAACTAGTGAAGATGGATGAAGCTTAATATAAACTCCTTGATAGACAAATTTTGGGAGTTGTCCGATTGACGCCAATCAAGACGGTTGCTCACAATGTAACAAAGGAGAAGACACCATGGGTATGATGAAATCTCTCTCTGATATGTATGAGAACCATCTATTAACAACAAGTTATATTTAAAGAAAATACTCTTCAATTTAAGAATGGTTGATGGTACTTCTGTCACTACTCATTTGAACGAATTTAATATAATTGTGAATCAACTTTTATCTGTTGAGATTGATTTTGGGGATGAATTTAATGCCCTAATTTTATTAGCATTTCTACCAAATAGTTGGGAACCTTTGAGGGAAACAATTATTAACTCTACTGGAAATTCTAAATTGTAATTTACTGAAGTTAGAGATCGAATTCTTGTTGAAGAGGTTCATAAAATTGATTCTAGTAAGACGTTCAAAGGTTCTATTCTGAATGTTGAAAACATGGGTAGAGGCAATGATAGAAATTTCAACCGAGGTAAGAGCGAATCTATGTCGAGAATTAAGAGGAGTCAGTCCAAGTTTGGGCAGACATTTGATTGCTAGAATTTTGATAAGCATGGTCACTTGAATAGGAACTACAAAGCAACAAAGAGAAACGATGATGATAAAAATGAAGTATCTAACGTAGTTACAGAAACTATCACTGATGCGTTGCTTCTGTCTGTTGATAGCCCGATAAATTCATGGGTTTTGGACTCAGGAACATCTTTCCACACCACTTCTCACAAAGAATTAATGGAGATTATGTGGGTGGAAACTGTGAGAATGTTTATCTTGTAGATGGTGAGCCACTGAATATTGTTGGCATGGGGGACATCAAATTACAGATGGTAACCGGTTCTATTTGGAAAATTAATAAGGTGAGACACATTCCAAGTTTAATGCACAATCTAATTTATGTTACAAAACTTGATGAAAAATATCACAATTTCAGTTGTGGAAATGGTGCGTGGAATGTGACTAAAGGAGCAATAATTGTTGTTCGAGGTCACAAAACTGGAATATTATACACGACTTCAACTGTAAAGAAATAACTGTTGTTGTAGTTGATGACTCAAAGAACAGTGAGCTATGACATTGCAGGTTGGGCCATTTGAGAGAGAAAGAGATTTTTTTTAAGAATGAACATATTCCAACACTGAAGTCTGTTGAACAATAGTTATGTGAAAACTGCATTCTTGGAAAATAGAAACAGGTGAGTTTCTTAAAGATTGGGAAGGAGCTCAAGAAATCTTAGAGTTGGTACACACTGTGGGGACTTATACCTATTTATTCTATTGGCGAATCATACCACTACATGACTTTTATAGATGATTCAACAAGAAAAATATGAGTTTACTTTATGAAGCACAAGTCTGAAGTATTTGTTATTTTCAAGAAGTGGAAGACTTTGTTGAAAATGAAACAAATCAGAAGGTTAAGTGTTTGAGATCCGACAATGGAAGTGAACACATTAATTCAAATTTTAAAGAGTATTGTATTGTGAATAGAATCAGTATAGTGAAGATTGTTCCCCGAATACCTCAAGAGAATGAAGTAACTGAACAGATGAATCAAATATTGAACAAGCGTGCTAAAAGCATGAGATTGCATAATGAGCTAGCTACCTAAAACCTTCCATGAAGAAGCTATCAGCACTACTGCCTACTTGATAAATAGAGGAACCTCTATTTCTCTTGAATTTAGGATTCCTAAAGAAGCCTGAAGCAATAAAAAGGTAAACATTTCATATTTGAAAGTGTTTAGTTATTTATCATATGTTCATTTTAATGATTGTGATAGGAGCAAGTTTGATCTAAAGTCTAATAAATGGTTTTTTCATTGGTTATGGTGATATCGAGTTTGGTTATCATTTCTGGGATAATCAAAATCCGAAGATAATTCTTAGCAGAAACGTTATCTTCAATGAACAAGTTCCCTATAAAGATTGTGTTGGGATGTCATCAGATGGTGATTCCAAATTGGAAGAAACTGATATGGTCAATTTGAGAGATTTTTTACTGAATATATATCGACTGTCGAAGAAGAAAAATTTGTTGTTGATGATGAAATCGTTGAAAACGTGGACCAACGATAAATATACAAACACCAGTTATATAGTTGAGAATATCGTCATAATATCGAAAACCAGTCGAGAGGTGGTCCCCATCTCTGAACTATATCTTGTTAACAGATAGAGGCGAACCTAAATGCTACAAAGAAGCAATACAATCTCATGAATCAATTAAGTGGGAGTCTGCAATGAAAGATGAGATTCCCTCTTTGACGTCGAATCAGACGTGGGAGCTCACTAAGCTACCAAAGAGAAAGAAAATACTTCACAACTAATGGATCTTCATGATTAAAGAAGAACATGACAAAACCATGAGGTACAAGGAAATGTTGGTTTTGAAAGGATTTCAAAAAAAATGAAGG
The DNA here is from genome assembly GCF_907164915.1 of Impatiens glandulifera. NCBI lineage: Eukaryota > Viridiplantae > Streptophyta > Magnoliopsida > Ericales > Balsaminaceae > Impatiens > Impatiens glandulifera. The sequence continues at coordinate 24,337,668 of NC_061870.1, forward strand.
TATTGACTACAATGAAATATTCTCTCTAGTGGTAAAATTGATGACAATTAAAACTATTTTGAGTTTGATTGTGAAAGAAGACCTTCATCTTTAACAAATGGATGTCAAAACTGATTTTCTTTATGATGATTTGGATGAAGAGATTACATGAGAAAACCACAAGGTTTTGAAATCAAAGGAAAAGATGAGCTTGTGTGTAAGCTTTAAAAGAGTCTGTATAGTTTGAAACAAACTCCAAGACAATAGTACAAGAAGTTTGATAGTTTCATGAAAAGTAACATTTTTTTGAGGTGTGAAGTTGATATTGTTGCTATATCAAGAGCTTTGATAAATTGTACATTATTCTGCTTCTTTACGTTGATGACATGTTGATTGCTAGGGAAAAATTATATGAGATTAACAAGTTAAAGAAATAGTTGTCTGGAAATTTTGTAATAAATGATTTGGGTGTTGTAAAACAAATTCTTGGGATGAGAATTTTTAAGGATAAAGAAATTCTCAAGCTTTCACACAAAAAATATATGAAAAAAGTTCTTAGCAGATTTAACTTGTACGATACAAAACAAGTTACTACCCCCTTAGTTAGTCACTTCAGACTATCTAAAGATTAGTCGCCTTCAACAAAGGATGAGAAAATTACATGGCCATCATTTTGTATGCCTCTGTCATTAGTTGTATTATGTATGTTATGGTTTGCACAAGACCATACATAACACATGTAGTGGGAGTTATTAGCAGATTCATGAGCAACCCAGGTAGGAAACATTGTGAAGTAGTAAAGTGGATACTACGATATTTAAGAGGAAGTATGAGTCTCTCTTTTTGTTTTCGAAAGTCTAATATGGGTTTGAATGATATGTTGATGATGACAATGATGGTGATGGTTGATAATATGAAGAGCACTACATGGTACATTTATACTTTGGGAGGTACTGCAATCAGTTGGGTTTTAAAACTGTAGAAGATTGTTGCTCTTTCTAGTTGTGAGGTAGAGTATGTTGATGTGATAGAGGTTGCTAAGGTGATGATGTGGTTGCAACCTTTTTGCGAGAATTGGGTCAAGACTACGAGGAAAGTGTGTTGTGATGCGACAGTTAGAGTGTCATTCATTTGGCAAAGAATTCAGCTTATCATGGCAGGACGAAACATATACAGATTCGTTATCATTTCATCCTATTAGCTTTAGAAGATGAAGTATTAGGTCTTGAGAAGATTCCCGAGAGTGAGAATTCAGCTGATATGATGACAAAAACTATGACAATGAGAAACTGAGTGGTACAACTTCAATCAGTCTTCTTCGTTAAGACACCGAATAGAAAACCGTTACCGATCGTGAGTTGATGAAGTTAGTCTCTAAGTGGGAAATTATTGAGTTATGAATCATACACTTACAATAAACTCTACAATAGTTAATTATAGTTTATTGGGTTTGTATTTGGGTTTGGGCTTGACCAAGAGTTGTTTATGTTTTATTATCTGAATGTTTACCCTATAAATATGTTATTATTAAGAGTTTACATTAAAAAGACAAAATTCTGAGAGATAAAGTGTGAGGCAAAAAACTTTGTATTCCCTCTTTTTCATAAATGAATTTTGGTGGCGGCTGAAGTGGACATAGCTCATTTTAGTGAACCACTATAAATTTGTGTCTTCTTGTGTTCTTCTTTTCTTGCGTTTTACAGATCGTTTCAAGTAGGCCAGATTTGGGGATCCAAATTCTAACACTTATAAGAGATGTACCAAGAAGCTAAGCCTTATTATATTTTCATTTTACCTAAAACAAAGTTATGAAGAAGAATAATCTTACCATGGTATTCCTTATGGTTCTTCTAGGTAAAATCTAATTTTTGTCTAAGTTTAATACTTATTTCTCCTATGAATACAAAAAATAAAATTTTCTTATGTATTTTAGTTAGTTGAAAAAATTTAGAAAGGAATATGATTGATATTGGTGTTTAATTATTAGTTATCTTAATCTAATTTATTTATAATTTTATCGTATATGATATTTATATGACTTATTTTCGGAGACATTAGGATGTCAAAAATCAATTGATTGTCCTATATTTCAGATTGGTGTTCCAATATGTTTTGATGTAATGTGTAAATGTTTTACAAAAATAAATGATATATGTAACCCAAAAGATTGTTTACCATGTGCTTCTTCTGGTATTCCTATGTGCCTTGAAAGAAGATGTGTATGTGATGAAAGAGTGTAATTCACAATATTATCTTCTAAGTGAAAATGTTATCACATATTACTTGTTTAGATTTATTATATTTGTTCTTCCCTTTCCCCATGATGATAGAAACATAGTAAAAGAACAAAGTAATTACATAAACCTTAAGAGATGATCATAGATAAACCGCAATTAAGGATAAATTCCAACGGCTCTTACAAATACACAAGAAACCCTAGACTAGCGACACTTAATGAATGACTTACGGTACAAGACAATGTCGTGTCGCCCGTGCCGATCATGTCGTGCCGCCTGTGTCGATCGTTCTTCCTTTGATCTATGGTCCGTTGTTGTTTATTTTCATCCTAACCATCCAAGCTAATTTTATAATATATTTAACATAAACTATTATATGTAATAATGAAGAGGTTCAAAGTCAGAAAAGACCTACTAAAGAAGAACAAACAGAAAATCAAAGACAAAGAAGAAAGATCCTGAATCCAGAAGCCACTGACTCTATAACGGGAGAAGATGAGATCTATGTGAGGCAATCCCCACTCAATGACAATAGTATTCTATGTAATCAAGCTGTAGCCATTGAGGATAGCGATGAAAGTGATGCTTACGATTTCTTTAATGAAGAGATCTAGGACAGTCTAGAAAGTCAGGAACCCAACACTTATATCCATTAATTAATATAGTGACATGGAACATAAGGGGACTCAATGACCCTCTTAAATGCAAAGAAATCAGGAGGATCGTTGAGAACTAGAAGATCACTATTATGGGTATTTTTGAGACAAAAGTTAAAAGCCGGAACGTTGAGAAGGTTAGAAAATTGTGTATTGATAGCAGCTGGAAAATCATTCACAACTAAAATGACAAAACGGGTAAAATATGGGTTATCTGGGATAACAAAGTTGTTGAGGTCAGAACTCTCTTTTCGAATGATCAAGTAATCCTAGTGGAGGTCAAAGACAGAATCACGAGAATCGTGTTTAATATTGATATTGTCTATGGTAGCAACTCAAGCACTGACAGAAGACTCCCATGGAATTATCTTGGAAACCAGATTGGTAGTGATAAATCTTGGGCTATCCTCGGTGATTACAACGTAACTAGAAACGAATCTGATCGTAGCCCAGAATCTGAAATAACTCGGGATATGATTGACTTTAATAACTGCATCAGAGATATGGGTTGTATCGAGCCTACCAATTCTGGGAATTTCTTCACTTGGTCTTCTACGAGAGGGAATGAGCAATTTAGAAGAAGTAGAATTGACATATGTCTGGTAAATGAGAACTAAATTAACCAATTTTCGAGAAGTCAACTTCACATTTTGAATCTGGGTATATCTGATCACTGCCCGATTAAATTGTTATGGGAAAAGGAAGAAAGGTTCAAAAGGCCCTTTAAATTTTTTAATTTTTGGATGGAAAACGACAAATTCAAGAGTATTCTCGAAAGCGTATGGTCTACAGATGTCAGCGAATCCAACATGTAAAGGGTTTCTGAGAAGCTTAAGCTCCTGAAGAATCATCTTCAAAGCTTTAATAAGAAGAAGTTCAGCAATATCTCTAATAGAGTTCTGGAAGTGATGGTGATGATAATGATGAACTGAAAGAAATTCAGAAAAGGTTATTAAGGGATGATAGTGATGAAGAACTCGATGAAACAGAAAGAGATGCGCTTGAAAACTTTAAGAAGATGAATGTTTGTTAGACAGAAATCAAGATAGAGCTAGCTCTCGTTGGGTGACAAAAACACAGCTTTCTTCTACAAAAAATGCAAGGCTAGAAACATGAGAAACAATATATACAAGCTGAAGAATGATGATGGTGAATATGTTCAGGGTCAAAAGGGTGTACAAGATTTGGCTATCAATTTTTATAAACAACTTATGGGTACAAGAAAGCAGAATCAAAGTCACCTGAATACCTTGTATCAGATTATTGATAGGAAAATCTCTACAGAAGATAGCTGCGAGCTGATAAGGGTGGTCACGAGGGTTGATGTTAAAGAAGCTCTATTTAGTATTGATGGGAATAAAAGCCCGGGTCTTGATGGGTTTAATGCATAGTTTCAAAGACAGTTGGTCGGTTGTGGGTAAAGACGTTACTGATGGGGTTTTGGAGTTTTCAAGAACAGGAAGATGTTAAAGCAATGGAATACAGCGGTCCTAACTTTGATCCCCAAAACTACGGTACCCAAGAAAGTACAAGATTTCAGACCAATCTGATTTATAAAATTATTTCTAAACAATTTAAAAATGTCATCGGAAAAATTATAAATCTTAACTAATCTGCATTCATCATCGGTAGGATAATCTCTCATAATATTTTTCTCATGCAGAGTCTTTTAAAAGGTTACGGGAAAAAGAAAATATCCCTGAGAGTGACTTTCAAAATAGACATCAAGAAAACTTTCGACTCTGTTAGATGGGAAGTCATTCGGGACTTTCTAGTTGTTTCTGTTTTTCCTATTATTTTTATTGATTGGATTATGCAGTGCATTTCATCATACTACTTTGTTGTTAGTGTTAATGGAGTCCACAGAGGCTATTTCAAGGGGGAAAACGGGGTAAGGCAAGGGGATCCCCTCTCTTCTTACCTTTTTGTAGCTATCATGACGATCTTTGAGAGCATTTTCGCGATGTTCCGAAAGAATATTTATTATACGAAGATTAATCTCGTTTTGAATAATATATTAATTAAATGAATTTCTGTAATTTAAATTTAAAGTTTAAAAAAGAAGAAATATTTATTATACGAAGCAATAAATATATATATATATAAATAAATATATATATATATATATATATATATATATATATATATATATATATATATATTAGCTGTAATTGTTATGATAGATTGCTTGTAATAAAATTCGGATTGGATGGGCATTACACATATTTTGAAGTGAATAAAAATATAATTTATTAATATATATGTTCACATTTTCTAATCAAATTGAAGATTTCTTAAAATGTAAACTTTCCTGTCACCTTAAACTAGTTAATTATGTGGAACATTATAAAATTCTGAATATAAATATAAAATATGTTTTCTTTTAATTTGAATTTCCACTATAAAAAAGAAAAAATATTAAAAGAATGATTTTTTAAAAATTACTGTATATTTGTTTGTGAATACAAATTAAGATTTTAATTTGAATATATCATCAATATTAATATTTTTTATTTTATTTTATTTTGCATTTCATGATCAAACTATATATACTATGCAGTCAACTAAATACTTTTATATTTAAATAGAATATGGTTTATAAATTGGACTCTTTAGTTGTGCGAACAATAAGGATGTACTTGTTTATTTTCGACTTAACCATCCAATCTAATTTATATTATGTTTAACATAAATGATTATATATTTAATAATGAATGATGTTATTCTAATATATTATATTAATTATTTTAATATATAATTATATAAGGAAAGAAATGTAATATATTTATTATCAAGAATATCATGTATTTCATATTTCTATTATATTTCTATGTCTTGAAGAAAGAGGTGGGTGATGGAGGTGTGTAATTCAAAACAATATCTTTCATGTAAACAATGTGTTCATATATGCTTTGGAGTATTATATACTTTTTCTTTTTTCTTTTATTAAGGAATTAATTAGCACAAAAATAATTGACATGTTATTTTATTTCCTTACTCGATGTTTGATAAATTTATCAAATATTTTATGTCATGACCGAATCTATCGTTATAAAGATTAATTATGTAGATTTGAATTATATCTAATAATTATCACAACTAGTAGATAAAATATAAATGTACTTATTCAAATAACTTAAATATCATGATTTAAAAGAACAAAATGTTACGAGTATATAACCTCAGAAATCTATCGTCCCAGAAAAGTTTGAGATTCGAAAATTTTTAACATCGGTATCAAAAATCTTTTAATAAAATATTATTTAAAAGATTTATACAAAAATGACATTTTAAAATTAACTATAACAATAATTAATTTTATGATCAAATTTGAATAATCTTTTGAATTTAAAATAATCAAATCACAATTTGATTAAAAGAAATATGTATTTTAAATTAATTAAAAATAATTAATTTTAAAGATTATTTATTGAATGAAAGAGTCATCAATTGATTTTTAATTTAAAATCTATAAAATATTTTGTATACATGAACAGAGACATTTTTTTAGTTCGGAGTTTGGAGATATTCGGGAAAAGACTTTCGCACTATATCCTCCGGTTCTCCATACCCGTTAAAAAATGGTCTTTACTTTATTAAATCTTAGTTTTTGAAAATTTGGTTTTATTACGTTTTATTAAACTGATTATTTTTCAAGTTCTAAACATGCACAAGTTTTTTCTTGTATTTTAAATTATAGAATAATATTTAAATGTTAGTACATGCGATTGATGTCGATAATTATCGAGAAAGGTACTAGAAAAATATCCGTTTAAGACATTAGAATTTAAAAATAATTCAAACAAGCTTTTATCAAAATATTATTTTATCAAAATATTTTGAAATTTATTTCTATTTTTTCAGATTTTTTAAAAATGGTTTGGGACTTTTGATTTTAAAAAACAATTTTAAAAATTAAAATTCCAAAGAAACAAGACCAAGGACCCGGTCGCAGGCTATAACTCCTTGGTCACGGGAGCTGAACTCTCGGTCAGGTGCGAGGGAATCTCGGTCGAGGCTAGGACTCCTCGGTCAGGTTAAGGGGAGTTCTCGATCGAGGCTAAGATTTCTCGGTCGGAGGAAGAAGATCCTTGATCGGGTACGAAGAATTCTCGGTTGAGGCTAAGATTCCTCAGTCGGATGCGGAAGATCCTCGGTCGGATGCGGAGAGTTATCGATCAAGGCTAAAATTTCTCAGTCAAAAATCAAGCACAGGCTAAAAATTCCTCAATCGGGTACGGAATTTCTCGATCGGACACTAGGAATTCTTGAACGAGAGCATGGGATCCTCGGTCGGTCATCAAGAACATACAACTGCATGTTTGATGATTTTGATTGGAGCCTCTATTCACTAGTAAAATATGCGCAATTACTGAGAATAATTGCTGAGAACAAAAGAATGCTCTGAGTACTCGGTGATAATTTTATTATTACCAAGAATAGAGTGTTGCTCTTGGTGATAATTTTATTATTACCGAGAGCAGAGGATTTCTTTCGGTAATAATTATTATAATTTTTCATAAATGATCGTCCAACTCTTTCTTGTTCTCGTATTCCTCTCTCTTCATTTATGTATTGCCTCTACATCCCAGACTTTCATTATTATTATTATTCTCATTCTGATTGTGGTCAAAGTATCTAAACACGGCTTCGACGTACGAGGGAGATTCTAGGAGTGATAGAAGCGAGGAGAGATGATTTCCATGATGCGAGATTGAAGACGGAGAGGAGAGTGACAGATCTTCTGTATCGACATCCGCGAATGGTAGTTTATACCGTCGGTGAGAGAAGGCTCATCGAGAAGGAGGGACTTCATTTCATCAGGTGATGTGTAGTTACAAGCTTGTTGAGTGGTGTCTAGATGTTCCCCATCATTTTGAAAAGAATCGAATCAAAAAGAATGAGGTGAAGTGGAATGAGTATTGGTTTCATTCGGCAGTCTCGCCAAGTTAGAATATCGAAACTCTAAATACCTCCAATTGTAGGTTCCTAATCTTCTTCCATGATCAATCCATTAATCTGATAAAAACTCAGATTTAAAAAACACCCATTTCGTTTTTACAACCCTTTAGATCTATACCAATCATCCAAAATGGAGATTTCACCTAATTTGGTAAGTTCATTCGATCAATAAACAATCTTTATGATATGACCATTCATATCATGTTCAGTTTTGTTCCAATGTTTCTTGTTGATGAGAAATTGATTAAAGATAGTGAAGAGAAACTTGGGAAGGTTTTAGATGTGTATGAGGAAAGGCTGGGGAAGACGAAGTATTTGGGTGGGGATTTCTTTAGTCTTGCGGATTTGAGTCATCTTTCATTTATAAAGTATTTGGGTGGGAATTTCTTTATTGAGGTCTTCAAGTGAGAGAGGGATGGAGAAGAAGGACTCGGAATGAACTAAAAATTATTTAATATTATCACCGAGAGCATTGGCTATGCTCTCGATAAAAAAAATATAATTATCTCTAAGAGCTGTAAATACTCTCGATTATACTAATTTTTCTTTCACCGACAATCAAATTATCGACACCGTCTGAGAGTATTAGTCTCCATCGGTGATAACTATCACCGAGGGCAAATAGGCTTTCACCGAGAGTTTTTTCCATCATTAAAAATTATTTTTTTTTATTAGTGATTCTTCAATCTGAGGGTATGGAGAGCTTTGTCTAGTCCTAAGGATCATTTATAATATCATCTTGATGCATCATTCGATCGTGATGATGTTCCATTCTATTCAAACGTCTTTTTGGCAAAAATCGGGACTTTGGGTTTTAGGGTTTAATAGAGTGTAATGAGTTTATTAATAGCTTCTCTATACTTCATAGTATTAAATGGATGCAAAACAAAAACAATGTGTTTGAGTTTTAACCGATTCAAGAACTAGGTTTTTCTAGATTTTTGAAAATCTTGGTAGCAAACATGCTTAAAACCGATTGGAATTGATCTAAAACCATTCCTAACATCATTTAGAAGATGTCAGGGAAGTTTTCAAACTATAATCCAAGAGCTTGAGCTCAAGAACAAAAACCCAATTTTAAAATTCAATTCGGGAATTTTTTATTTAGGTTGATTCACTTGAATTAAGTTTAACAGAAAGCTTAGAAATGATCTTAAGATCGTTTTCAAATCAAGAAATTGAACAATCAAGCAATAATCAAGACTGACAGAACTAAAATATGAAATTTTCAATTTGAATTTATATGTCGAATTACAACATGAATGGAAGTTTACAGTGAGTTGGAGAACACTCCTAAACTCTTTTAAAAACTTTATGGTTACCCAGAACCGAGCTTAAGGCCTTCCACAAGATTTTAAAATTTTCAAGAAAAACTTGAAAATTTTAAGGGAGGATTAGGTGTGAAGTGGATTGAGGGCTTAGGATTTTGATCATTCCCTTCGTTTTACCTAAGGAGAGCTATTTATAGCCTCCTTAAGTCGGTACATCAATTAAGTAGATCGATATTCAAACAAAAGGTCATTAATGACTTTTATCTCTATTCGATTGTCCTTATCGAATTAGGGCAGCATTGCCTCTATACTTATAGGCGAAATGATCACCATGTTAGGGTGATCATTTTAGCCTTTGAATCATTGCATTTGATTGAGTATCGGTCGAGTTCCACTTTTGAAAAATCAAATTTTGTTTTGATCATCATGTTGTTCTTCGCGAGGAAGACGACAACTCAGGCTTGAAATGTCATCGTTTTAGGCCGAAAATGCAAATGTGCGTCTAGGTGCAACGGTTCGTTACATTTGGGTGTTTTGTCCGCGCTTGGGCTAACAGCGTTGAGGCGCGCGTTAGTCGATTCACTACTTTGCGGATGCGTCTTTCTTCTGTTACAGTGGGCGACGCCGGCTAGTTGTTGGGCGTTGGATGAGATTTCAGCGCTCATTCGATGGTTGTGTGGTCTGCTGCATTGATTTCTCTTGATTTCGGTTACAACACATTACGGCATATTATTTATTTTGTCTATTTTATATATTTTGAGGCTCAAATTATTTGTTATAATTTTTTTTAGTCTTTAAAATTAATTTTATTATATTTTATTTAGCCTTTATTTTAAATAATTGGGATTTAATTAATACAATAATTATTCTAATTAATTATTTGATTTTTAGTGTTTATAGAGTCTATTCTAACTTATAACACTTTAAATTTAATGGATAATTAATGGATAATGACTTTCCTGCGGGGTGCCTAGTGCGGTTACATTTGGGTCTTTCGGTTAAGTTAGCATCTTATATAAAACAAAATTCTTCAAGTGCGGATTTTCAAATTATAAACATTGCAAGACCTTTTAACTAAAATCAATTCCTGAATCCGTTAGAATTTCCAAGGATTCAACAAACGCATGACATGAAGTGAGAGGAAGAACGAATAAAAAAATTTGTCAACACAATCCATGAACAAAAAGTTAAGCAAACAGTCACAATTAAATTTATTTACTTAAATAAATATATTTATGATTTTTTAAGTCATTAAACAAAAAAATCATATATATATATTACTACATTAGTTTTTATGAATAATATTTTAAAAGAAAATAATTTATATCCTTATATATTTATATTTATACTTCAATTGATTAAAAAAAGAATTTATATAATTATCTTTATATTTTAATTCATTTCCATACTACATTTTTATATATCACTATATAAACAAGGACATGATCTTAGGAAAGATGTACCAAGAAGCTAGCATTATTCTATTTTCATTTATATAAAAAAAAAATTATGAGGAAGATTATTCTTACCATGACAAATTATGAGGAAGATTATTCTTACCATGACATTCGTTATAGTTCTTCTAGGTAAATTCTTACTCTCTCTAAATTTAATATATATTTTTTCTATTAATACAAAAAAAAAATTGTTCTTTGGACCAAGGCTAGAGACATTAAAGACGGGATATGAAATTCGCTCCTTAGACGAATACTGGCGGGGTGGCGCATTCTCGAACATATTAGTAACATCTAATTCAACGAAAGAACAGACGTACACAGATGGAAAGTCGAGGAAAACGGAAAGATATTTTCAAGCAAAGTGTGGAACACCATCCGAGAGAAGAAACAAACAGTAGATTGGGCTAATATGGTCTGGTCATCAAAGGTTATCCCGAGACACCAATTCATCCTATGACTTGCATTTTGGGAAAGGCTAAACACGAGAAATCGCATCAGAAAGTACATGGAAATTCGGGATTCAAGTTGTCAGTTGTGTGAAGGGAATGAAGAAACAATTGATCATCTCTTCGGGAACTGTTCATTTGCCTCAAAACTTTGGAATAAATTTGCCAAAAATATGGAAATGACTAGATTTCTGAGAGACTGAAAATAAATCAAGTGGCTGTGAAGAAAGTGAATGGCACAAAGTTTAAATCAAAGATTTTTAAATGCGGATTCGGCTCAACAGTTTACAACATCTTGCGGGAGAGAAACGCGAGGACATTCTCAGGGAATCGAAGAAGTCTAGAGCTGACTTGGGATGATATTGTAACTGACTGTAGCGCAAACATCCAGACGTTGAGAAGAGCTCCGAAAAATGAACAAGATTGGAACCTCTGTGGGAACTGGAAGGTATCATATTAGGAAGTCACCAAAGACGTTATTTTTTAGCGAGATAAACGCAATTTAAATTTGTTTGTAATTCCGATGATTGTTTGTAATTCATTTGTTTTTAAACCGTAACGAACTTAATTTTCTTAGACTTGTCTAAGAAAATACATAAATTCATTTGGGTTTTTTCCGTTTTGGAAATTTTTTAATAAAATGTCGTTAAATCGTTTTCCAAAGAAATAAATAAATAAATTGTTCTTAAATTGTTTAGATAAAAGTTTTTAAATGAGAATATTATTTTTATTGACGTCTAATTAGTTATCTTAATCTAATTCGTTTATAATTTTATCATATATAATATTTGCAGGACTTCTATTATCAAAAATATTAAGATGTTAAAAATAAAATGATTGTTCTCGATGTTAGATTGGTGTTCCAATATGTTTTGATGAAATATGTAAATGTTTTACAAAAATAAATGAGATATGTAATATGAAAAATTGTTTACCAGGTATTTCTATGTGCCTTGAAATACTATGTGTGTAATATGGAGGGGTGTAATTCAAAATATTATCTTCCATGTGAAAAATGTGTTCACATATGATTTGGAGGATTGTGTACTTAATTTTTAATAAAATTAATTAACACAATAATAAATGAATGGTTGTTTTATTTTCTTAAATGTTTTGTAAACTTATCAATCTTTTATGTGTTCTAGAATTGCTAATCAAAATGTATCATACCTTTTATCATGATTAAATGTATTCCATTATCAACCTTTAAGTAACTTAAGTGTCAAGATTAGTTAAAAATCAAATATTGCATGTTCAATTCACGTTTAGAACATTTTAAATTGAAGTGAATATAAAGATGGTAGGAGAACATGCTAGAATCTTGTATAAAAAAATAAAAATAAAAAGCATCATAAGTAAAAATTTCAAGATTATAAAAAATATTCTAAGACTTTTTAGCTAAAAAATAAAATACAAGGGATAGGCTGCAATCTATGGCCATGAAGTTAATCAAGTGTAAAAAGTAGTCACATGAAATTTGAATAGAATTTAATAATAATATAAATGTATATAAATTTGCTAATAAAAATGCAGACTCAAGACCAGATTCTGGAACATATTTTGTTGAACATTCTAAAATTATGAATATAAATAATCAGCTAAATACAGTAATTTGAATTTCCAGTTTTAAAAGAAAAAAAATATTATAAGAACGATTTAAAAAAAAATTACTATATATGTGTTCTCGTGAATACAAATTAAGATTTTAATTGTGATGAATCTATCATCAAAATTAATATTGTTTTTAGTTTGGCATTTCATTATCAAACTATATATAATATCCAATCAACTATACTTTCTCATATTTGAATAGAATATATTTTTTAAAGGTCCATATACGTTAAAAATAAAAATAATAATAAAAATATTATTTAAACACACCAACAAAGTATGATATGAAAAGAAAAAAATAAGAAAAAACGGTAATTAATAAGTTATCGAGTTCGTAAATCCTCGAAAAAAACGAATAACTCCTCAACACTAGATTTCTTGAAAAATCTCCGAATAAAAAATGTCATAATAATAGCATTATGAATAATACGCATCGGATGACTACGTACGATCATTGAAAATTCGACGATTTCTCTCCAATCAGATAATCCATCAATAAATAATTGGAATGGTAATCCAAGTATGTAGATCAATCATATTAGTCGCATAAATCAAAACTTTCCAACAAGTACCCAAAGACACGGTCATCTACCAATGAATCACAGTAATACTCCAAAAAGACTTCAAATATTAGTCACTCATCGACAATGCAAAAGTTAGTGAGTTGTTAATTCAACATTTTCGTGACACATACGACTAGCCATAGTATAAATGTTATTTACAATACAAAAATAAGTGAGTTGTCGAGTCAATCTCTTTGTGACACATACGACTAGCCATAATACAACATTTTTCTATTCGCATACCATCCGTAAGAATTCCACTAGGAACAACGTTTCATCCAAAAAACGAGATCTTGGGTTGAATCTTTGACTCCTAAAGTTTTTTCCAACAAAAATTATATGGAATAATCTTATTGAACAATTGTAGCAATGCTCCATATGAAAACTATCCATATATTGTCAACGCATAACGTCTTGTTCAGACGAGAACATTTGTTTGCAACCTACCAAAAGTATAACTCTATTATGGGACGAAGTCTCCATAATGTTTAATCTCTTTATATATCTAATTTGGTTTGCGAAACCACTAGACCGAGGATCAAACATGTCATTAACTGTGACATTTCTACATATATAACAATGGAAGCACACTCAAGATACGTCGTAGCTAGACTTTTGATACTGCACCAAATGTCGTCTCAAACACTAATAGAAGAACCATCCACCACAATGAAAACAAACTTCTCACGAAAAAAAATTCACATAAAATAAATTTCCCTCCAAATGCTACACTCCGCTAGATAATTAGACATTTTAGTGAACCAACTAGACCAACAAGGATCATACTTACATTTGATTATCGATACTCAAAGACTATTATGCTTCGTTGCAAATTTACTACAGTATTTTGATAAAAGAGCCTTAATAAAAAAATAAGATCTCGAATATTTAGATTTTCTTGATTTTTAAACCATTTAATTTTATCACAACTAACTATTTGACAAAACGGTGAGTTAGAAAATTTTCATAAAAATTTACACATTATTCTCTCCATTTTCACCGCCACACTCTTAGGGAGAATGAATAACGACATCATATATGTGGTCATAGATGACAACATACACTTAATAAAAATTAGTCGACCCCCTTTCGAAATTGTTTTATTTTTCCATCTAGACAGTTTACATTCTATTTTAGTGATAATCGGATCACAAGAGACTTTGGATCGTAATTTAGCACCCAATTACATACAAAGATAGGTTGATAGAAGACCACCAATTCTGAACTCAACACATTTGTCAATCTCATCCTTCTTCTATTCGAAACAGAATATAAAAAAAACATGTCTGACTTATTAAAATTAACTTGAAAACTGAAACATGCACTAAAAGGTGTTTAAAATTCATATATATAGCATAAACATGCGAAGCATGTCATCAGCGAAAAACAAATATAATACGTTAAAAAACATCTTCTTGACCCAAAAAAAAATTACAAAATTAAAAAAGAAATTAAATTAATTTAAAAGACTTATTTGGAAACATACATGAAGTTGGAGTGGAGTTGTACTTCAAATTAACCACAACTCTCGATCTGTATATAATACCATAAGTCTTATAAAACTATTATTAATACAAATTTACCCAAAAACTAATTTTTAATTATTTTTTACAAGACCCTGACCCTGACCCTGTAATTACTAATTAAAACTAAGGAGGAGGATCAACATGTTTGACCAATAAAAATGAGGATCAACATGTACTATATATTGGACTTGATCAGGTTAGGGAGATACCTATAAATTATTAATTTTAGAATCGTTAATGTAAAAAAATTGACTAAGAAATAAATTTTTTAACTTAGTTAAAAAATATTGGAGTTTAATTGGAGTGCAGTACTTGGATGTAGAATTGATAGTAAATTTTAATTTAAGAAAGAGATCTAGGATAGACATATTCCAAGTTCCAACCAAAAGATACAAAATTATAAAAAAAAGATTTATTTATCATAGTCAAATGGTTAGGAATAAAATTAAACAATGCTTTAAGATATCATGTAATTGGTCTACTTTATGTGGTTCAATGATCTTCTTCTCGACTAAATATATATAAGTAAGCGGATATTTTAAGTAATTAATGCTTACTTTAATCATATATTCATATGACATGATAAGTTTGAATTTACCATTCAAACCCAATTATTTTCTTATTATACATATACCATAATAATATTAGTATTAAATTCAATGCAACTTGTGGCTTTAGCCTATTGACTATATTTGTTTTGTAAGTTGGTTTGAAAATTAAATTTAGTCAAGGCTTTTTGAAATTGAAATGAGAAGGGATTCAAAATGTTCTCCATATCCAACCTTTCTAAAGATAATTTTGTAGTGTATTAGTAAAAGCCTTGTAAATTCTTGAGGAAAACAAAAATCGTGTTTTTAGGTACTTTTTATTACGAGGAGGATATCCGTGAATGGGATAAACATGCTCAACAAAGGCCAACTGGTCTGAACCGAAATTTGGTTATGATGTTCAACAAAAACGCTCAACACCAATTATGTTTGATTAACATTTAGTTAATACGTTCTAAATAAGAATCAAATATGTGATTTTTGATTTATTTATTTTTGTCAATTGAGTAGGTTCGAAAAAATATTAAAATAAAGTAGAAGTGAAAAACTAACATAAAAGCATAGAGTTCATGTTATATTCATATCATTGTCAATTATGATAGAAGAAATGTTGTTTTAAGATATGTTTATAGTTTACTTAGACTTGTTGGATTATTTTCTTTTCAAAAATCTACAATATTATTGTATATATAATCATTGTATATTAATATCTTTTAAAAGAATTATAAAAAAAATCTCCCCATCAAAATAAACCATGATAACATTCTTAAATAAACCTATTCAGAAGAATCTCTAGGGACTAGGGTTATCATTGATATATGTTTTATCTTTTGACTTTGTCTTAACTTGTGACTATTTAATATATTTTTAATGGGTTTTGACAGGAATCAATATTATCCTCTAAAAATCATTAATTTATTATCTATTTAATAAAAGGTTTTTTTTTATCATTTTCTCTATAAAAAAAAGCTTGTTGATCAAGTCCATGGCTTTACCAAAATTGACAAAACTGTGTTCTGAAAAATTGTTCCGTATATATATAAATCCCCACTCCTATTTCCAAACAGTTTCAATAATATCTCTCTCAGATTTAACAAAATTACAAATGGCAAAGAAAGATTCTAACACGAAAAACACCAAATTGATCATCATCACTCGTTATATCAAAGCTCCTTTTAGGGTTCTTGCTAAGGCCAGGGATTTTTATATCCAAAGCATGACCCAGTGTGCCGGCCAGATGGCTTACGGCACCTCGTCCATGGCCAAGAGCTTTAGCGTCAATTCAAACAGATCCATTAACGACGATTACTCGGATCTGATCAGGGTGGCTTCTACTAGAACCCTAGGAGAGAAGATCGAGTCGGAGCTCCTCCGCCGGCAACAAGAATCCACGGCGGTAGCGGCGGCCATTACGATGACCAGGAGCCAGAGCGTTGCGATTGGAAGGATCGATGAAGACAAACCTTGTGATTTTGGGGATGATTTGTTGTTTTTGAGAAGTAGAAGTTATGCCGTTAGTAAACGGCCTACTTTTTTCTCCTAAGATTTATCTCTCTCCAACTTCAAAGCAAACCCTAGATAAAAAAAAATCAAGCATGCAACTTTTTATGGTTATTGTATATTTCTTTTACTATATAATGGGATTTTTTTTCAATTTTTATTCTTCGTTTTTTAACTTATTATAACAGTTTAATTGTGTATTTCGATATATACAAATCGATTGGACCGAACCGAATCGCTCACACTTCTATTTGGTAACGTTTAAAATTTGGTTAATTAGTTTATTTAGTCAAAAACAAGCCGAGATTAATTATTTTCTTATCTATGTACATGAAGTCTTCATTTCACTTTCAATTATCTGTCTAATGGTTTTCATATTAATCAGTGAGAATGGATAGGGAAAAACATCTTTTCATTTTTGTTTTGTCTTCTAGTTTGACATTACTTTCAATTGGAATCGATTTTAATACGGGAGAATTAAATTTAAAAAATGTTTTGTTTTGATCCTATAAACAAAATCTCAAAACATTCTTAATAAAAGTTAAACCTCAAATTTTTGTTCCTGTAAATAAAATTTTAACATTTAAAATATTCTGTAATTGAATTTTATAATTTCATTTTGTCACTAGAGAAAAACATGGGTTATTACATATTGATCTTAAATGGGGGATTTTATCTATCAAAGCCTATGTCTTCTACACTCAACCTAATTAAGTTACTGGTCAATTAGACGGTTGAATTAACAATAAAATCATTAACATACATATTGAGAACATATAACATATAAAATATAAACTTGATCTTGTTTGAAATTTTAACCATTGTAAAATTTCAATTGGAAAAAGTACGAGGCCTTGTTTGTTGATGATTATTTGGATTTAATTCAAATTATTTGATTTTCGTTATGAATTAAATCATTTAAAAGACTAAATTACTCAAATATTATTTTGTTTATAAAATTTAAATATTAAATAAATATCTATATTATAACCATTTAATCAAAATATTCTACTATTTCAGCTTCAACATCGCCAAAATAATCAATATTATTCTAACAGAAAAAAAATACCCAAAAACTCCTCTTGTTTTGTTTTTAATGGATTCAATAGAAAGATAATGGAGTGAGAAATTTGAATAACAAGACGTTTTTATCCATGATTTTTTTTAATTGAGACATAACCAAGGCCCATTAAGACATAAATCTGCTAACAACTAAACAAGCCCAATAAGAGGATTAAGATTCATGAACAAGACGGTAAAATTTTTGAATTAACCTTTAAAAACTTACTATTTTAGAGGAGGTTAAAAAAAAAAAAAAAAAAGTCTGATTTTAAACCTTCGATAATTTAGATTTTACTAGTTTGTAAATACTTTCGATTTTACAATTAAATATAATTTTATATTAAAAAGAGTAAATTTATAAATTAATAAAATATATATTATTTATTCAAATTAATTAATTACCCTAATTTTTTTTAAAATGTAACTTTTTAATAGTGCCATTTATTTATTATTATTATTATTTAATTAATTTTATATTTAAATTGTTAATCTATAATATACTTAATTAGTTAGATATATAAATAATAATATATAACTAATATTTTTTAAATTAAACTTTTACTATTTTAAATAAACTCTCAATTTTATAAATTTCTAATTAGCCAACAATTTACTTAAACTATCGATTTTTATAATAATTTTAAGTCAACTCTCAATGTTGATTGTCTTGATTAGGCGTATAATTAAATAATGTATAATTTCCCTATTTGGATTAGTCTAAATTTCTTCGTATATGTGTTATTATTATAACATATCATTTAGTCAATGAAGCTAGAAGATTTCGTCGCCAGAAATCAAGACAAATTAGTTATCGCTTGGTGACAAGAATACAACTTTCTTCTATCGAAAGTGCTCTTTTAGAAATTTTTGAAATTGTGTGTTTCGACTCAAACTGAATGATGGGAGTACGGTTCAAGGGAAAAATCAGGTGCACCAGGAGGCTATTAACTTCTATCGGGACTTTATTGGCACTAGAAATGAGCCCTCAAGCTACTTGGGTTTTCTATACCAGATTGTCATTAGGATTATTACAGGGGAGGATAGTCGGAAACTCATTGAGATGGTTACTGCGGATGAGATCAGGCAAACTTTATTTTGCATGAAAGGTGACAAAAGTCTAGGGTCGGATGACTTTAACGCTACCTTCTTCAAGGCTAGCTAACTGAGGGGTCGTCGAATAAAGTGTTAGTGATGGAGTTTTTGAGTTCTTTTAGAACCGTAAGAAGCTTAAGCAATGGAATGTCACTATTCTCAACCTTATTGCAAAGAATTTCACAACTGAAAGGATTCAAGACTTCCGTCCCATATCATGTTGCAATGTAATCTACAAAATTATTTCTAAAATTATAGTCAAACGTTTTTCAACTATTATTTCAAACTTGATTAGTCCTGGACAATCAGCATTCATCCTTGGTAGATCTATTTCCCATAATATCTTACTTATGTAGGGATTATTAAAGGGCTATGGAAGGAAGTCAATTTCACCTAGAATGGCTTTTAAGGTGGATATCAAAAAAGTTTCTGATTCCATTAAATGGAATGTTATTCAAGAGATCTTAACTGTTTTTCTGTTTTCCTTCCATTTTATTGAGTGAATTATGTAGTGTGTTTTGACTCCTCACTTTATTGTTAGCGTGAATTGTATCTATGATGGGTTTTTCAAAGGGGGAAATGGGGTTAGACAAGGGGTCCCCTCTCTTCTTACATTTTTTTCCTCATCATGGAGGTCATTGAGTGCATTGTTAAAATGCTTCTAAAGTACTGCTCATTTACTCACCATCCATATTGCATGGAAGAAAACATCACTCATATTTGTTTCGTATACGATTTATTCATTTTGGCACAGTTGATGTTGAATTCGTCAAAACTATCAATGAGACATTAACAATCTTTTCTAGTGTTACAGGTCTTAACATTAATCAAAGTAAAAGTCTAGCCTTTTATGGTAGTGTGAATGAGGAAACAAAGGCAAGCATCTTCGACCTCATTGAAATCAATGAAGGGTCATTACCAGTTCGTTATCTTGATATCCCGCTCCCGTTAAAACAACTATAAATCTCTCATTGCATGTCATTGATTGAAAATATGAAGAACTCTATCATGGGATGGGTTACAAAGAAATTATCTTATGCAGGACATTGAATTAACCATTAGAGTTGTTATCACTAGTAGAAAAAGGGGTATTAGTAAGGGCGAAAACCGTTACTGAAAGTATTGAACGCCGTTACTGAAACATAATTGTAACGGCAAATAAAACCGTTACCAATCGTTACTAAAAATCACGTTATAGAAACTTCACAGGTATCAGTAACGGCGTTCGAAAACCGTTACTGATAGTTAAGGAACTACAGTAACGATTCTAGCCGTCTTAAAACCGTCACAGAAACTGACTGGTATCTGTAACGGTTTTCGAAAACCGTTACAGTTATTAATGGAACAATAGTAACGGTTTTAGCCGGCAAAAAACCGTTACTTAAAGGCAGCAGTATCTGTAACGGTTTTCGAAAACCGTTACAGATACTTGTGTTGTTTCTGTGACGGTTTTTTATTTGTTAAACCGTTACAGTTAGGTTTATATTAACGGTTTTTGAATTTATTTAACCGTTACTAAACCCTAATCATTTTTTTTTACAAATTTTTACCTATATAAAAAGCACAATCATCAATAACCAAAAACCCAAAACTACAATCATTAATTCAAAACAATAATTATCCACAAACTACAATCCATCCACAAACTATAATCCATCCAAAAACTACAATCATATCACAAACTACAATATCATATCACAAATCCACAAAAACCATTACTTCAAATTAAATTTCAACTAACCAGAATTCAAGTGGGAAAACGACGATCAAGTGGAAGGGCATCATCTCTAAGTAGGAGGGGCATCATCTCGAGTGGGAGGGGCAGGTGGACGTTGATCACGGGGAATCCGGGATAATAAGAAGTTCATCGTCGATCTCATCTCAAGCATCTCATCCCGCATTCTATCACGTTCCCTTCGAGCTTCTTCACGTTCATCTTGACGCTGCATCAATAATTCCTCGCGCTCTATTTCACGTTGCCTTTGTGCTTCCTCACGCTCCATTTGACGCTCGAGTAAGGCTTTTTCGCGCTCTCTCCGTGACTGAAGCTTCTCCGCTTCACGCTCCTCTCGTATCCTCTGCATCTCCTCAAGTAAAAGTTGGTTTGTTCACGGAAATTTTGCGTGTCAGTGCGCTGTGTGCTAGAACCACCACGAGCATCAGGTCTAAAAGATCTAGGTGTGACACCGGAGCCCAAACCCACAACTCGCCCATGTCCCTGAGACCCGAATGCGTACTCAATCAACCGCAACTCATTTCTATTCGGGTCTTCTTTTATAGCAGTTCGCAAGTCAGTCTACAAACACAAATTACATTTGATTACATACATACATAAAATAAATAAAAGAAATATAACTAATAAACACGACTTACCACTTTTTCTTGAATAATAGGGGGAACCTTTGGATTTGGATCTTGTAGAGTTGGTTTCTTTGTATGAGTGTGCAGAAATAATACCGCAAAATTAGGCGACGTACCGGTAGTCTTCTCCTGTACAAATTTAATAATTAATAAAAACGCAATAACATTATAAACTTTGTTATTCAATGATAAAACGAACCATTTGCTTTTCCACTTGCGAAAATGAGATGTTGCCCGCATGATTCTTGTACACAACACGCGACATATTTTGCGCATTCACAGTACTTGTTTTCTGCAAATAAGAAAACATTTGTGTTTAATGAATGCTTAATATAAGAGCTCTTTATAAACACTTTAATTTACCTTGAATTCCGGCGTGAGAAAGCGACGATCAAGTAGATAATGCCAATCACTTATTTCGATCTCGGGAGGGGGATTTGCCATAATCGCTTCCTCGTTACCTTCACGGGCTTTAATGTACATGGTGTTCCAATGACATCTCCATCTATCCCATAATTTGTTGGCTTGAAATAAACTTTGTCTTCGATAGTTGTTGATGTCATCCCCCACAGCCACGAAAGGATCCTAAATAGTCAACATTAAAATACGATTATAGATTGTGTTGAATACATAATGGACTTAATAATATAAAAAAGTTACTGTGATAGCCATCCATATGTGATCTAGCTGTGTAGAGCTCAGGTCCGACCAACGCAAAGTCCTATGAGGTAGTGCATTTGAGTCTCGAATGACACTCCCAATATGCCTCGACCAAGCTGTCCTATTCTCGCACATTGGTTTACCATCAACCGGGTTAAATTGAAGAGTCATCTTTTGCCCCGCTTGCAATCTACCAACTGCTTTATTCTTGTTCTTGCCCCGTCTCCTCCTCGAAATAGATCCTAAAATTAAACAAAAAATTATATAGGATCATAACAACTAACTTAAGCAAAAACACAAGTACCTCCATCTTGCTCCTCAGACGGGGGCTGTGTCTCATCATCATCATCATCGGGGTTAGTGTTTGGTACACTATCAACATTCATGACATCATCAAGGTCCAAATCAATTTCCCCGATAGAGTTACACAATTGCACCGGATCTTCTAAATGCTCCTCGGTCCTTTGTACAAGGTCGTTTAACGCGCTGCTTAAACTCTTACCTTGCATTCTTTTAGGTGCCATGATAGCTGCAAATATTGAATGTAATGTTTATAAGACAAATTTACAAGTAACCCTTCATAGAAAATAATTCAACCTTAATTAGAATAACGGTGATTTATTGGTGTCACAATTTTCCATTCAAGCCTTGATGCCATATCTGTAGAGTAAAAGACTTGTTGTGCTTGGCTTGCCATTATGAATGGTTCATTTAATTGAGTCTGTAGAATCCTGTTGATATTTATACTAACATAACCATACTTATCAACTTTAATGTTCCGATCTTTGTGATAAACATCAAACCATTTGCATTTGAAGAGAATCACTCGTCTTCCACAAAAGAATATCACTTATATGATTTCATTGATCACTCCATAGTAGTTAATAGTCTCGGCCCCATTATTACCAACAACCAAAACCCCGCTATTTTGGGTGGTCAAGCTCTCGTCATGTTTTTCAGTGTTAAACTTGTACCCATTTATTTTGCACGAGTTATATTTCTTTGCATACAATGTAGGCCCACGTTCTAAAATCTTAAGATTCGTTGTCCTATCGGATTGATCGGTTAATTGCTCCACCTATTAATTAGAAATTAGTGTTAAACAAATTGTCATATACTAAAAAAGGAAATTGTTGAGACGATTACTTACTCTTTCTTGGAAATATCTAACATATTGTTTATCCCGAGCCTCATTGGAAATATTAGGAGGGCATGATTGAACGAAATCGCTGCGCAAATGATAGATTAAATTTTTACTTAAATCATACATATATAAGATGTAATTATAATGGACTTACTTATAATAATCTTCAGTTTCGCGACAATTTTTTAAGATGTACCAATGAGCACGCTCACGATCACCCGGTTGATATGTGTAGGTTGTGCCATTAGACAAGTCTTCCATAGCGATGAATATGGAGAATGTTGTACTTGTATTTATCGTATCATCTTCTGACTCTTGATCGTCCAAATATCGGGCACACATGCTCATACTCGCATTCAAAAGGTAACTCTCGCTGATTGAACCTTCTGGAAAGTTCCTATTCCTAAGGTATTTCTTGAGTGTGCTCATATATTGTTCAACTGGATACATCTATCGATACTGAACCGGCCCTCCAAGACAAGCTTCAAAAGCTAAATGAACTGGCAAGTGCACCATTATATCAAAAAAAGAAGGTGGAAAGATCTTCTCCAATTTGCAAAGTGTCAAGACAATGTCGTCATGTAATGTTTCCAATTGCCCGCGTAGTAAACTTTTTTGACAAAGCAACCGAAAGAACCTTGCTAAATTCACCACAGCATCGTACACATCATCGGGAAGTAGGCCACATGTAGCTAGTGGAAGGATATATTGTAATAGAATGTGACAATCGTGACTCTTCAATCCTGAAATTTTTTTCTCCTCCATGTTTATACACGCCCCAATATTTGAACAAAAACCGTCTAGCATTTTAATATCTTTCAAAAACTAGCATAAACGTTTCTTGTGTTCGGAGGACAATGCATAGGGGGTCGGCGGACACCGAAGAACACCATCAACTTCAACCGGATGTAAGGAATGTTTTATGTTCATTATAACCAAATCTTTCCTTGCTTTAATTCCATCCTTGGTCTTTTCTTTGAAATTCATTAAAGTTCCCAACAAACTATCACATATATTCTTCTCAATATGCATTACATCCAAATTATGTCTCAACATCAAAGATTTACAGTAAGGTAATTGAAAGAATATACTGAATTTGTTCCAATTATCACCTCGGGATTCATGTATAACTTTCGTTTTCTTAGGTAGGTACTTTTTCAAACAAATTTCCTTTAGATCTCGCGCCTGCAATTGAATTTCGGAACCCGATAATAGTACAGGAGGACCTCTATGCTCAGTATGCCCATCAAACGTATCGGTCTCTTTGCGCCATCGATGATTAGACGGGAGGAATCGTCGATGATTCATGTAACA
Source organism: Impatiens glandulifera (assembly GCF_907164915.1). Classification (NCBI taxonomy): domain Eukaryota; kingdom Viridiplantae; phylum Streptophyta; class Magnoliopsida; order Ericales; family Balsaminaceae; genus Impatiens; species Impatiens glandulifera. Next base: position 24,362,057 of record NC_061870.1, read on the forward strand.
CTCCTTCTGGCAATTTGTTAACCTCAAAGACACGGTGTTCTGATTACAAGACGGACATGTCAATTTCCCCTTTGTACTCCATCCAGACAAATTTGCATAAGCCGGGAAATCATTAATAGTCCACATAAGAGCTGCCCGTAAATTAAAATATTGTTTTATGCTTGCATCGTATGTCTTCACACCGGTATTCCACAATTCCGTCAACTCTTCAATAAGTGGCTCAAGAAATACGTCAATACAATCACCGGGACATTTTGGTCATGGAATGAGCATTGAAAGAAGAAAATTGTTTTTATCCATACATGTGGTAGGAGAGACGTTGTAAGGGATGAGAATAACTGGCCAAATGTTGTACGATGTTTTTCTGCTAGCAAAAGGTTGAAAACCATCACTAGACAAACCAAGTCGCACATTTCGAGGTTCTGTTGAGAAATTTGGGTACAAGTTATCAAAGGTCTTCCATGTCATTGAATTAGCAGGATGCCTCAGCACATCATCTTCGGGATTGTTATCTTTATGCCAAGTCATGTGTGGAGCAGTTTTGGAACACATGTATAATCTTTGCAACCTCGGTTTTAATGGAAAATAGCGTAGCGACTTGTTGGGTATATACTTACCATTCACCTTTGTTCGAATTGCACCATTAGATTTATTGACATTCCACCTAGAAAGCCCACAAACTTTACATTGCTGCAAATCCTTATCCTCTTTACGAAAAAGCATGCAATCATTCTTACACGCGTCAATTGTTTCGTACGATAAGCCCATATCTTTAATGAATTTCTTGCACTCATATTACGAATTAGGTAGTTCATTATGAATTGGCAGTATTTCCTCCTTCAATAAACTCAACAATAAATCAAATGACGTGTTTGTCCACTGACCTACATTCTTGATGTGAAGAAGTTTAAGAAGAGTCGAGGCTTTGGAAATGCGAGAACCTTCATACAAAGGTAGTTTCGAATCGTCCAACAATTTGTAAAACGTATTAGCATCATCAACGGGAGGCTCATTTTCACTCGGATGTTCATTATCATTGTTGACATTAGGGTACAAATCAGCAATAATATCTTCCATTAGATGATCCTCAGCAATAATATCTTCCACTAGATGATCCTCACAAACTTCAACATGTTCGTCTTCCATGATATTAGTCTCGTTATTTGGTGGTTCATTGATCGGTTCGTCTTCAATTGCATCATCTGATTCATCTTCCTCCACATTCTCGATAACCGTATTTACAAGTTGACGTCCAATTGATCTCTTTTCACCGTGAAAATACCAAAAACCATAATTTTGTCTAATTCCGTATACAATAAGATGGGATCTAACCACACTCTTATTCTCATATACTCGATTTGCACACCTTACACAAGGACATGCAATCGATGATCTACCTGTAGACCTTTCAGCAAATTCTATTAATTTGTCACCCCCCTCACTATATTTAGGATCGGTACGAAGTATAGTCATCCATGTTTTGTCTGGGACTTCCATTAGCAAAACCTAACTAGTCCAATTATTTAACATATAATTAATTCAATGCAATATCATAACCTAATCAGCATGTACAATTCAATAATTTAACAATCCCATAATATAACATAATCTAACATAATCCATTAATCTAACATTCAAATAATCTAACTTAATCTAACAATAGAATAATTCAACTTAAACTAACAATCGAATAATCTAACTTAATCCAACAATCCAATAATTTAACATTCAAATAATCTAACTTTATCTAACAATCCAATAATCTAAGATTCAAATAATTTCACTTACTCTAACATCAAATAAACCAACATTCAATCATCTAGCAGCCTAACAAACCGAAATAATCTAACATCAAAATTACCAACATTCAATCATCTAGCAGCCTAACATACAAATAATCTAACAATGCTATAAAATCTAACTATCAAACATTCATTTTAAAGAACTAACCTGGATTTGAAAGAGAAGCTGCGTTAGACACTCAAGAGGAGGGACAACTTCAAACAGGGCAAAATTCAAAATTATCTGCCAAATAGAGAAATAGAAATCGAATCAACTAACCTGGATTTATGAAAGGCATTCAAAAAGAAACAAATTCTGCAAAATGATTTTAGTTAAAGAAAAGCCAACAACTGTCACTTTTTTCTTGAATCTATGTCCTTTATGAGAATATCATACTTTACTTGACCTAATTAAGGGAAAAAAACCCATAAAGAGAGTGAAATAACAGAAGAAAGGGAAATGTCATTTCTATTCAAACCTCACAGAGCAAATGTTCATCGCCAAAATCAAATAAACACCACAAAAGCTGAGTAAACAATAACAGTTAAAGAAGGCACCAACAGATATGTAACTAATATTACCATTGCATATTACCATTTTACAAGATAAGAGAAAACGTAAATCAATCAACTATCATTATTTGAGAACTTGATATCCATCAAAACATAGAAAAGCCGAAAACAGTAAAGATCAATCAACCCAGTCCAAATTCAAAAAACCCAGTATAATCAATAGAATCAGATACGAACTAATTACTAACTAACTAACCCTATATATCAAACCCATATCATGATATCATCATACATATCTATCCATTCAATACCCATAAATCGCTTAAAACCTAGATCGAAATTCAATTAGATCGGATTAAATAAAGTAATAAAAGCGAGATTGGATACGAAAATCCTACATCTATTCAAGAAGATTATTACACAATCAGTTGTTTAAGTGGAAAAAGAAGAACAACACTTACCAAAGGCACTGAGGAGCAGTTCACTATCTCCACTTCTCTTCTTTACCTATAAACCCTGCGACCAAGAAATGACCGTTGGAATATTCAGGGTAAGCACCAAGAAGAAAAAGTAAACTTCTGTAAACAGCGCTGTGATATGAACTACTAGAGAAGAGAATTCTATACAACTCAAGAGAGAGAAGAAATCCAAGATCAGTCAATTTCACAATTACCAGCGTGATCAAAGATTTCAAGAAATCAAACAATTTCAAATTTCAAAAAGAGAATCTCAACGACTAATAATAATAATAATCAAAGATTTGGATTGATTTCCTTAATCAGAATTAGAATCCAAAAAACCTAGATATACGTTATACACAACAAAACACACATCCTGCGTATCTCAAATCTATCTACGTAAATCTTTATCAGTTTACCTGTGTATAAACCCTAAACCGTTGATAAAGTAAATCTATTTCTTCTATGAATAGATATAGGATTCAGAAATTCAATGAATAGATGTAGGATAAACTTACAGTCGGATCGAAGCAAGTGGTCGCTAAGAAGGGGGAAAATGTGGAAGCTGAGACAGAACACAGAAGCGGCGAGAGAGAAAGAAACCTTACAGAATCCTGAATCACAGATAGGTAAATGATATCAGAATCTAAAAAGAAATCCTAAATCAGAATCTTAAATCCTAAACAAATATAGTCAAATGTACACAAATATTTATACATTGGATGGAGAAGAGAGTTTAACTTACCTGGAGGGAGATTTGGTTCGAAGAACGGCGGTTGGAAGAATATAGAATCGATGATCGGCGGATATTGGCGGCGATTCGATGATCGGTGGAGGAAAAATAGGGGAAGAAAACTTACCTAGCGGCGACTTCAACAGACGGCGGCGACTTCAACAGACGGCGGCGCTGATCGGGAAGAAGAGGAGCGAAAGCGCGGAGGAAGAAAAGAAAAGAAAGAAAAGAAAGAAAATAAAGAAAAGAAAGAGTTCGCGGGTTTATTACAGACTATCTGTAACGGCTTTCGGAAACCGTTACAGATAGTCAACCGTCTTTTCGTCTTCCTTTCCAATATCTGTAACGGTTATTGAGACACCGTTATAGATACCTGATCCAAAAACGTTTATTTAAGTATTATCAGTAACGGTTATGATGAAAACCGTTACAGATATTGGAATGAGAATGAAGTGACGGCTCGCTTATCTGTAACGGTTATCTAGAAAACCGTTACAGATAATACATTTGTAACGGTTTTGTTCCAAAACCGTTACTAATATGCAATAATAAGAACGTTATAAATGAAGGCATATCAGTAACAGTTTTTCAATATACCGTTACTAATAGAGTATCTGTAACGGTTATTGACAAAACCGTTACAGATATGCAATAATAAGAACGTTATAAATGAAGGCATATCTGTAACGGTTTTTCAATAACCGTTACAGATACTCTATTAGTAACGGTATATTGAAAAACCGTTACTGATATGCAATAATAATAACGTTAAATTAAGTAATATTTGTAACGGTTTACATAGCCGTTACTGATGTACTAATATTAGTAACGGTTTTCTATAGCCGTTACTGATAAAATATATTAGTAAGGGCGTTCGAGCGCCGTTACTAGAAGTCGTTACAGAAGACATATTTTCTATTAGTGTATGGGCATCATCAAATATTGGGCGCAGCAAATGGTTATTCCAAAGAAAGTTATGAAAGAGCTTGATCAATTGATGAGGAACTTCATCTGGGGGACTCAAGGGCGCGGAGGCAAAAAGATCAAGTGGCTTGATGTTAGTAAGCCGAGGGAACAAGGTGGAATTGGTATTAAAGACTTCGTTACTTGGAATAAAACTCTCACCTATCGACATTTTTAGGCATTGGAGAAAAAATAAGACTCGCTATGGGTCATATGGGTTCATTCAAGATTCATTAGAAATGAAATCAGCATCTAGACGTGCAAGATCAAAATGAAAATAGTATGGTCCCTTAAAAAATGTTTGAAGCTCAAAGATAGTACTGGTAAGATTATCAAACTTCATATTGGGAATGGGAACGGAACTTTGTTTCGGCATGACCCCTGATTCGAGGATCACTAGCTATATTATTCATAATAGTGACTTCTCTCTTATTCAAATAAGACGGAAATATCAACTGGCTAATGTCTAATAAGTCAAAAACGGGGAATGGAATAACCTTCGGAGGGGAATTCAAGAAGGTGCTAGGATCTTCAATACTTTGTTTTCTTGTCACTTTAATAATTTTGAGGATTCTCGAGTTTGAAGTGTTGAAAATGAAGGCAGGTTTAACTTAGGGTCAGTATGGAATATTGTTCGCGAAAGATGGGAGGTGGTTTCATTGTCTCATTTAGTGTGGTCTACGAAAGTTATTTCTAGACACCAATTCATTTTGTGGTTGACATTCCGTGAAAGATTTACAACACTCAATTGAATTAAGAAGTATATAAATACCTCGGATCCCAACAACTTTCTTTGTATGGGAAATGAGGAGACTATTGATCATCTCTTTTGGAATTGTTCAGTTGCTTCCTTGCTTTGGGGTAAGGTCTACAATCAATGAATCTCCTTAGCTTCCTAAAAGAATGGACTGATATCAAAGAAATGACAATCATCAGACAAAGTGTAATTACTTTAGTTGAAATGTCTTCAAGTGCTTCTTTGCAAACATTGTATATCATATTTGAATGGAGAGAAACGCAAGAGCATTTTCAAGGGTTAAAAATGATGTGTAATTTGTTTGAAATGAAATTATCTTTGATGAAAACTCACTCATTCGAACGTGGAGGCAAATTCTCACTTGAGAAAGAAATTGGTTGATTTGTCAAAGATGGAGCATTGTACATGAGAAATTCACTATAACTTCTTATTTCAATGCTCTCTAAGCTTCGTTGTTTATGTCATTCTCTTTGTTCTCATTTTAATTGTTTTTTCTGTTTTTATTTTGTTAATTCATTTATTTTTAACAAATGTTTGTATTGTCCGAATCATGAACTCTTGTAATCTCATTCACCATTTTTAAATTTTAATGACATTATATCGTTTTTTAAAAAATCGAAATGGGGACACAAAAATGAAGTATAAGAAAATCCACCTGCAGAAATCATGACTAAGATAAGTACAAAACAGTTAATTTGGGATTGGATTACTATTAATTGCCATGTTAGTTACTTTGTGTCTTTTGCTTGACAAGTAGAGCTATACGGTTTAGATAAATTAGGATATTTTGTGTGACTTAGAACTAGTTCGGCAGGGTTATTTAAATAACTTGTAGAGAGAAAATAAAATGATGATTGGTGATGGTAAAAAGAAAGTGTGACTTTTTTTATGATAAAATGATTTAAAAGTAATTGATATATATATAAATAAAATATAAAATAATAATTTTAAATATAAAACATTTTAATATTTTGATTAATGAATTGAGTGATTTATAAAAGGAAAGTGAAATGATATTTAATTGTTTTTTAGTTATTTAAATAACTTAAAACCAAACAAGACCTTACTTTTGTATAGGTTCTTTAATAAAAATAAAAAATCACCAACAAAATCAATTATTTAATTTAATAATTAAAATATATTTACTTTATTTTAAATTTTAAGGATAAAGTTAAAGAAATTAAAATTAAAACATTCTTTTGAAGAGTTTTGATCCATGGTACATGAAATGAAACAGATAGAACCTTTGAAAATATCTTAGAATGTCAAAATAATAATAAAGAGGGGTGAAAATCATTCGAATTGTCCATGGTGAAATATCAAATCAAACAAACCATATCCTAAAATTTATTGTTATTTGACATAAATAACTTAAATATCTATCTCATATTGAATATTTTTTCCAAGAAAATTGATTTATTTTAGAAATAACCCCATAGCAAAGTATGATTTATTACTTATAGATATTTTACTTTTAAAAAGTGAATCACAAATTCACAATCCATTAATGATTCGCTTTTGTTGATTGATTACTATTAAAAGTATAATGCTCAAGTCATCATCATCCACTCTTTTTTACTTTCTTTTATATAAAATAAATATCATCTTTGACCAATCTACTCAATTTCGTATAATCAGCCATTATTTATAATCTTTTCTCCCTTTAATTCTTTACTTTGTCAAGTGTGCATTTCCCTTTCAAATTATATCATAATCAACTAATATTGGGGCATATAGAATAATAAATAGTAATTTAAAAATTAAATATAGGAGTAAGCTTAGACCCACAATTATAACTGTCTTGTGAGTTGTGACATTTAAAAATAATAAAATAAAAATTAGTCTAAATTAGTTCAAACCACCTTGTATTTTGTATTATTAGATAACAATTATTAATAATAATAATAATAATAAAGGCATCAAATTTTGACCGGTTCATTTAGAACCCTAACAACCCAAGATTAAGAAAATGAAAAAGACAGTTTATATGAAGAGAACAGATCGGCCGGCCGGTCGGGCCCAGGTACCAGAATGACCCCCACCAAAGACATGGAGACCCTTTTTAAGATTTTACATCTATCAAATCTCACTTTCAAATAATTTCCAAATCATGTGGCTGGTTACATAACAACCCTCAACACACGTAACTGTCTTTTAATCACAACCGTCCATTCTTTTGTCCATAATTCAAGCAACTGTCACCACCGACGTCAGATCTAGAAGATTCGGATGCATGAAACCGAACCGTTTCAAAACCTGATTATCCGCAAAATTCAAAGCTTTTTCTATTCCTAGCCGGCAATCTTCGTCGCCGCCGTAAAGAGAATTGGATTCGCCGCCGCAAGGCTCGCATCCGGCGAAGTGGGTTATGGTCGGTCTTTTATTATCTAAGTTTTTCAAATGATCGTCCCAGAGAATTCCGTTGCTTTCGCCGACGACTTCAGCGTGCCGGCGCCGGAGTTTGGGAAATTTTCTCTCTAGGGTTTGGTAATTTCGGGTCACGTTTTCCAATGTGGTCACGAGCGTTGACCAGTTTTTGTTTGGTTTAGGGTTTTTTTCTACCATTGTCTTTTCTGACCATTTCTTGTTTTCTCTCAGTAAATATATCATCGCTGATTGATCATCTGAGTCCGGCATTAACTTGTCCTTGAAAGTAGATGTTAATATTTGACCCCACCTGCCACAACCCATACATTCATAATTAATACACATTTTTTTACTATTTTATTTTTTTTTACAAAAAAATTATTCATTTATTTGAAAATTTATTCAATTTGTACTTTAGGCATTGTTTTAGGTTGTGGGTTTTATAAATAATATTTAAAAGGTTATTATTTTAGGGTAAAAAAAAAGGTAAAAAAAAGAAAATGAAGGGTATTTTAGTAAATAATTTGATAAATTCAGAACACATTATTTTGATTTTTTTAAATTTTATGCAATTTCTTACCATTTATCTCCATGTTGCGTCACTATTATTATAATAATAAATTCATTCATTTTATTGATTAAAATAAGAAAATATACTTTATTTAATTTTAAGAAAAAAATAAATTATAATAAAAAAAATTATAATAATTTAATAAACTCAAATATCCTACTTTTCTTTTCATTAAATAATTTTTTTTTGTCAACAAAATTATTAAAAAATAATAATTTGGAACAAACCCAATTATTTAAATAATCTAATTAAAAAATTAAAATTAAAATTAAATGTATTAGATGAAATAATTCTCAATATTTTATAATATATTTACCTAAATTAGTAAAAGATAAAAAGAGAGTAAAAGATGAAATGGGACCTACCTGTTATAATCACGAGTCTGAGGGCCCATCTTAGCCCAATCCTCAATAAAATCCATGGACCACTGACAATTACGGATATAAATGACTCCAGTATCCAACCCGAGTGAACTCGGATTCTTACCATAAACCGAATCATTCGACCCGCCCAAAACCAAATTATAATTATTGAACCTATTTATTCAAACACCACTAATTAGTTACTATAAATAAACATTAATTTTTTTACTAATGGTAAAAAATCTTACCTTTCAAGAGATGGAACAAAGTCCATGTCGGTGAATACAGCATCCGAGTCAACCCACCAAACCCATTCCGCTTCCGGGTGAGCCACCATAGCGGATCGGATCGCCGGAATCTTAGCCCAATAAGAAGTCATCTTAGGATGAAGCATAGCGTTATTGTAAAAGATATCATAACCATGGATCCGACAATAATCAACCTTATTTTTAAACAATCTTAACAAAACATGATCACCACTCGGACTCTTACAAGGGGCGGGTTGTGATCCGGTTACAACAACGACCCGTTTATCAGACCGGTGTAAAAAAGACGGGTGGGTTTTTAACCATTGTTTCCTTAACTCATCCCAGTTTTCAATAGACTTACCGACCATGTACCGGAGTTTCCGGTCGTCGTAAAATGTTTTGGAAGGATTGTCTCGCCGGGAACTAGAACAACGGCGGATGTAACCGGGAGTTTCGTCGGAATCGGCGTCTGGATCGGTTTGCCATAAAGGTAAGATCTTTATCTTGGGTTTTAAATCTGGTGATGGATATATGGAACGAAGAGTGTAAACAACGACAAGAATAAGAGAAATTGAAGAGAATATGATTAAAAGTGGGTTATGTTTCATAGGAGATAATAGCTTCTTGTCGGCGGCCATTTTTTCAAGAAGAAGAGAGTGGTGATGAGGAAAGAATTATGCTTGAATGTGCTAGATGGTCATATTAATGGAGGATTTTATTATTTTCAATATATATCTTCTTTTAAAGTCTTCTATATAGGCATTTAATGCTTTTTCTTTTTTCCAAGATTGTCAACTAGACGTGTCTTCAAATTGTTATTCTTCTAATTATAATTTAATATTTTAATTTATTTAATTTGCTTAAAACATGTTGATGATTTTCAATCTAAATAAAATAATCAAATCTTATTTGATCTTGAATGTTGACTATTTTATTCTAGATAAATTTTGTATTATTAGAAAATATATTACTTTTTTGGTAAGAGATTAGATTATTAGAATAATTTGGGCATTATTTATTTAATTTTTGTGTCATTTAAGGAAAAAATATATATTTGAATACAATTACTAAATATATTTTTAATAATTTTAATCATTTATTTAAATAATATTATTAAAGAACTTTTAGCTAATTAATTAATTACTTTTTTACTAACAATAAATAGATTTATTTACAAATAATGTCAAATTCACATCAAACAAGTCTTTGGATAAAATTATGATAATCTTTGTAATATTTAAAATGGTTTTTTTTTATAATACTTTATTGTCTTTTTGAATAATATTTTTAATAAAAGTGTTTGATGATGGTAGTCTATTTCGAATAAATTTAAAATAATTTATAACAAAATGCCTAAAATAAAATTAATTATAAAAATTATAAATTTAAGGTAATAATAAAATTATAAATGGAATCTAAATAAAAATCAAAATTAAATATCAAACACATTTTTATTTCAAATGGTCCATTTTTTTTCATAAATAATATAAGATTAAATTATTAAACATCTTAGAAAATAAAAATTAAAGTTGTATTCTCATAATTAAATTAATTAAACCACTACATTTTATTTTTCTCACTATACTGGTTGGACGGCCGAATGGATTGATTCAATTTTTATTTTGAAAATTTTAATAAAAATAAATAAAATAATTAAAAAGAAAAAAAGCATTTGGTATCTTCTATTCCTTTTAATCAATTTGTGGAGAGAGATGACTGACCAGGCTTTGCGGAAGAGAGAGAAAGTTAGGTCTGAAGTTGCTTTCACCGTTCATGGGCAGTTAACTTAGAATATTTTAAACTAATTATAAAATTAAATTTAATAACGACCTTTCATAATAATAAATTCAATAAATTATAATTTTAAATTATAAATAACAAATTCTAGCGCGCTAACCACGCATTTATTAAAGGCGCGTTCTGAGGACAGATCAAAAAGAAAAACAAAATTAAATTAAAACACCCCCAAACTTTTATTAAAGGTACAAAGAAACCTATATACTTTTGTAACATTCAAGTCATTAATTATATTTATTTATTTTTCTTTTAGAAAACTAAAACGATGATAATTTGAGTTATTTGAATGTAAAAAATTAGAACTAATTAAATAATCAAATATTTTTTTATTTTTTTTAAGAAACTAAGTAAAACCCACATTCATAGTCATCATTCAATGAACATTGAACCAAATAATTGATAATAAAAAAAAAGTAAAATTTTGACATAATAATAATAATAGGCCAAAGAGGTAGGAATTATAGGAGTATTTTGATCTAGTTGTGGTCCAAAATATACAACATAAAACAAGATTCCTAAATTAAGCCGCACAAAGCTGACAAGAAAAGTGAAAACTTGAACGGCCGCCCTAAAAATAATAAAAGGAATGGGCCACAATGCTAACTGACAAAAATATGGTTTAAGGATTCAAACATACTATTTTCAATTAATCTATTTTTCAAAACATAATTTAAATGCATCTTAATTCAATTATAATAACATTGAACATACCCCCAGTAGTAACCCTTTTTTATTTTCTTTCTTAAACATAGTAATGATCTTATTTATTATTATAATAATTTGATTTGAATTGAAATTATTTAAATAATATTTAGTCTATTATTCACCTAATTTTATCAATATGGGCTTGTTCCGCTGAAGGTAGAATATAAAAATAATGTATTTGAATATAAAAAAAAATGATGATGGTTGATTATTTTGAGAATATGATAATTATTTTTGAGTAAAAAGAAAGTAAAATATATGATAAATAAATAAAATAAAAAATAATAATTTTAATTAAAATGTATTTTATTATTTTTGTTAATAAATTAAGTAATTTGATAAGTAAGATATAAGTGAAATGATGTTTGAATTTTTTTTTTTTTTAAAAGACATAATGTCATTAAATTAAAAGACTTCAAAAAGTAAAAGATTACATGAGTTTAAAATTCAGGCAAAACATTTTTTTTTTGCAAAAAATGGATGAACAACTAGGTGAAAATAGAAAAAACAATCAGAATGAGAACAAAAGTGAATGACACAAATAACAAAGTTTAAAGTGCTTTGAAATCAGAAGTAAGAGTGACTTTCTCATATGCAATACTCCGTCTTTGACAAATCAACCTATTTTTTTTCACAAAGTGGGAATTCGCATCGACGTTCGAATGAGTGAGTTTCCATCAAAGATAATTTCATTCCAAACAAACTCAACATCATTTCGAACCCTTGAAAATATTTTTGCGTTCCTCTCCATCCAAATATGATCAATAATGTTTGCAAAGAAGCATTTGAAGACATTTGAACTAAAGTCATTACTTTTTGTCTTGATGATTGACATTTCCTTGATATTAGTCAATTCTTTTGGAAAGCTAAGGAGACTCATTGATGTGGAGAACTTACCTCAAATCAAGGAATCAAATAGACAATCCCCAAAGAGATGGTCAATACTCTCCTCATTTTCCATACAAAAAAGACAGTTGGGATCTGATATATTTATATACTTCTTAATTCAATCGCGCGTGTTAAGTCTTTCACGGAAAGTCAACCACAAAATAAATTGGTGTCTAGAAATAACTTTCGTGGACCACACTAAATTGGACCATGGAACCACCTCTTTCTATCGCGAACAATATTCTATGATAATCCTGAGTGAAACATGTTTTCATTATCAACACTCCAAACTCGAGAATCCTCATAATTATTAAAGTGACGGGAAGATGGAGTATTAGAGATCCTCGTATCTTCTGAAATTTTACTTAGAAAGTTATTTCATTCCCCGTTTTAGAGACAATAGCTAGTTGACTTTCCGTCTTATTCGAATAAGAGAGAAGACATTACTATGAATAACAGGGTGATCCTCGAACCAAGAATTATGCCAAAACAGAGTTCCGTTCTCATTCCCAATTTGAAGTTTGATCATCTTACCAACACTATCCTTGAGTTTTAGGATTTTTTTAAAGAAACCATGTCATTTCCATCTTAATCTTGTACGTCCAGATGTTGAATTCGATGTTTGATTTTTTTGAATTATTTAAATAATCTAAAACCCAACCGACCTTAAATTCTCATGGTGAATTATAAATTATGAACAATTATTTTTTATTACAAAAATAATATATAAATATATGTTAGAAAATTACAACATAAATTAATAAAAATTGAGACTAGTTTGATTTGGGTTAAATAACTAAATCATTTATTACATTAACTAAAAGTACTAAAATACTCTTTATTTTAATTTTTATTATTATTATATATACCCTTTAATTTACCAAAAAAAATCACATTCTCAAAATCATCTATCATCCTTACTTCTTAAATAATCAAGATTTTTGAAAAAACTAAATTCAAACATGACCTTAATAAACATACAATAATAGATTATTCAAATAACAGAAACCAATAGAGTGTAATTCTTTCTTTAGATTAAAAATGGAATAGTGAATTGACTCCTCAAAAAGTGAATGTCTATTTTTCCATGAATTCCAGATAGTGTTGATAACCATCAATTTAGGGATGGCAACTGCCTTTTGTCACCTCCATTAGGTTAAGAAAAGTAGGGATACAAAATTTTCGGATCAATCAAATTAGTTGGGCATGGTCAGATCCTGAATAGTGAAATTTAAAGTTTTTTTGGAGTTTTTTATTTTATTGAAAGATTTTTACAATTTAACAATTATTGTACATTTTATATAATAGATGCAAACTTTTATAGTCTAATTTTTATAAATATTTTAAGAAGACATTATTTTTATTTTCTCAAAAGAATATTTAATGTGTGAGAGGATGTAATATTTAATGTACAATTTTTTTTCATAGATGTAAACTTTTATAGTCTATTTTTTTTATAAATACTTAAAGAAGACAGTATATTTATTTTCTCAAACAAATAATAATGTGTGACAGGATATAATAGTTAATCTAAATATAGATTGTTAGTTAGAATCTAATTTTAAACATTTTTTTTTGTTAATATTAGACTCCAAACAAATACTTAGTTTAACCCTATTGAATTAAGTACTTTATTTACTCAGTTCTTTTTTTATTTTAGAAATTTCGGATCTAAATAGTCTTTGGTTCGGATCGGTTAGTAGAAAGAGTCAAGGATAATTTAGAGACCCATTATTTCGAGTTGAAGTCACTTTTCATTGAATATTTTTTTAACATATCTAATTAACTAACATATATTTCATAATTTAGACAGTTTGTAAATGAACTATTGACCAATATTTCTACCAAACATTTTCATTCCTTGACCAAATGTTTTTATATTTATATTTTTAGGACATTTAAGTTCAGAATAAGTTTTCATATTAATTTGTTGTCAATAGTTGTAGAAGATTAGGGACTAACTGTCTTAAGTTAAGAATCCTTGAAAGCCAATAAACTCCTATAAGTTTATTCAAAGCAAATATAAGAATGTACTAGCAGTTTTTTATTCTTGAAATAAGGTCACAAAGGAAAAAATACAAAAATATCTCAATTATAAAGCATTCATTCAATCAAAGTAACCAACCCAAAAGCTTAAAAATCAGCCTAATATTACAACAATCTAACCAACAGGTCCAACACTGTCCTATACCAAGAGAATAGTAGACAACCAATGTCCTTCACAAAAAAAAATATGAAAAAAATAGAACACGCCTCAATCAGGGTTATGGTCAAAGATGCCAAAAATCAAGCTATTCTTTATCGAAGAAAATTGTCAACAAGAAAATAAATGCGACAACTTTTTCAGTCAATATGAAATCATGAAAGAATTTATAAGTTTTCATATACGAATTAATCAAAAGCATCTGTGGTCTAGTGGTAGAATAGTATTATGTCACGATACAAACCCGAATGCAATTTCTTTTTATTTTTTTATTTTTTTGTTGGCGTTTCCAAATATAGTAGACCCATTAAGTAAGTATTGCCCTTTGCAAGCACAGCCCAAATACCCATTTCACAATCCAATCTTTTTTCAAAATAAGTCCACATGTTTTGAAACACTTTTCTTTTATGCTACAACCCATTATTCATTTTTTTTTTTAATCTTCAAAGCCTTTATCAAAATCCTTTTTCATCAAAGAATTGTGGGCTTAACTATTAAATTAAATCTATAATTATTAATTAACATTCGATAATGGATTCTAAAACAAACATTCCACTAATCTAACCTTTAATTAACACAATCTAGTTGTTTCTTTATATAAATTTTTTATTATAAAATCATTTACAATTCATTAATTAAAATATTAAAACAAATTTTATTTTTAATATATATTATTATATATTAATAATTTTAAGTTTATTTTTTTTTTAAATTCATCCTCTTAAATGTTAAAACCACCTGAAATAAATTGTTTTTTTTTAAATAATTCAAAATTTATTCTACAATTTTTGTAAGTTACGTCTCACTTACCCAACAAATATAAAATAACAATATTAGTGCTCTAGACAAATTGGGGCTAACATGTAAATACGGTCTAATTCAATTCCAGTCAACCCCAAAAGGTTCATATGAATAACTTTTGAGTAATGTCCTAATTCATATTTGAGATTTGAAGTTATAATTTTTTATTAGACAATATTAGAACTTTGAATGATGTAATATAATGCTTGAATTATCACAATTTGAGTCATATAATATTTGAGAAATAATTAGGTGAGGAAATTGGGTGAGAATGACTTGGCATAATCTCGCTGAAAAAATCAAATAAATTTTTTTTTTTCTTTCCTCCCACTTTTACATTTTCCAATGAAATGAAGGTGGTGCCAAGTCATTCCCTCACCAAATTCCCCCTCTCTATCATTCCTCATAATATTTTATCACAAATTAACTAAAACAAATTTCTTAAAATAACATAATATTTCCTTTTTGATAATTAATTTATGTATAAAATGTTAATAATTTTATCATTTTTAATTTTTCCAATTACTCACACATATTAACCTAACATTTTTTAAGGCATTTAAACTACATTCGACATTATATAACACTTAAAAATACTTAATTTAATACACAAATACGTTTTGTAAACAAAATTATATTGTTCCGAAGTTATGTAAAAAATAAATACAAATCTATGTTTTTCATTGAATTTTCTCAAATATTTCTTACACGACACATATTTTAGTCAACCAAACCACTTTTCTACTCATAGATCTAAACAAAATAATTAATTTAAAAAATATAAGTTCAGTTTATAATTATTATTTATTTATAAACGTGACAAATTAATTTTTAAAAAAAAAAACTAAAATGATATGTTATAATAAGAAAACAAACATTTTTTAAATTTGAACCAAAACTCAATGAACTAAAATTATGATAGTTTCAATTTCATTTTCATTTTACACTGTTTAAAATCAAACATGTTGCAAAAACAATTAGAGGAGAAAGTTTTAGGACTTCTTTGACAAAGGGTTATAGACTAGAATTATCTTTATTTTATAATATTTTAAATACTATTTATCCAAAATAATTCAATTTATTCCATAAACAAGATTTTCTATAAAAACATCAAACAAACCCTAAAGTGTTCATAATTTTTATGTTTATAAAAAAAAAAATGACCGGCCATCACGGAAGAAAATAGAGACCCTTAAATTTCCCGTGAAGATTGGACAATCACTAAGAAATGATGGCCTAATTGCTAATTCTCTGTTTCTACATTTCACAAACATTATCTCCATTTACAACATTCTTTCTCTGTTTCTACCTCATTTCTTTTACTGGTTGAGGAGGAGGAGGAGATCATTTCAATCGCCCGAAATAATGGGTTTCAAGGCCCTCTTCAGT
Source organism: Impatiens glandulifera (assembly GCF_907164915.1). Lineage (NCBI taxonomy): Eukaryota > Viridiplantae > Streptophyta > Magnoliopsida > Ericales > Balsaminaceae > Impatiens > Impatiens glandulifera. The sequence continues at coordinate 24,378,593 of NC_061870.1, forward strand.
ATGAAGAAGAAACAAGGCCCCGACGCCATCGTAGCGTCCATCGCCCCATCTCTAGGAGCGATCTCACGTTCTTCATCAGTAGCCTATCGTGCTCAAATGGAAGAAGAACTCAAACAAGTGTTTAAAAAATTCGACGTCAACGGCGACGGAAAGATCTCATCATCAGAACTAGGATCAATGCTTGGAAACCTAGGACATCCTGCCACAGATGAAGAACTCAACAAGATGATTCGAGATATGGATAAAGACGGCGACGGTTTCATCGACCTGGCTGAATTCATCGAACTTAATACAAAAGATTTGGGTTCTGACGATGTTCTTGATAGTCTTCGAGAAGCATTCTTGGTTTTTGATATTGATAAGAATGGATCAATATCGGCCGAGGAATTGCAGAATGTTTTGAAGAGTCTGGGAGATGATTGTTCGATCGCAGAGTGTAGGAGAATGATTAGTGGCGTTGATAGTAATGGCGATGGGATTATAAGTTTTGAAGAATTTAAGGTTATGATGATTAGAGGGTCGCGATTTGATGCAATGGATGCAGAAAGAACAGGGGGAGCTGTTGAGATCGATTGATTTATAAATTTTACTCGATCCAGTGTAAATTTGAAGGTATAAACAAACAAACAAGGGATAATTTTCATTTCTTTTCTTTTTCTTTCTTATTATTGTTATTCTATGGATTAAATTATGGCTTGTATATAAAACAATTGTTTTGGATTAGATAAATATATATAGTCCATTTATTAAAAAAACTATGTTTTCTAGGCCATTAATCTATTTAACAACTAATTTTTTAATCTTTGAAATAGAATAGTAAGATGTTTAAGAATATATATATAATTTAGAAGGCTGTGTTCGATTTCTTTATCCATGGGAGCGCGACTAATCCACGCGAGTTAAGCATATAATCCGCAAACACTTAATCATTTAATCAGGTGCAGAACTTGTTGTCTTATGAACTCTACCTTAAGAACTCAGGGAGGCTGAGATATTTACATTTTGTTGTCGTTAGACTATAAGAGAAGATGAAAATGTTTATTTAATTATGTAATGAATAATAGTGGGTTTCCAAATAGACCCAATAATTAGGTTGTGCTATAAATTCAATAGTGAAAATATATTGTAAAAAGAAAAATAGATTAGGACTAAGGATGAGATGAAGTCAAAATCCATTAATAAAAGCAAACAAACTAAGACTTTGAAAATCCCTAGTAAAAGAAAACAAGCTAACTTTGAAATAGTTTCAAATGTGGGCCGAAAATGAATAAGACAGGTATAAAACACATTATTTAAGTCTAATAGTGGGCATATAAAGATTATTAACTTCATTTTTATTTGGAATGTCTAAATTAAATGAATGTTATGATTGTAGGTTATGGTAACAAAAATAGTAATAATCATAATGAGAGGAAGGACAGAAAATTATGTAAGGAAAATGAAATAGGACAAGATATATTGAATCAAGATTGAGGGAGAATGAGAACTCAAGGTACCTAGGAGGTAAATGAGTCAAGTCAAACTCGACTCGATTAATTATTTATTAGCTCGACTTGAGCTCGAATGCGCTTATAAATTTGAACTCGAGCTTCGACTCGAAAATGTTGAATAAAATTAAATTTTCAAATATTTGTGTAGAATAAATATTTATTTTAAATTTTAAGTTTTAATATTAAATGAGTCGGTGTCAAAATGAAGTCTAACTTTGACTTATCAACTCGTGAGGTGCTGACTCAGTCCTAGTTAGACCTATTCAATTAGGAAGAAATCATAAATAATTGGATCATATTTGTCTATTTACTACTCCAATATGATATTACTATTTATATTACTTATTCATAGACCAATACAAATAGATTATCTAACTATAGATTCACTACTAACTATTTTTAAAATCTTATACAATATTAACAATTTTTAAAATCTTCTATGAGACTTTATTCGTGTATGTATTGTTGACTCTATATACCTTTCATCATGCTACATTCAATACCCATAAATTTTTCCTTGACCTCAAGAAAAGAAAACTCTAGTATAGATGATTTCAGAGAAGGATCGAAACATTGTTATGTCCTAATCTACAACCAATAACACAAACCAAATACTTTTGAGAAAAAAATAATTTAAATATTAATTTTACAATAATTTTTATGTTTGTATAAATATTTTTTGCACATATACATATGTTTATTTTAGTTTTGTTGATCCTTGTATGGTTGTATGTTTATTAATTTGTACATGCTTTTACTAAGTTCTGGCTCATACCTAATTATCAATAAACTTTTGCAGATTTTATGGGTTAGTTATCTCTCTATTTATATTTTATTGTTTCATACCTACAATTTTTTGTTTTGTTTTGTTAATTATGATTATCTAGATATGTTTGTATGTTCTCTGTAGCCTAATATCCCCACATTTAAGGGATTCTATATAGACTAATAAGATTCATTGTATGTTTAGTTTTATTGAAAAGTGTACTTTAATGTCTTAAAAATGTTCAAATTAAAATAAGATAATGTTAAATATTGTTGCCTTCTCTTTATCTAAAACAAAATATAAAATAAAAACATGTAAGATAATGTTCTGATGGTCTGAATTTTATATTCAAGGGTTTATTTAAAAACTTATAAATAATAAATAAACAAAACATACAAATATTTTAGATCAACAATAATTTATATAACTATAAATCCCAGAAAATGGAATCAATCACATGGTAAACCAGATCTGGGTTTTAGTTAAAAAAAAATAATAATAATTTTTTTTACCTTTTTAGTTGAGATTATTATAAGTTTTGCTAATTATAGCTAAACTTGTATATGCTTAATTTCTAAGTTGTATTAATAAATAAGGAGTAAAAAATTCATTCAAGTAAAAACAAAATCTACATAAAAATAAATTACTTTAATTGATACAGTCAATATTAGCTACATATTGCAAACAAATACACCGGCAAAAAACAAGGTAATTACCCGTTTTAGTCGGAGATCCGATCAAGCTGAAGCATTGGCCGGCGGCGGCGGCAATGGCTGAAGAATCTCTGACCCATTTCGATCATCAATCCGCCTGAACCCGAATCCACGAACCACCTGATCATCAGCAAAATCCAAAGCTTTCTTCATTCCACCCCAACAAGCTTCATCGGAGTACGACGGATGTTCGCCGCTGCACGGCTGACATCCGGTGAAATGGGTCACAAATGGCCGGCGAGTGATTCCTGCTTTCACATAAACCTCCTCTTTCAGCCGTCCATACCTTTCTCGAACCTTCTCTGCGTGCCGTCTACTCAATCTCTTATCCCCTTTTTCAATCTCCTCTATTCCCTTTGTAATATTCTCAAATGAATCCACTAACCCACCCCAAAACCCACTTAAAGCATACTTATTCTCAATGTAAATCCGATTTGCCCATGATTCCTTTTGTTCTAATAGAAGATAGATTAAGGCAGATTGGTCGTCGGAATCTGGGTATGATTTGTCCTTCAGGGTTTGTTTTAAAATCTGTCCCCACTTTTTGTAATCGGGTCCCATTGGACCCATATTAGCCCATACCCGAATAAAATCTAGAGACCATTGACAGTTCCTGATAAGAAACACGCCGGCGTTAAGCCCGATCCAGCTCCGGTTCTCATAAATAAGATTCGGCCAACCATCGACAACAAGGTTATGTTCCTTGTACTTCTCTAATGGAAACTTGAAATCAATGTCTGTTATAACCGCATCTGAATCGACCCACCAAATCCATTCAGCTTCCGGATGGGCCACCATCGTTGCCCTAACAACAGGAAGCTTAGCCCAGAAAGTAGTCATCTTTGGCTGCATAAAAGCATCACTATAATACAAATCATACCCATGAATCCTACAATAATCAACCTTATTCTTAAACAATCTCAGCAAGAAATGGTCTCCGATTGGATTTTTACACGCCCACGGCTGAGAACCGGTCAGAACGAATATCCGGTCACCCACTCCGGCTGCCAACGACGGGTGATGGTTAAGCCAAACCTGACGTTTCTGGTCCCAATCGTTGATGGGTGATTCCAAAGTGTAACCCAAATCTGGGTCGTCGTAGAAGGTTGCGTTATCAGGGTCGTCGTATGAAAAGTAACCGGTCGTGTTGGTTGGGTCGTGGTGTATGATGGTGGTGTTTGAGCTGCAGTTACTAATCGGAATGGTTATGAACGCCGTGGAGATTTCTTCCGGGACCCGAGCGTTTTCCCATGGGACTGGGAATCTGGGTGTTGAAAACCAGAGTGCCCATAGCATCAATAGACCCACTGTCGCTGTTCCTCCACCGCTTACGAAAAATTTAGACATGATTAATCTTCTTGCGTTTGTTGAGAACGCGACCAGATGCGATTAAATCGCAGAAAAATAATCGCCCGGATTGGGTATGAGAGAGAAAAAAGTATGTGAAGATGTAAGAACTTGGTATGGGGTTTGTTCATGGAAAAAGAAGAAATGAAGAAGAAAGCAAAAGTACAAAAATAAAATAAAAATATATAAATCTAATCAGATTTATTTAATTTATTCCGCCAGTCATCATAGAGACTCGCAAAAATTATTATTATTATTATTATTAATTGTTTTTTTGTTTTTTTATTTATTTTATATATGTGCAATGCACATCACGTCTGGGGATGCTGGCTAGGTCAAGAGTGCTGAGCATAACCACGCCTGTCACCAACCCAGATCCGATCCTTTCCTTTTTATCTACTTTATTCTTCTTTTTCTTTTTCTTTATTATTATTATTATTATTATTATTATTTTAAAATAAATAAAATAAAATAAAATGTCCCCACCACTGCTCCGGCCATCCACTTCGGCCGGATATCCCCAAATTACCGGCGAGATTTCGTGTCAAAGTTTGGCTTCATTTGATTGGTTACTTAAATCCATAAGAGAATGTTTTCAACCACACACAATCAGAGATGATATTTATTTGTTTTTTTAAATAAATAAATAAATGATTAGGTCACACAAACATACTATACATTTCATTTCAATTAGAATGTTATTAGTGAAATTAAAATATTTAAATTAGTTATTTATTACATTTATATAAATTAATTTGTTTATCCTAGTTTAATTTATAAATGGTAACAATTAAATCTATCATGGGAACTTCTTTGTTATGTCCTGATTTGATCAACTATACAACTACAATTTCTTTAATTGAACAACTTTTAACTTATTATGTTGTATAAGTTTTTTTTAACATTGAAAGTATCTTAACATAACAAAACATATAGGTTTTTTTTATTTAGTTTGCTTATAGTAGAATTGTAGAAGTGATCCATGTTTTTATATTTCTTGTAAATAAAGAAAAATTAATAATTCTTAATTAACCTTATTTTTATAATTTTTTTATTTAAAATATTGAATTTCTAGAATTTAATTCTTACTTATAAACGCGTTGAAATTAAATAAAGATATATTATGTGAGTCAACTTTCAAAATAAAAAATATTTCTCTTTTTATTATGAGATATAATTAGGTTTTATAAGAATGCTTTTATGATAAAATTATAATTAAAATGAAATATTAAATCTGATTAATTTTCATTATTCATTGTCATGATCATAATTATGAACTTGGTTGCGTCTAATCGCTTTAGTGTTACTTTCATGAAATGGAATGATTTAGACTTTCATTAAATGACTAAACCAATATTATAATCTCTAAACTATTGTTCTAATTTAATATAAGCCCTTAAAACTTTGTATATTTTTTGTTTAGACCCTTAAAGTTATTTTTTTTATAGCCCGGATTCACTATTATACCCGACCCAGTACCCACTCACGTACAAAGGAAACACGACATGGCTTGGCCGCAATTATTGAAAGAAACAAAATAGTATTTCGATAATATTATATATAATACAAATATTTGTAAAGAAAATAACTAATTTATGAATTCATATACATGGTACATCATTATGTTATTTCATTTAATAGTAAAGGAAACATAAAATTAAAAGTAATTTTTTCTATCAGAAATATTGTAATAAAATTGTAAACACTTTATTAATTAGAAATTAATGAAGCAATCCAAACAAATTATGATATTTGACCGTGTGAAATATTATTTTTAAATTTTTGTGTCTTGTTTGGTTGTGGGACTTTAATCTAAAGTAACATCGTGCTAGAGAATAAAATCAATATTTTGAATAATTAATACATTATTAAAAAAATAATTTCACCCATCCCAATACTAATAATAATATAGCATTATATTATTATATTTATAACTACTACTAATACACTACTCCTGATTGCGATAGAAATTTAAAAACCTAAAGGATGTGCATGTGATATCATTATTATTTTTATTTTTATTTTACTTTAGAAGATTAATACAATTTTCTTTTAATAATTTCTTTTTAAACTTAAAACGATTTTAAAAATTTAAATTATTTTATTATAAAGGCAATTTTTTTTATCATTTGGACTATTCTAACTCTATATTTTTTGTCTTGTTTTAAATTTTTGTTAGTGACCCTCTAAAAATAATTTTTCCTTAAGATAAGTTTGATAATCATGAAATTTGAATTGAAATTAAAATATTGAATGTAATTGAAATTCATTGTTTGTTAAACCATTTAAAATTAAAATTTTGAATGGTAATTCTAATGAAATTCAAATCTAATATAACTTTGTAATTCTTGATTTTACTTTTCTTAGTTCGAAATTATAATTTTAATATGTATTAATTTTTTATTATTTAAAATAAAATATCTTTATTTAACCATTTACAACATTTTTAATGTGTTAAATTATCTTTTTTAATTTACAAAGTTATAATGTCAATCCAATATTTTTTTGTTTTTTAAATGAGAATAGAATCCTAGACAATATTTTACATTTGAATTATTCCAATAGATTGTGTAAAATTAATATCTTAATAATATATATATATATATATATATATATATATATATTTTAATTATTTTATTATATATATTTTTTAAACATAAAAATTAGAATTGTTGTGAAATTAAAAATAAAATTTTATTGTCACAATTTAAATTTCTATTGTGAACCTTAACATGACATTCATATAATATTGTTATATTTTATTAATATTAATTATAATATTTAGCTAGGTTATAAAAATAAGAATGGTCTGTTCTTGGACTAATTATAAATTAATAGTTCACAAACTATAACACATAAATAATAAATCATCATAGTACAGATATTCATAAATAAATAAGTTATAATGAGTGTGATCTATAATTAATTAATTAAATTTGTGATTAACATATGTAGATTATATAATTGCTTAATTTATTAAGCTTGGGTTGTTGTCAAGTGGTTGTGTGTTGAAACAATTTATTCTCTTACGTGTTGTTTTTAAACAATTAAAATTTATTATAATAATATATGATAGGATACAATTTCATATAAAAGCAAAAAATCTAAATTATTTAATTGTCTTTTTATGCACATCAATGTTTCATTTAGTTGAGTTATTTGAATAATTTTTAAATAATTTATTATTTTTTATACTTTATATATATTTTTAAATGATAATTTATATTAAAAATAATAAAAAATTATTTTAACAAAAAAAAAAAATTAGAATACAACCACAATATCTAATAATTTATCAGCTCGTAGGTTCAGAACAATTAACACTTCGACCAGTTCTACCGTTTTCTAAAACGAATATTAGAAATTGTCGTAATAATAATATTATGAATGTTACGAATAGAAAGACTACGATCATTGAATGTTTGACAATTTATCTTCTACTAAATAATCTATGATGTCAATCCAAATATGTAGGTCAGTTATATCCCGGATTTAAACATGTTAGTTGCCCTTAGGAGTTGCTGAAAAAGCCGATGGCCGATGTAACCATTCGACCCCCTCAACCCCTCTCACGATGGTTGTGCGACTTACTTGGTGGACAGACAACTAAGAACTAGCCTATTGAACCCGAACACGACCTAGCCTATTGATTAAGAACTAGCCTTCCTCAAGTACATCAAGTGTTGGAGATAGAACTCCAAAAACTATTATTTAAGAGTGCGACTCTACCCACACAATCCCCTCTCATTAGTTTTCAAAAAGTTCTTAGTTTTAAAACAAATCATTAATAATGTCTATATGGTGAGAAACGTTTATCAAGAAAGAGTTTCTCTTAGAAAGAGGATGTTATTTATGTATATATAGTTTTGTGAGTTATATAAATCAATTTGTTAATTAAAATATTATTTATTAATTTATAAAAAAAATTGTAATTATATATTAAAATCTTTTAAATCTCTTCAGTCAACTTATTTTTTTTAATTTTAATTTATAATATTATTTAAATAACTCAATTAATGAATATTGCTCATGATATATCAGGTATTTAATAAGGAGTTATTTAAAATATTTTAATGTAAGGTTTATTTTAAGTTTTTTTTAATAATAAAAAAATGTTTTTAAAAATAATTTTATTAAATATACCTAAAATAAAAAAAGAAGAAGTTAAAGTCTGTTATCAGATAATTAAATTTTTTTTCATGAATTGAAAAAAAAAAAAACATGTAAAGAAGAAGGCAAAGAAATAATTGAAAAAGTGGAAGATATTCATAGGAGAAAGAGAGCCGTTGTTGGAAGGATCACATGGGAAAACAAATAAGTCCGACTGACAATCTGGAGGGACAGACCTTTCAAAACAAACTAACAAACAAAACACCTTTACCTTCTATTTTGGAGTCATATTTTTTAAATTTACTTTATTTTTTACCATACAAATAAATAGTAAGAAATTAAAGAATCAGATTCTTTTAACTTTATATATTCAAGTCATGGTGATACTTTGCATATTAGCCATTCTCTACTTGATGTAAAATGAATAATGATTTGAATTACTCGATTTGTTGCAGTTTGTTGGTATTTGTGTCAGTCGCCATTAAAACTAATAAAATCTCACAAATATATTATAAGTTTTTTTTAATAATATACAATTTTAATATATTAAACTATATTGACTATAAAAAAATGTTGAAAATAATTTTATTATAATTTTTATTTTTATTTTGATAATATAATATAAATAATGTACCGCGAAGATTTTTCTGGAATTAAAGATGGAAAAAATAATAAAACCAAAATTTCTCAAATTGAATTGACGAAGGATGATAAAACTATTTTCCGTTTGGATCTATTCAATTCTAGTTTAGAGTACTTTCATTATCAACCAACTAATCTAATTTGATTACAATAAATACAAGATAAGTTAAATCCGAAAATAACATAATTTATATTTAGTGTGCAAACTAAATAATGATGTTTTGGAGTTATGACAAGTCTTTAATCAAATAAATTTATTTTGCAAGTTATATGCATTCAATGTTGCTAACATTTTCCACAAAATTGTTATCTCATTATTATTATTTTTTATTTTGTAAGTTTCAATCAATTAAAAATGTAAAAATAGGACCGTTTTAACTCAAAATAAAAATGACTTAAATTGAGAATTCTCGTTGATAACCATTTAAATAGAAACGGAGTTACAGGGGTGTTTATCGGTTCGGTGCAGAACTCAATATCAATTGCACCAATTAGGTATGTACCATGGCAATGTACTATTCTACAACTAGACTACATGTGTTTTTCTTTCTTTTCTCTTTTATTATTCAATTTGGATCAAAATATTCTAATTTGATTATTTTGAACTTTTTTTAGGGAGAGGATTTGTTGTCCTAAGTGAAACTGTCTTTTTCTGTCTCATTTATCAAAACGATGTAATTTTGATAAATTAGACAAATAAAAAATTATATATAAAAAATAAACCCTAAATTTAAATTCTAAACCTTAAACCCAAAATTTAAACTCTAAACTCTAAATCTTAAACCTTAAAAAATTATATATATGACATTTTATTTTAATATTTAAATTTCTCTTTCCTCTCTCTCTAAGTGGGACATTATCTTTAGGATAGTAGATCCGAATTCTTTTTTTTAAGCTAAGTTTGGAAGAATAAATAATAAAAAATGAATTCAGTTTTCGAGTTTAAACTAAAACTCGAAAATCAATTCGAAAACCGTATTTGAATTCGAATTGGTTTGAAATTCGATTCGAAAACCAAAAACGAAATTCGAATTCGGTTTATTCGAATTTGCTGAATTCGAATTTAGTATATTCACTTCAGACCAAATATTGAACACCCCTAACAACAATATAATATTTTAGTCTTAAAAAATACACTTAAAGATGTATAATTTCTGAATATATTTTTTTTTTTCAAACTAGGCTGTTAATGCACATTCTAAGTCTATTCACAAAATAAGGCAAGTTCGTCCATTTGAAATAGTTTAAAATTTAAATTATGAATAAAATATAAAATAAATTAATTTACCTCATTCGATGTACATAAATGTTTAATTTAAATATAAAAATCGAAACTAAAATAATATATAATACATGAGAAAATAATTTAAAACTGTAACAAATCAAAATCACATAACTTATTGATTGTTTGAGCTGGAATTCAAATAAACCACACTCATAAATCTTTTAAATATTTACTCAATCTGTGTTTTAAATTACCTCAAAAATATTTAAAATATTAATACTATTTTCTTTAATTAAACAAAAAAAAAAATCTTATATAATTATCTTGTTAGGTTATGAGTTAGATCGTAGGTTCTATATACATTTATTTAAGTTATATATATATATATAAATAAATATGAAATTTGACCTGTCTTAATTTATAAATAATATTATTATTTATAATAATATTAAAATAATATTTTGAATTTTTAAATTAAAAATAATTCAAAAAAAGGTGAAAGATCATTAATTATTATGATAATTAAACCTTAATTATAAAATTTAAATAAAAACATAAAAATAATTTGAGGTTAAAATATTATATTTATTTTACCCAAATTAAACTAAAAAATGTTGAAATTACGTGGCTTTAAACAATTAAAGAAATATCTCAAAAAATTTTATTATTTTTCAAAAAAAATTTATAGAAGTTTTGGTGAAAAAAAATGAAAAAAATGGATTCAATTCGATTTCAAATAACCTTTTTATTAAGAAAAACTAATAATCGGGTGTAGCCGAAAATGAAAAATTAAATTGCAGCAGAATTCTAGGCCATCAGATCAGCGCTGAATTTTCATCCAGCGCCTAGGAATCAACCACATTTACCGAATGTAGCTAAGCAAACGCGCACCCAGTCCGCACAGGATCGACTAACGAACCGCTAACCCCATTAGCCCGATCGCCTAGACGCAGACGGATATCCAACAGAACGCATAACAACGCGTTCATTAAATCAAAACGACGTCGTTTTAGATGTCTTCTTCGCCGATGTAGGGAGCTTGCCGGAATCGCGATCGATCATCGTCGATCCTTCTAGAAGCTCTATCTACACCTACAGTTGATCATATACTCTGATATTTTAACCTACGTGATCACCTTATCCTCGCCTTCAATAGCCATATACATAAGATCGCCACCTTAACCTAGAACTAGGCTGCCACGAATGAAGATAGAATTAGGGATAAGATCTCCGATGATCAAATTGAACTTGAATTCAACCTCCTCGATTGACCTAGTATATATACCCTCTAAGTGATCCTCTATCAATCCATCAAGCAATCAACACACTTACATCCTAAATTAAAGATTTAAGAATCCGACCAAAAAAAGATTTTTTTGGAAATCTTCTCCGGTGATCAAATCTTTGATCCAAGTTTTGGAAAAGCTTCCAACAACCCTAGGTGTGTTCTCCATCTGTTGGTATGCTTCCACATCTGTTGAATTTCAATTTGTGATTGAAAATTAGATTTTTCTAAGTTTGATTGATTTGATATGTTCTAAGGTTCAACTGTATGATTTCTTTGTTTAGAATCAATCCCTAAATGTCATGTGAACTTTTAGTTGAAAGAGATTTGATCAAATCACCCATAAACGAAAAAATAGAAAATTGGATTAAAATTCTAGATTATTTTGAAATTCATGTTCTTGAGTTTTAATCTTAATTTTTTTTTATTCAAATAGTTTCTAAACATGTTTGTAAACATGATAGGATGATTTCCAGATCACTGTAACATTATCTCGATCATGTTTGATCAAATTGATTTTTTTTTTAAAAGTTTGAATTTCATCTTCAAAAGTTGTTATAGTGATGCTATGAAGTTCTTGTTTTGGTTGTGTTCAGCTATATTCATCATTTCAAAGCTAATGAAACAAAAATTAGACCTTGAGATGGACTAATTCAAAAGATCTCAAATTCAGACCTAAAAATGGTTTTTAAAATTAATCTTTGTATAGATCGATTGATCGTGATTAGAGTTAGGGCTTTTGTTCCTACAATCATATGAGTGGATTGCAACTTACGGATCGTGATTCCATGATCTAATTTAAAAGTTATAAGACCCGCAATTCTTGACCAAATCAAGAACACTCAGTCCTATTGGGGGGATGAGGACCGAGAATCTTAGCTAAGACCGAGACCAATGACCGATCGATATTATTGAGTCGAGGATCAGTGTTCTTGAGCTAGGACTGAGGATTATGAACGATGTTCATGAGTAAGGACAGAGCACTCCCTTTAGCTTAGGACTGATTTTTCTAACATAGGACCGAACATTCTCTTAGCCTAGGATCGAGGACCTCCTAACCCTAGGACCGAAGTATCAGACCGACAAACTTGTCATTGGAGTAAGCCTCCCATGCCTAGGACCGAGTAATCCGAGTTCGGGACCGACCGAGCCCTCCGAACTCATGGATCTATGCTCTCTAGCCCTAATTCAGACCTCCCCGGTCTAGATCGAGCCTGTTTGAGCCCATATCGTCAAAACCGGACCTAGACCCTAGGACTCCTGTCCTAAGGATTGTTTGGTTCCACTTTTCAAAACCCAAAATTATTTTTGTAATATTGGAACCCTAATTCATTTTCAAATAATCCTAAAATATCAGAAATTGATATTTAAATATTTCTAGGATATTTCCTAAACAAATATTTTGGTTAAGGCCCCGTTTGGAATTTATTTTTAAATTCTAACACTTTTCTAAAAAAATCAGTGTTTTAACTCAATTTTATATCAACGCAATCGTAGGTACGCCCTTTTAAAATAATGTTCTTAAAAAAAATGTTTGACACGCAAATCAATGTTAAAACGCATCGAACCTCGAGGCACTTCGTGATCCATCGTATTTACACGTGTCAATGACACGTGCTAAGTTACCGACCAAGGGAATTCCTAGGGGTTACATATATAATTTTATTTGAGTTTGATCTATGAAAATTTATTTATGTTTGAAGTTATTAAGTTCTTGTAAAATTTCTATCATATTAGTTACATTATAATTATTACATTATTAAATATATTTCTTTTTTTTCAATATGTTTGTATTATTATTTAGAGATGATTTTGGGGACATAATACAAACACACAATCTAAATATGGGTGAGACGAATGTGTAACAACCTCATCGTCGCCTTATTCTGCAACATTTTTGTTTGGAAATAGAACATAATATACGTACGCGTCGTCATTTGAGAAGTAAGTTGAAGAAGTCGTATCAAAACGAATGTGAAATTTTTTGTTCACAATAAAACTTAAAAAAAAAACAAAACATGAATATTTCAAGTATAAGAGGAATTTGTGCTTATTTTCAGCACTAGTTAACTATTTTTAACATTTTAAACGATTTTAGATATTTATAGTGTAAATTCAAACAAAAATAAATATAAATGGAGCAATTTTAAACAAAAATAAATTAAAAAGGAATAATTTCAAATAAAAATAAATTTATAAAGAACCATTTCAAACAAGATTACGTATAAAAAGATATTTTAAACTTATGGATGTAATATTATACTTATTATCTTTTTTTAATTATTTTGTTTATGGTGGGTTATTTTAGTTACAAATATAATTATATATATTTAAAAAAATAATATATATAATATTTATTTGATAAATTAAATACTTTAATTAATAAAAATGGCAAAATTAAATAATGAGTTATTTGAAATTAATTTAATGAGTTATTTTTTTTTATTAATTTTCAAATAAGTCCATCCTCAACAAATCCTTGTGTTATTTGGAATTTTAAAATGTTATTTGAATTAAGTAAATAAAGTATAATGTAATTAATTATATAATAAATGATTTAAATATAATCTGAAATAAGCTATCCTAGAGTTATTTATGGGAAGGGCTAAATTCTAGACTACTAGTGTAATTATGGATGAACTATGTCTGAGTTTCACGTGACAACACTTTAATATTTGTCTATATATATATATATATTATCACGTGTTTTTCAAGATAAGTTTAATTTTTTAGCTAAATTAAAATACAATAAATAGACTTGTTTATTGATCTCAAAAAATGAAAAAAATAAATAAAATAGTGGCATAAGTAAATGGATAACTGATTGACCTCTAACTATCTATTTATTTTTATCATATAGTACTTTAAGAAAGTATTATAATATATACTTATTGAGTGAATTTCTATTTGGTTTCTTTGAGAACGAATAAAATGCAATAAAGTAATAGAAAGAAAAATAATCCGAAAATATTATAAAATATGTATATTACAAATATATTTAAATGAATGGCCTAAATCGTAATAGGACCACAAGAGAAAGTAATTGATGATTGGCTATTGACTAAAGAAACAAAGTCGAGCATAATTACCTTACTACCCTTACCTCTATTAAGTTACCCTAATCGATCATGGCTCTATCCTTACCCTTTATTGATTCTCCCGCCCAATAAAAGATATTATTTCATGATTGACCTAAGCCATACTGCTTCATGTCACACAAATTCTTTCATTTTTGTTTTCAAATAAAAGTTATGTTATACATTATGATAACATCTATAATTAAATATATCCATAAAAGAATATATATATTTTCAAAAATAGGTCTAGTTCCGTTAATGACTCCCTTGATTTCCATGGGTAAGTGGAGCTGTTTTTTTCCCAAGATATGTGTCAAAAGATTTCCTTCCTTATAAATAAATTTACCAATAAAAGAATAATTTTTTTTATAGCATAATAGACCTAGTTCCGTTAGTGGACTCCCTTGATTTCCATGGGTAAGTGTCATTTTTCTTTGTAATCACCACTTATAATTAGATTTAAAATAAGCTTCACCATATTAGATAGTGTCAATGGTAATGCTTCATAAAATGTGCTATTATCTTCAATGGATAGCAATCCTGAATACTAATAGTTCATTATGGATTTATTAAGTCAATGTGGAATTAGACCTAACTTTGGTATTTGGAATATTTTCAAAAATACTTTTTGTTCACCGTCTCAAATTTTGCTCAAATTCCTTCAAAGTTTGCTTCATTCATTTTTCTCCATATTGCCCAACATTTATTGAGAATCAAAGACTTTTTGAAGTGGTGATAAAGTGATATAGAGTACCTGTCTTCTGCAATTCATCAATAGTTAAGTGAGGACAATATTCATTTTAGATGCCACACTGAATTTACAATGAATAAAGAGATGTTACACTCTTTCGCATGTAGACTAAAAAAAGGAGCAATCATTTGAAACATTCAGGGTCGGTCTTCGTGTAAGCCCGAAAAGCTTTGGGGTAAGCCCGACAAGCTCTCGGGCAAGAGTAACTCACCCCAAGACAACCCATTTATTTCAAATAGTAAGATATTTAGTCAAATTTATTGTATTTTTAAACATAAAATATTGTAACGATTATTTGGTTATTGGTTCAAATTTCAAAAAAAAAATATTTTTTTTATCAATTTTTTAAACTAGAACTATGGTAACAAAAAAATATCAACATTTTTTATTGTACCGGGCCTGGAGAACCAAAACTCGGGCCAACCCTGAAAACATTTATTTCTTTTCTTCAAATTTACAATTATTAGACCATTATTACAAGTTTTCCAAATGAAGTTATATTTGATGCATTTAACTGTTCCAAAGTAACTTTCATAAATTAGATTCAACTTACAATGAACATGAAGGTCTATGAGAATCTCTTGAATCATTGTCACAAAGAAATTTGAATCTCTATTTAGTTGTGGCCTAATAAGACTGTCCTTTCTATTAAAGAATTTAATTTTGAAAGCCAAATGTCATTCAAAACTGAAATATCTTTCTTTTATTTAACAACTCTTTTCCTAATAGTAAGTTATTCCAATTCTGTGAAGAAGAATATAATTTTCTTATTTATTGTATAATCAATTGGAAACCCTAAATAATTACTTTTAATATTGTTAATTGAAACTCCAATATTATTTGCAAATCAAATTTGTTAAGTATAAATTGTACTTATTTTTTTTTTTTTTTTATCAAGAATGGGTTTTTATTCGGACAATTTGTGGCCCACATATTGGGCCGTGCATTTTAACAATGATGTTACTTGTTCTATTATGGTATTTACAACATTTTCTCTACATCATTTTAATTAATGCAATTGAGTTTTTATTTTTTATAAAAAATGTTGGGTTTATTCAATTTTTTTAATCTCATATATATTTTTTTAAATTTTCTTTTATAAGTTTAAATTAATTAGTGAAAAAACCATTTCCTATGATTTAATTGTTGAAAAAATAAGTATTGATAAGTTAAATATATCTAAATTCAATTCTAGTTAAATATGGGATGATTATTTTTTATTTTGACCAAGGGTCTAATTTTGGTATGACTCCACTTTGATTTTGAGATTTTTGATCTCCGTGATAAAATTTATGTTACTCAAGCTACTTTAGGAAGTTTAGTAATAGGTTTTTTTTTTTTTTTTTTTTTTTTTTTTTTTTTTTTTTTTTTTTTTTGTTAGATATAATATTTTCGTTACAATGTATTCAAACTACAATATACTTTAAATAATAAAAATAAAGACATAAAAAAATTAACTATTTAAATATTTCATTTATTAAAACTGAACATAGTGCCATAATTAGACACAATATTAATTTTAATTTTTCAAAATTTTGAAATCCAAAATTTTAATAATGTTAGCGGTAAGTATTTCAAATCTATTTTATTTACTTTTTAGTTATATTTGTACAGTAATCAAATACGAATATTGAAAGTGGACAACAATATACCATCTTTTAGTTTAGTGACAACAATGAGTGAATATCCTTAGTCTCCTTAAAAGGTCCTGGGTTTGAACCCGTCAGACGACAAATTCTACGCCTAATTAAAACGATAGTTAGTCATTTTCATTTTAATGCTAAAGGGCTTGAGTTTGAGCTCTCCCACTCGATGCGAGGGAAAGTGTTTAAGTGTGTTTGCGGCTATGTGCTTAACCCCCTTTTGACCACATTTTTTCATCTCTTTTTCTAGGCTAACGACAATAAGAGATGGATATCCCCAGCTCCTTAAGAGATTGGTTAAGTGTGTTTGCGAGAGCTATGTGCTTAATCCTTTAGTGACCCAATTTTTTTCGGGAGTTGTGGCTGTGAGGTATCATGTTAGTTCAAAAAAATGGAAAAAAAATTAACTAGGGTATTGTATATTAATTAAAATATGTTAAAATTTTTCAAAATGCTCTTATAGTTCAGTTGGTTAGAGCACCCGTTTAGTTAGCGGGAGGTCTTGAGTTCAACTCTCAATAAGAGCAATTATAATTTTTTTTTAATTAATTTTCAAACATTTTTTTATATTAAATTAGTTAAAAACTAACTAAAATTGGTGAAATTATTCAAAACTAAATAAGGATGTTCGAGATAATTATGAAGTGTAATTATGGATTAATCCATTTGATTGTCAAACATGGCCACTCGCAGACACGTTATAAATGCATGTGGATGGATATCATTATTTTATAATGCCATCTTTTTTTTTTATAGCAAGTCAATATTTAGGTATATTGCATTAATAAGAGTAAAAAATATTAAAATGCTATAGAAGATAAGTACATGTATTAATTAATTTGATTTGACAATCTGTTAAAATAACTGATTAATTGTAAAAAAATAATGAATTTGAATTAAATTTATAAACACATCAATGATGAAACAATGTCCAATTAATTAGATATATAATAAAGAAAATTGATTGATTAGTGAATCATAAGAGAACAAAGAAGTTTTACATTAATGTAATGTTTGCAATGATATTGTACTTATGTGATGATTATAATTCCCCACAAGTTTAAAGATAATGTTTTAATTAATAATATATTTTTTTTAAATTTAAGTATATATTCTTTTATTAGTTATCAATGTATAGAATTTGTTTTTATTTAAAAAATTAATAATATTTAAAAAAAATAATGATTTTAAAAAAGGTGATGATATATTTTTTTAAAATATTAATATATAATGATAAAATAAAAAATAATAATTTAAAAAATATATCCTCTAAAATTGGTTAGTAGGAGATTGTATTTTACTTTGTGTTAAAATCAATGACTTGTGTAATATAAATTAATGTCACTACGTGAATGAGGAGATTCGTGAACTCTCCGCTGAAAAAGTTAATTATTAAATTCACATTATTAGCAAATTATTCGATATGTGTAAGGATGAAGAAATTGTGTCACGCCAGCGAAGTAGAGCTACATGGTTAAGAGTCGGAGATAAAAATACCAAGTTTTTCTATGAGATCTCTAATGCGTAAACAAGAAATAATGTGATTAATTTGATATCGATTAAGGGAGAAGTTCATTATAGTAAACATGAAATCTCTACGAGTATTGTCAAATTTTATAAGGGTTTGTTTAAGGAGTCATTTAATGTCAGACCTAAATTGAATGATAATTTTTTTGATTCATTTAGTACAATGCAAAAGGATATGTTGAATGCTCATTTTACGTTGGAGGAGGTTGAGGAAACCATTAAGGGATGTGAAAGTGATAAAGCGTTAGAATGCGATGCATTTAGTTTGTCTTTTTTAACAAGATGTGACAATTCTTAATACTTTAATTATGGAAGCAATTGATCATTTTTTTTTATGATTTTCATCATTTGATAAGAGTTGGAACTCTAATTTGATATGTCTCATTCGTAAATCTCCAAGAACTATTAATGTGAAGAATTTTAGACATATTAGTTTCGTTTCGTCATTCTATAAGATTCTCGCAAAATGTTTGACCAACAGATTGCGAAGAGCGTCAGAGATGATCGATCATATCTAGTAATCAAATGATGTTCATCAAATGTAATCAAATCTATGATGTCGTATTATTAGTCAATGAATGCATTGACTCAGCTAATTGAAGTGGTGAAAATGTGTGCTTTTATCAAGTTAGATATCAAAAAAAGTTTATGATCATGTCAATTGAGAATTTTAAATGGATGTAATGGACAAAATGAGAATGAGTGCGAAATGGATTGGTTGCATTAGATTTTGTCTCTATACAATTTAGTTTTTTGTCATTGTTAATGAGAGTTCTCATAGATTTTTCGAGAGCTCTAAAGAGATCAGTCAGGGTGATCCATTCTCTCATTTTTTGTTTATCAGTAGTATGAAAGATCTCTAAAAAATGATGGCTTCATAGAAAACTCAGGACTTATTCGTGGAGTGAGTTTTGGGTCAAGAAGATTTTATTTTTCCATATCACATTTTTTTCGCTGATGACACGTTTTACATGGTCCAGACTATCTATATGAATTTTAAACACTTTTATGATATTTTATGGTTATTCAGTGCATATTCTGGTCTTCGAGTTAATCTTAATAAGTTAGACATCTTTTTTTTCAAATTTTGTTTCGAATAGAAGAAGAATGGGGTTGACAAACGTGTTGGGGTTTAGAGTCAGTGGTCTTTCGTCAACATATATATCTTGGTATGCCATTAGGTGTTAAATTACGATCCAAGGTCTTTTGGAGTCTGATTATCACTAAAATAGAATGTAAACTATCTAAATGGAAAAGTAAAATAATCTCAAAAGGGGGTCAGCTAATACTCATTAAGAGTGTGTTGTCATCAGGCCCGACCCGGAGGGGTAGGCAGCCTAGGCCACGACCTAGGGTCTAGGACCAAAAAGGGGCCCATTTTTTTTATATATGCTAGGTATTAGTAAGGATTTTTAGTTTCTTATTCTTTAATTTTTTTTTATTATGTTAGATTTTTTGGCCCATGGCTCTATAGCCCAAATAGAGAAACAAACTAACACTATCAGAACAAAAAAATGAAAATCCTACTGTCTGTCTCTCTCAGTCTCTGTATCATACATCGACAACGAAACCGACAACAAAATAATTTCGACGGTGACTCTATTTCGCTGGGTTGAGCCTTGAGGTAAGGTTTAACCATTAAAAGTGAAAATTTAACATCATGGTTTGATTGTTATTTATTTTTATGCTTTGTTTTGAGATTGTGTATTTGTGTGGTTAAGCCGTAAAGATCTTTGAAAATAGTTTACTTGTTTGATGGCGCCGAAAAAATATTTATCTGGATATGAAAAACGAAAAAGAAAAGAATTAGAAGAACAATTTGTTAAATCTCAAAGTGGTGCGCTTGACAAGTTTGTTAAAAGAACAAAAAAGCTTCTGATAATAAAACAAGAGATTTATTGGTTAAACTAAAAATACTACAAGTTGCTTTACCTAGTTTAGATATGCCCGCTGCTGAAATTCTTGATTTTGTAATGTCAATAGATTGCTATCCTAATGTCTCTATTGTATATCGAATTTTACTAACATTGTCTGTTACGGTAGCTTCTGCTGAAAGAAGTTTTCTAAGTTAAAATTATTGAAAAATTATCTAAGATCTTCGATGTCTCAAGATAGATTGAATGGACTTGCTATTTTATATATTGAAAAATATTTGTTGGAATATATTGATTACGATACAATTATCAATGATTTTGCATCTAAAAATGCAAGAAGAAGTCACTTTCGTGGACAATTTATGTTGCATCTTTGTAGATATTGGAAGGTTATTGAAGTTCAACGGTGAAACACAAGTGAAGTTTATGTGTAAGGCCCCAATTTCGTGCTTTCGCCTAAGGCTTAAAAAATCTCAGGAACGACACTGGTTGTCATATATGCCCACATATATGATGTCGTTATTCATTCTCTCTAAGAGTGTGACGATGAAAATATAGAGAATAATGTGCAAATTTCTATGAGGATCTTCTAATTTATCGTTTTGTTATCTAATTAGTTAGGATAAATTTAAATGTTTTAAAGATAAAGGATGACTAGATATTCGAGATCTC
Organism: Impatiens glandulifera; assembly: GCF_907164915.1. NCBI lineage: Eukaryota > Viridiplantae > Streptophyta > Magnoliopsida > Ericales > Balsaminaceae > Impatiens > Impatiens glandulifera. The sequence goes on from NC_061870.1 coordinate 24,399,715, forward strand.
ATTTCTTTTAATAAGGATCTTCTATATAAAATATTGTAGTAAATTTGTAATTTAGTCGAATAGTCTTTGGGCATCGATAATGAAATGTAAGTATGATATTGATTGGTGTAAATGGTTCACCAAAATGTCTAATTATCCAACGGAGTATAGCATTTGAAGGGAAATTTATTATATATGGAAAAGTTTTCGTGAGTAGTTTAGATTCATTGTGGGGGATGGTTATTCGATTAGATTTTGGGATGACATTTGGTGTAGAGTAATAAGTCTAGCTACGTCATATCCTGAGTTTACTTCCATTGATATATGTAGAAAAGTCACAGTTAATGACATGTTTGATCCTCGGTCTAGTGATTTCGATAGCCAAATTATATATAGAAAGAGATTAAACATTATGGAAACTACATCCCATAATATAGTTTTACTTTTGGTAGGACGCAAACAAATGTCACCATCTAAACAAGACATTATGTGTTGACAAGATATTGATAGTTTCCATATGAGACATTGCTACAAGTTATTCGCTAACATGATTCCATTTAATTTTTGTTAGGAAAAAACTTTGGAAGTCAAAGATAAAATCCAATATCTTGTTCTTTGGATGAAGCGTTATTCATGGTGCAATTCTAACGGATGACATGTGCATGAAAATAGTTGTATTATAGCTAGTCATATGTGTCACGGAGTGGTTGAATCGACAACTCATTTACTTTTGCATTATCGAGGAATGACTAGAATTTAAAATCTTTTGTGGAGTATTACTATGATTCATTGAACGATGCCCGGGTCTGTAGGTAATTGTTGGGAAGTTTTTATTGATTTAGTTGATATGACATACCTACATATTTGAGTTACTATCTCAATTATTTTTTGGTGGATTATCTAGTGGAGAGAAATCGTCGAACTTTCAATGATCGTAGTCGTCCGATCATATCATTTATAATATTATTATTATCACGCTTTATGAGATCCGTTCAAGAAAGTTACGTTTTTCTCGAAAATTTACGAGCTCGACAACTTATTGATTACCGTTTTTTCTTATTATATATATATATATTTTTTCGTGTCATGTTTTGTCGTTATATTTAAACGGTTTATTTTTTTTAATATAAATAGAATTTTTAAAAAAAAAATAATTTAAAATAAAAATATTTTAATTAATAAATTAAATAATATGATAGAGGAGAGAGAAATGATATATTTTTATTTTAATTATTCAAATCATCCAAATCCAAGGAGGTGATATTGTTATTTTGATCATGTATATATGTTATTTAACTTTATGTTATGTATGTTAAAAGATAAAAATCTAAAACAAGATTATGTAGATATAGAAAATATAAATGTAATTTAAACAAAAAGCTCTTTTCTTACAAAATTAAAGTCTCAAATTTAATTTTCATAATAAAACTAACTAAACTTTAATAAAGTAATAAATGTGCCTATGTCTCACTTATTCTTTTTCCATTTTTAAAAAGTTATTATTTCTTTTGTATTAAATAAAACTACAAAATTACAAAATACTTTAAATGATGATTTGGAAAAACAATATTATACCAAATTATAAATTAGTTTAGATATTTTATAAAAATGAAGTAAAATATAATAATGATAATACAGAGTGTACATTGAAGAGGGGTTGAAAGAAAACGGAAAAAGTGTCGCCGGTCATCGTCATCATCGTCGTCTTCTTTATGATGGATGATTCATGCACAAATCCACTATAATTTGACCACTATAATCTGATTAGGTTTAACACTCCACGTTTCTTTTCTTTTCTTTTCATCCTTTGCATTTATAAGCATTCAATCTCACAATAGACATGTCCAATTAATGTCATACATACCTTTAACTCACATCTTCAATAATCAATTGCTTTATTTATGAACTCTGATCGATCGTATCTCTGGATTCCCGCCGAGATTCATTACTGAAAATTCAGTTTCTCAATTTTAGATCTAGCAAGAGAGATGGGGAACTGTCAGGCTGCGGAGGCTGCAACCATATCGATTCAGTATCCGGGAGAGAACAAGGTGGAGATGATATACTGGTCTGTTAGTGCTCAGGAGATTATGTCTTCGAATCCAGGATACTATGTGGCACTTGTTGTAACTGCTAGGTCAGAGAATGGTTCGGTGGTTCGACAACTGAAGGTGCTCCGACCGGCAGACATCTTGGCTATTGGACATGTTTATCGGCTGATAAGTTTTGAAGGTATGAATTATGTATAAATTTTAGGTTTTGGTTAGTCTTGCATGTTATAAGATTATAACAACGGGCATGATTGTGGGGGTGTCATGCGATTTTCAGATGTGTTGAAAGAATTGGCAATGAAGAAGAAGGCAAAATTGGGGAAACTGATGGTGAAGAAGAAGAAGACATGTGATAATGGCAATAGCAATAGAAAGGTAATCTCAATTCAAGTTAGATTGATTTTATGAATAAGATGCTAATTTCTTCAAATCTCTAGCTTAATAAGTTAAGATACATTTCTTCTCAATGTTTACAATGATAGATGAGGAGATCATCATGAAATGTTTTAGACCTTGTTTTGATTTTGGGTTAATTTGAAAAATCAAATAACTCCTACCTTGCTTAATTCTGATAAGTGTTTTTGAAAAAAAGTTGGGTTATTTGAAAAATAATTATTAGTGATGATTTTTTAAGATGTGCGGATATTTTGTTGATAAAAAGATTTAAAGGTATTAATATATAATAATAAATAATAATTTTAAAATAGAGAGTATTTTTGTTAATGAATTTGGTATAATTTGATTAGAGAAAAAGAGTGAAAAATGTTTATTTTAATTGTCATAATAAACAAGTTTTTAGAGTTTGTTTGACATGTTTTTCTTTTAAGATTTTATTAATGTTTAAAAATAATTCACATAATTATCAATTATCGTTATAACCATCCAAATATTATTTTATCCACTAAAATATCCTTATTATATTTTTATTAATTTTAGATACTAAAATACATTTTAATAACTAAACAAATTCAAAATTCAAATAATTTATTCAATAATTTATCTTTTTTTTTTAATCCAAAAATAAACCCCTTTTCTTTTATTTTTGGATAGATTATTTAGATAGATCTGCTAGTTAGTTAAGTAGGCTAATTAATATTAATAGATAGCTTTGAAGTCCCCAACTCCCAACAAATACTTGGTCTGGTCCTTACAATAAAATAATAATATATTTAATAATGTCTGTTTTTTTGGTGCATTATTATTCCTTAAAAGTGGGTAGGCTATTACTATTAAATATGCTTTAGTATGCATCTCTTTGGAATCCACATAATGTGTAGATTCAGTGTATACCAGAAATTAGGAATATGGCATTATGAGTTATAACCTAACAAAGTAATTTCAGCACTTTTTTTTTAACAACCCAAATTAATTACATAAATGAATATGACAGCTAGAGGAAGAAGAAGATGATAAAGATAAAGATAAAGAAAAAGATGATCAAGATGAAGATGATGAGATGTACCACCAACAGCAGCAGCAGCAATATCACAGGCTTGGAGTTGGAAGGTATAATAATGGTCCTGTTGGGCAATGGAAACCAGCTTTGCAGAGCATTGCTGAAAATGGGACCTTAAAATCCAACTTTTAACAACATCAATCATCATCAAATCCTTCTTTCTTGATGCAACCCAAAAACCCTAATAATTAAACTCTAAAGGCAGCTTAATTAGATTATTGTTATGGTAATGATTGATATATTCTTGATTAGATTGTAGTACTATTTATCAAACCCTTAATTTAAGTACATCCTGTTATATAAATATAAATGATAAGTTTGTATTTTAATCTTATTATTGTTGGTTGAAGATGGAACTATATATGGCTCAAGATTTAATAGTCATTGATTTTCTTCTAATGCTTATGAAAGAAGAAATAATCGAACCATGTAACAAGAAATCAAGGAGGAGTGGATTGATTCTTGTAATAAATTTGAAAAAGTATATATTTTTAAAATTACTTGCCCGTGCATTTGCAAATTATAAAAAATTAATAAAAAAATAACCTTAAAAATGTGACTTTATAATTTAATTTAATATTTTTTTGTGTAATTATTAAAAAATATGACACAAAATAACAATTTGATAAACATACATTCATTTAACTTTTTTTCTCATTAGTTCACTAATTTTAACCTCATTTCTCGGTCAACCAAAATTATCATTTCTTACATAATAGACATCTCATATTACTAATATCTTAACCTCATTTTTGCACCTTATCATTTCTTACATAATAGACATCTCATATTACTAATCTCGTAACCTCATTTTGCATCCAACTATCTCAACTGTACCAATCCTTTATTACCGGTCTTTTATCTCTCGACAAATCAACCATCAATCTCTCTCGACCCGGTAATTCGGACACTTTAAAAATTAAGCATCATTATATATATATATATATATATAAAAGTTAGTTAAAAGACTGAACTTATATTGTTAAAATGTCCCGCGTTTATCAAATTTGGTGTTGAATTTAAAATATAAAGTGTTATTAGCATAGTTGGTTAAATAGTTATATTTGTTTTGTTAGGTTGCAAGTTCGAAATATATATATAACATTTTTTATTTTATTTTTAACCGTTTTAAGTTTATGGGCGGGTCAACCCACAATCCGACTCAAGTATCCATTACTTTCACATATATATTTAAATTAACCACAGCTCTCAACCCGACAGTTCAGACACTTTAAAAATTAAGCATCATTATATATATATATATAAATTAGAGAGTATTTTTTTAGAATTTTAATATATGATTAATGATTTGCAAGAATGAATCGTTAGAATAAATTAGGAAGTTCAAATTATAGAATTCGATACTTAAAATATCAAAATGTCATGATTTTAAAAAAATTCAAAATTTCCATCTGAAATATGAAACATGACATGACCCACATAAACTCTCAAATAACCCAACATCAAATAATCTCTAATTATCATAATCTAAACTAGAAAATAAATGATGATTTTTTTAATAAAAGCATGATGGATTTTCTTTAAAAAGTTTATTATTTTTGGATTGTAATGAAGACATTTTTGTTTTAACAAATAAAAGTATTCTCTAATTATCGGGTCCCATACGAAGACATGAACGGTCAGGAGATATCAACGGAAGCTGTCTTTTTTTAATTTTATTAGGGGTGATTTTGAATGAAATTTCGATTATTATTTTAGAACTTTACATTCTGTAAAATTATTAAAATATTTATTTATATTTAAAATTTATAAATATATATGTATTAGTGTCTATTTTTGAAAATATAAATAATTTGTATTTTCATTAATTAATGATATGACAATACTCTAAAACTAGCTAGCTTTTAGAGAACGAAAGAAACAAGATAAATGAAATGGAATTATCAAGAGATCCTAAAACTTTTTTATTAAAGAATATTTTGTCTTAATTATATATATATATATATTATTTTGTCTAATATTTTAATTGAAGTAATAAATTCATTATTTGTTAAAACGTAACAAAATGATGACATTTGTTTTTATAAAATTAAGATTTATTTTTTAAGTTAAATTATCAAGATTCTCTAATACTAAGATCTCATTTTTATTCAATACATTCATTGTGAGAATCAAATTTAAATAAATCTATTAAAATGATGTAAATGGGTTAGTGGTATATATTTTAATAGTAAATACTTAAATCAATTATTATATTTAGAGTGTTTTTTTTTTTTTTTTTTTTTTTTAAGTATTACTGAGATTCATTGGATGATGTCAAGTCTTTAGATAGTTGCTGGGAAGTTTGGATTGATGCGGCAGATATGACATACACATACTTACATATTTGAGTTCTCATCCTAATTATTCTTTTTTTTTTTTGGGAAAACAGTTAAAATCATTTCATTAAAATCTCAAAAGTTGGAGGGTCAAAAATTAAAGCTTGACTAATTTTAGCTATGATAAATGATGACAATCAAATGACCATAAAGAACTTGATTAGTAACAATCAAACATACAAAATACAGAGATTACAAAATTTATCAAATCATAATTATCCCAATCAGGATTTTTATTTTCATACCAACCTGATATTTCAACATGTTGTTTTCCTCTTCCCCTTCCCCTTCCTCTTGTAATAAAAAAGGGATGAACTGAAAAGGTTGATGAATACTGTCTATTCACATTTTGATTTCTTTCTTTATATGAACCCGTTCTAATTTGGTAAAAATAATTATTATTCAGGATTTCTGGGCTTTTCACATTGTTATTCTCAACTTGAATTTCGAGATCATTGTCTTTATTTCCTTAAACTTCAGCTTTGGAATTCTCTTCTTCCTCTTGATTAACCTGAGTATCTTCCTCTCTATTTTCATCAGCAACCACTTCAACTTGATTTAATTGAGAATTCTCAACTACCTCTTCAACATGATTAGGTTGAGGTTCCACCTCCTTCTTCGTACTGCTTTCTTCTTGTACATAATTTTCTTTATCTTTTGTTTACTGTTCTTTGACCACATTTTGTTATTTGAAAATAGACACCTCTGTTTTATTTTCCTGTATCCTTACTTTCTGGCTTTAACGAATTTTTTGATCTTCTTCCTTAGCCAAATTACATTTTGGGCTTGCATGTTGGAAGGTATTGCAAAAAGAGCATCTGTTTGGCCTTCACTCATAAGTGATTTCCATGACAGTAGGTTTTCATTTTCTGTCTACTACGGTCATACTTTTCGGTAGTGTGCTTCTAAGATGCAGCTCAATGCTAATTCTAGCAAATGATAGGTGTTCTCTTCCTTCAGTAATTGGATCAATGTATAATGGTCTACCCAATAAACCTGCAAAATGACTAAATGCTTCAGAATTGTACATATGTATAGGTATATTCCAAAACTTGAACAATATATGTGCAGTTTCTTTTGGCTTACTCAATAGGTTTAAGTCTTTCGACAATTTTTCCAATTTCATACAGTTGGATCTTATATATGTATGCCCATTTTCTAGAATTTCCTCTAGATTAGTTGGAGAGAAGTCGTCGAGCTTCTAATGATTGTACTCGTCCAATGTGTATTATTCATAATACTATTATTATGATGTTTTTGAGATTCGTTCAATACCAGTAGAGTCTGTCGGGGAGTTAATCGTTCTTCTCGAGGATTTACGAGTTCGATAACTTTTTAAGTATTTTTTCTTATAATGTTTTCATATAATGTTTTGTCGTTGTGCTTATACAACCCTTTTTTTCATTTTCATGAATTAAAAAAAAACTATTTTGAGATAAAAACAAATTACTTAAATCAATTATTCATGAATTATAATGGATTGGACACACACACTTTTTACCCCCCTTTACATTAAAAATGACTTTATGCTTTTGAAGTATAATTGAGTTAATTACTTATTACATGGAACCTTATATGGGCCTAGGCATGGCCCAGCTAGCCTTACCTCATGGGCCACCTGATAACATTATTATGACATGTCATTCATATGGATTAAACCTAATTAAATTCATGTTTGTTTTTTTTACAATATTTGATATTTTATCCATTACAACATATTCCTCTTTCAACGGTCGTCCATTACATACTTTGAATATCTCAATTTTTTCATTTTTCTTTTATAGTGTTTGTCAATTTACAAGTTAAAATCAAAATGAATGGACGAAATTAAATGTAATGACGTTTAAGCATTTAATTACTTATGGCATGAAATTGAAGATTAGATTGTATAAATTGCCATGAGGATGGGTTTGGTTCAAGAAAACACAGAGTTGTAACCAAAACCTGGTGTGGAGTTTAATGTTTAATCATATATATATAGAAGGGCTACAATGAAAAATTTAATGATAAAAGTTAGAGCACTTTCATATATGGTGTAAGAATTTGATAACATTTAATGGGTTTACTAACAAGAGTGTGTTTATTTGAAAAAAATTATAAACTTGTAAGAAACTATATCTAGATTAAGTTCATTGGTTGACTTATCAATCTATACATACATGCATGGACAAATCTATTTTATTTATTTAGTTCAATTTGTTTACTTGATATATATTGGCATGAATTGTAATGCATGTTTCTGATTTTCATTATGCGTTCAAGCCTTCTTCCAATCAAGAAAATCAGCTAGGCCTTCCTTCCGACCAAGAAAAATCCCGCGCGACCGAAGAAGCCTTGCTCCGCATTGATCAACGACCAAACCGCATTGACCCCAACCCAGATCATGTTCAAATCCGACCCAGCACACTCCCGAACCGCTCCTTGTGAACCGACAGTCCACTCGATGACCGGTCCAACCCAGACCTAAGGCCTATTTATTTTAAGTTAAAATTGTCAATTCCAAATACATGTCTTAGTGTTGAAATCCATCAAATTACATAATGAGAGTGTGTTGATTGATAAATTATCGAAGAATGTAGAATCTCATGGGCATTGAATGTTGGGGTGAAACAACAATCGAAAAAACTTCGGTGTTACTCGTGAGTGTTGAGATCCATCCAACGACGTGATGAGAGTGTGTTGATTAATAAACCAATGAATAAAGTAGAATCTTATGAGTATTGAATGCTGGGATGAAACAACAACTGAAACCACTTCGATGTTACTTGTATATGTTGAGAGATACATCAAATGACGGGATGACAGTAGGTTAATTAAATAACCAGCAAAGAATCTCATATGAATGGATTAAAAAAAATGGGCATTGACGGTTTGGGTAAAACAACATTAAAAAAAAAATCAGAGAATACGATAGTCGAAGAAAATAACAATATATCTAAAAAAAATTAAAATTTGTTTCTAAAAAAAATTAAAATTTGTTTTTATATTAAATATATAATAATAAATTATTAGAGCCCTCCATCAATTATTAAATGAATCATTGATGAATGTTGTTTAAAACTAAAATTGAACGAAAATGTGATTTTAATAGCATGTTAGAATAAAGAGAAAGATGATAATATTGAATATTATATATTGAGTTACATAGGTACGTCTATTATTTAGACATTATATTCAACTTAACTTATATGAAAATGAATATAATAATAATTATAATATTGTAATAATATTTTACGAATATATATATTATCTTATATTATAATCAATTACTATAACATTTTTACTCAAAAAGAGAAAACGTGTATTGTGGTTTGTTTTAATATTTATTCTCCATTGCGGGGGAGCTATTGTAGATTAAACATAAGTAAGTTATTGAATCCAAATTGAACTTCAATGTTGACTCACCTTAGTTTATCAAAAGAAAAATAAAATAAATTGAATTGAAAAAAAGGACAAAAATTAATTGTTGGTATCAGAAAACTGATGCACAATTGGAACTTACCCCAAAATATCGATCAGATACATGCATTCCCCTGTACATCTTTCTTAAAAGTTTCCTCTAATTTAATAAAATATTAATAATATACTCCTCATATTGCTAACAAAAATAGTTAATAATAACCTTTATAATTTATTCAATTACAAATATTAAGCAACAAGTATAATTTTACCACTTTACTTACATAACCCATACTTTCTTATTTAAATATTAATAATATTTTAAAATATAATTTAATTGAAAAATAAATATTATTTTGCTAAGAGTATTCGCCGCATATGCCTTCCTCTGCGCGTGTCATGTGTGATGTGTATATATATATTCTTCATCTTCTTCTTTTTTTCTTTCGATGTATAAATAAATGGCTATGGCCATGATTTGGAAACTAAGAAATGGGATTTACCCAAACGAGAATACAAGTTTGAATAATTGGGGTTTAGGGAATCAGGGTTCATCATCATGTGTGATGATGACTTCGAGGGATCATGAGGTGATGATCGGAAGAAGGATGAGATTAACATCGCCGGCGGCGGCGACGGCGAGGTGTTACGGCGGCGGTGGCGGCGATTGGTGGAGGAAAGGGGATGAGGATAATTGCTTTGTGGAGAGAATGAGGGAAGCTCAACCTTACCTTAGGTTACATAGAGGAAGTACTTTCGTTCTTCTTTTCACTTCTCAATTTCTTACCACTCATCATCACTACTTGAAGACTATCCTTGAGGTTAATTACTTCTCTTTTACTTTTTTACACTACTTTTTTACTTAAAATTAATACTACTCATCCATCCATCCTTTTACGGAGAAACCCATGTTCTATTCACTCAATTTTTCATCCATCCATCCTTTGACGGAGAAACCCATGTTCTGTTCACTCAATTTTTCTTTTCTTTCAACCGAAACCCTCTTTTATCTAGAGAACTAGGAATTAAATTCTACCCGAGCTAATTTTTTTCGATAAAACTTATCTCTATAATAATATTGTAAATCAACAAAATATACCTAATTTAGTGTCGTTAATTTCATTTAGCAATAATTATCGTTGTTAGTTTCGTTTACATACAAAATATTTTAAACTACATGCTTATACATATATCCATCTTGGCTCTATTTAGATTCACTCTGAAAATGATAGTGTTGATTATAAAACAAAAAAAAAAATATTATGAATAAAATGAATGTATTAACAAAATTAAAAAATTAGGTCTATATCACATTTCTATATAGTGAAATTTATTATTTAGCCCTATTTGGAAATGTTGAGGGGTTGGATCGAGTTTATGACATTCTTTTTTTAATTTATTTAAAATATTTTATTAAGATATTAATTTAAACGAAATAATATTCTATAATTTACTTTCATGAGGTATATATTAACCAAATTTAAATAATATATTCAGTGTTCTAGTTGTTTTCAATCTAATCAATATTATTATTTTTTTATTATTATTTAATATAAAAGATATGATTGAATTATATAAAACTTTTTAAGGTGCAAAATAAAAGAAAAAATGGTTGATCAAAATTGTTTGTTAGATGATGATAATTTGGGGTTTACATATAAACTAAAATTGGTAAGTTTACAATGATAGTGAATTTTTTCTTAATATTTATTTATGGATACAATTTATTTTGTTTTGTATAAAAACTATTTTTTAGATAGTATTATATTTTGAATCATTTTGAATACTTGTGTGTTCTTAATGTAGAGTTTTTTTAATAATAATTTAGATGAATAAAATCCACCTAATAATGATTAATAAAAAAAACATTACTGAAAATAGATTTTAAAAAGAAAAAAAAAAAAGTGGATGATGAATGATCACTATTGATTAGTGATCAAAATCTAAACATGAGAGGTACAAAACATTTTCAATCGCATCTATCAAACACATCAAATGTGTCGATTTCGTATTACAAAAGACATTCAATTATTCATCTCAATAAATGTAATTGATATTAATTAATTATGACATCATATATATATATATATAAATAAAGATCATGATAATCCTTTTCCCAATTTCTCATGGCTTTAGCTTCTAACTAAGAGTCAATTTGAAATTTGGCCTCCTTTTCATTCAAATTATAATTTGTATTTATTCTTATTCAGTCTATTTGACAATTCTCTCATTTTTTTTAAAAATCATTTTCATTCAAATGATTATGTATTATGTTAATAATCTGTATTTAAATATAAAAAAAATTATTAACTCGTGGGTAGCTCATTTATAGAAGAACAAAGATCTCAAACTATTTTCACTAAAAACGCCATAAGTTACGAGAATCGTGGTAGTTTTGAAGCCCCTAAATCTTTTTCTTCCATTAGTTCCATCTGTGTCCCTGAATTTGCAGGATATTTCTCTGCTTCATGGACTAGGAGTCAAATTTGTAATTGTTTCAGGGACACACATACAAATTGACAGGATCTTGAAAGAAAGAGGTAGAGTTTTACATTTTTTATCTTTGATTTTTATTTTTTAGATTTGTACAAAAGCATGAAACATGTCATATTAATGATGTAGGAAAAGAACCCAAGTATGTTGGTCAATACAGAGTCACAGACTCTGATTCTCTTGAAGCAGCTATAGATGCATCAGCAAGAATATGCAATATGATAGAGACAAAGTTGTCTCCTGGACCATCCTTAACTCATGTCCGTAGACATGGTAGCAATAGAAATCATGTTGGTGTCCCTGTTGCTACAGGAAATTTTGTTGCAGCTAAGGTAATTACAAAATGTACATAATTTTTCAAAAAAAACTTTCTGATCTGTTATAAATTATATTAGCAGAGAAGAGGAGTTGTGGATGGAATTGATCATGGAGCAACAGGTGAAGTAAAAAAGATAGATGTGATCAAAATCCTTAAGGAACTTGATAAAGGGCAGATAGTGATGTTAAACAATTTTGGATATTCCACTTCTAGTGAAGCTTTGAACTGCAAGTATGTTTACATTCATCACTTACATTCATCAAACAAGACCTTAATGTGCTGATTTCAACCTTTGTATTGTAGTTCTTATGAAATTGCGACAGCTTGTGCCATAGCTCTTGGAGCAGAAAAACTTATTTGCATAATAGATGGACCAATAGTTGATGAATGTGGACACCTTATTCGTTTTCTAAGCCTTGATGAAGCCGACAGTTTGATACTCAAACGTGCAAATCAAATCGAGATAGCTTTCAAGAATGGTGTTGGTTTCAATAATGGAAACGGATTCTGGTGTTCTTCCTCCAAGGAACATGGTTTTGAAATTGGATTAGCTGCTGCAGCTTATGTTTGTAGAGTAAGTAACTTAACAATATATCTATCATTACTTGATTTTCTTTCAATTTACATTGGAATTGGTTTTCCTTTAGGGAGGTGTGAATCGAGTTCATTTATTAGATGGTACTATTAGTGGAGTCTTATTGTTGGAACTTCTTCAAAGGGATGGAGCAGGGACCATGGTTGCTAGGTAATGTTAAGTTAAGATTTTGTAATGTTTAATTATAAACTCATAGAGTGATTAAAACTCTTATTTTTTTGTAAATATGTTAGTGATCTTTATGAAGGAACAAGGGTAGCTAGAGTGTCGGATATTGATGGGATAAAGCAAATTATACAACCTTTAGAAGAGTCTGATGAACTAGTGAGGAAGAGTGAAGAACAGGTGGGAAGAATTGATGTTGTTTGAATTTAATTATATTATTTTTGAATGATTTTGAGTATTATTGTAGATGGTTAAAGAAGTGGAATCATTTATAGTAGTTGAAAGGGAAGGGCAAGTAATAGCTTGTGCTGCTCTATTTCCATTCTTCAAAGACAAGTGTGGAGAGTTAACAGCTATTGCAGTTTCACCTCAATGTCGTGGGCAAGGGCAGGGGGATAAATTAATCGGTTGGTTTTATTTTATTTTATTTGGGTTTTTTATATTAGATTTGATTTAATTTTGATTTGACAGATTATATTGAGAAGAAGGCGTCGTCGCTTGGGTTGGAAATGATTTTCCTATTAACAACGAGAGGGACGGATTGGTAAGGCAATTTTTTCATTAGAAAATTGAACTAATGAATGATGTGAGTTTATGTTAATAATAGGTTTGTAAGACGCGGTTTCTCAGAGTGTTTACCCGAGAGTAAGAGGAACAAGATTAATTCGTCTCTAGGAGCAAAATACTACATGAAGAAGCTATTTCCTTTTGACAAAATTGGAAGATTAAATAGTAATGTAAAAACCGCCATGTATAATTAATTGAATCTAGTTTCTTTTGGGACATAAAGTCTTAATTGTAAAATTAAATGAATTGTTAGTATTATGCTTTATGTTTTCTAGTGTTACAATGTTTGATTTTCACTTAAAAATGCCTTAAATTAAAAATCATAATAATAAAAGTTGTTTGCTTCTAAATAAACAACTATGAACATTAATAAACAATCAATCTTTTGTAATTATTTTATTATACTAAAAGATATATTAATGACAAAGAGAAAACAGAAAGACATGATTGGGATATATAACATGCTTTTCCTACTCCCAGTTTTATCTTCAATTGGGGTAAAAAAAGGAAATAACAGGAGAAGAACAAGTATCATCATCATCATTCATTTATTAGATAGAACAAATATCAACCATCTCATAAGAGATTCACCATTTATAATAATAAGCAAACCCAGTTGAAAAATGAAAAAAAGCCATCAATGGTAGAAAGTCAATTATTCCTCCATTACTGAAAATCAGTTTTCTTCAGGCTTAGGTGGCCCCTTCCATTTGAAATTGTCTGCATAAGCTTTAATCTGTATGTATAATCATAAAGCAGACAACAACAAATGAGAGCTGTTTTCATCCAGGTCACGATTTTCAAATAAGACCGTGATTGTGACAAAATGTTAGTTTCCAAATAGGCTACTCTAAAATCAGATTAACTATTACAGGGAGTAAGAGAGTAGCAAGATGAAATTAAATGGAGTAGTTTCATACCTTCAAGAGAGGAGTGTGAGGTTTCTTGACCTGCATAATGGAAGTGGTCAAAAGGTACTCACAAGTATGAAATACAAAGAGTTGAAGGAAATTTAACTAGTCAAGTGTCTACAAGTTAACAACTATACATAATATGGCCTCTCTATATCAGGAATGCATAATCTATGTTTACACAACCTATTTCGAAAACTTTTTTGATTTTGGATCTGGAATCTGGATCCAATTAAGAACTGCTAATAAATCTGTGTTTGACTAAGTTATGTTCCATTTGTGATCGAATATGGGTCCACATCCCGATGAGATATCTAAAACAAAATTGGTTAACTCTTCATTCCCTTTCGGGTACTACTACTAATACACAAATATTGAGGGTATACATACATACATACATAAATATATACTGTTTTCCTTATATATGCATTAAGTATATAACTAAACCTCCACTGAGCTAAAACAAATCTCACAAACTATCTAAACAACCTAATACACAAAACATGCATTGTATGCCTTAAGCTCAGCATGATCAACACAGTGAAAATAGATAAAGCATGAGAAAATGAGATATTGCATACTCCATTTCTATCACCTTTTCTTCACGGGCATTGTACTCATTTTATTGTATACTATATGAGAATCAAATGATTAAATATTATTTAAACAACTTACAACCAATGAATCTTTACAAACTTTCTACTTAATCTTCACTATTACACAATATTTTCTCATATGTGGTGGCGCAAGTAATAATTGTAGAGAATTGCATTAGTTTAGCATCGTTTACCGTGTATCCCCAACCATGTTTCTCAGCAAATGCTTTAGCAGCTTCTTCACTGTCAAAAGTCAGTGCAGCCTCACCAACATTTGCATATGGGTCCCCTGTCGATGTCCAACCCATCAATGGATTTTCCCACCTATAATTATGTCAGAAAGTATAAGAACATAATGGCTTAATTTTCTATGAAATCAAAACTGAAACAAAATTAAAACTCTCGCATATATATTCATCATCTTCAACAATAACCCAGTCTCCAAATCAAATGAAGACTCTCGCAAATGTAGTACAACAAGATTTTTTTTTCATTTGAGACTCTGGAGGAGACTAGTACACTAAGATATTTACAAGAATGATGAGGAGACTTTCAAAAGACAAAGGAAGTATAGGTATTATTACATCATATGATGCAAGCAAGAAAGGCATTCATAGTTCCTCATAACAAACATATCCAGAGAACGGACATCAAATAGAGCAACATACAGAGCAAGTACATTTCAGAAACTAAGCTACCTTGAAACGTTTTATATAATTAAAAGGACCATCTCAAGGCACCATGAAGCTGCAACATTTTCTAAATTCTGAACAATAGGGTTCAATAACCAGGCTTCAATTCAGTATCTAAAGATTCTAATCAATCGAAAGAGCTCAAGTATCAACAATCATCAAATTTGAATCGGTTACAGGTGTTTCTGACCTCTAGCTCTAGAAAAGGGTTTTACCATAATCAGGAGTTTTCTCCTCCTACATTGCTTCTTCAAACAAACAATTTCGTCAATCTGCTCATTCATCAATCTACAAAATAATATTCTCATTTAAACTTATTTTCCTAATTTTCTTTAAGTCATCTGTCTCTCCAGACCTTAGGTTCACCTGGTAACAATCAACTTAAAGTTCAACTTGGAAAAAGTCTAAAAATCTCCTTAAATCACTCTGTCATTCAAATCAATATCTACATTCTTGCACCTAAGTGCATGCTTCTGAAACTTGAGTTCTTAGTTATAAAACTAGGGACAGGATTCAATTAGACACAGGGGAACTCTACTTGTGTTTATTTGACTCTCACTTTTTTTCTCTTTTCAATCTCTGAATTTCACCAATTGGGTAGAAAGGCAAGAAAACCAGGACACCATAAAGGGCAGGACAAGGTGCAATTGGACGTTTCCATAGTTAAACATCCCACAGTTTTTTCTCTTCTTTTTTTAAATCAGGGTTTAAGGCTCTCCACATCCCACAGTTTCTATTTGAAGTTCTTCAATTTATAAAAAGTCAGTTTAGAGTAATAGATTCAAGATATAAACAAAAACCAACTCCAACAGATCCTTCTAAGGTTAAGCAAGTTAAACATAAACAAGTATAGATCCACCAATGTTCTACACAAAAAGCAGTAAACCTATATAACAGTAGAAAACATACTTCTGTGTTGACAGGAAATTGATCTTCCATCTTCCAACTCTACCTGATCCTTGTTGCGAGGCTGTTCGGGCAGGAGAAAAGATTAAAACCTGCCAATAAACATACCACCACATTGAATATCAAGCACTCAATTCGCACCATTATCGAATACGAAATGGTATCTGAATCACTTAGCAATTTCCAATTGCAAACTCCACAAAATTAAGAATATGATATTGATTCTAAGATAAAGAGTGGTCTTGGACTAAGATCTAACATCGTTATGATTGAGAGAAGGAAAAAGTACCTTTCTTTTGAGGTGTTCATCGGGAATGCCCGAAACTATCCCGACTTCTCCAGGATAGACCTCGACCAAGGAATCCGATGCGTAACTTCTGGAGATTGGAGAAAGAAAGAGTCGACAAGTGCCGCGAGCAGGATTAAGCAAACGTTGCAGAGAGTACGCCATTTTCTATCACAAAAATTAGGGCAGATCCTAAGGAAGACGAACACACACCCAATTAGAGAAGAAGAATAACATTTTCTAGATTATTGACACCCAAAATCTAGTATTAGACCCTAATCTTACGATATATAACCAATTGGACCCTTAACGTTTTTACACATTCAAAGAAAATACATACCTTAATTAATTTTATAGCAAACAAATACATCAAAATAAACATATATATATAAAAAAAATTCTTGCTAAATTTATTGATGTGACAAGCCATCTAAATGTCACATATTTATTATATAAATAGGTATATTATTCTCTTGGTGTTATTGATAAAGAATTTTAGGATATGAATAAAAAAAATAACTTTAAATTAAAAAAAAAAATTGTAAACTTTGTATAATTTTCCTATCTTAATGTGGACTTGTTTATCTATTTAGGAAGATTTTGTGTTATTTTTTGAAATGTCACATATTATTATCATTGTTATAAAAAAAAAATTGTTTATAGACCATTTTTTGGGTAAACATCGGTCCAATTGATCTAACCGGTTGAACCACTTGATCGGATTTTAAATTTAAATATATTAGTATATAAATTGTATATATAATCACTTAATATATGCAAAAATAATCAAATATAGACTAATTAAACTTAATATTTTACCAATTAATTAATATCACACTAAATATTTATAAGTTCATACCATCATAACAACCATCACACCAAATATACTTAAATAAGTCAATAATATTAACCACAACATTGAAATGACTTACTATATTTTACTAACTATAAACAAGGGAGTATCTTTGTACAAAGCTATCGGGCTACCGTCCGGGTAGCTAAAATATTTTGTTTATATATAGCAATATAGGCGAAAAATTTTGTCGCTATTAATGGATTTTTGTCACTAAAAATAAATAGTAACAGTAACACGATGTTTATTTTCTTTATTTGTTTATCTTATTATCATTCTATCCAAGTTAGATTTTGTGAAATAATTTTAGCCCGAATATATTTTAAATTATAATTCCGCCTTTAATTATAAGCGATAGAATATATATATGTGAAACAAGTCAAATATGCCAGTGTAGTAACTATGAGGTGGACTTATTTATCTATTTACAAAGATTTTGTGCTATTTTTTGAAATGTCACATATTATTATCATTGTTATAAAAAAAATTCTTTCATAGACATTTTTTTGGGCAAACTTGGGTCCATTTATCTAACCGGTTGAACCACTTGATCGGATTTTAAATTTAAATATATTAGTATATAAATTGTATATATAATCACTTAATATATACAAAAATAATCAAATATAGACTAATTAAACTTAATATTTTACCAATTAATTAATATCACACTAAATATTTATAAATTCGTACAATCATAACAACCATCACACCAAATATACTTAAATAAGTCAATAATATTAACCACAACATTGAAACGACTTACTATATTTTACTAACTATAAACAAGGGAGTATCTATGTACAAGACTATCGGGGCTAACGTCTGGGTAGCTAAAATATTTTGTTTATATATAGCAATACCGGCGAAAAATGTTGTCGCTATTAATGAATTTTTGTCACTAAAAATAAATAGTAACAGTAACACGATGTTTATTTTCTTTATTTGTTTATCTTATTATCATTCTATCCAAGTTAGATTTTGTGAAATAATTTTAGCCCGAATATATTTTAAATTATAATTCCGCCTTTAATTATAAGCGATAGAATATATATATATATATATATATATATATATATATATATATATATGAAACAAGTCAAATATGCAAGTGTAGTAACTATGAGGTGGACTTATTTATCTATTTACAAAGATTTTGAGTTATTTTTTGAAATGTCACATATTATTATCATTGTTATAAAAAAAATTCGTTCATAGACATTTTTTTGGGGCAAACTTCGGTCCAATTGATCTAATCGGTTGAACCACTTGACCGGATTTTAAATTTAAATATATTAGTATATAAATTGTATATATAATCACTTAATATATACAAAAATAATCAAATATAGACTAATTAAACTTAATATTTTACCAATTAATTAATATCACACTAAATATTTATAAATTCGTACAATCATAACAACCATCACACCAAATATACTTAAATCAATAATATTAACAACAACATTGAAACAACTTACTATATTTTACTAACTATAAACAATGGAGTATCTATGTACAAGGCTAGGCTATCGGGGCTACCGTCCGAGTAGCTAAAATATTTTGTTTATATATAGCAATACCGGCGAAAAATGTTGTCGCTATTAATGGATTTTTGTCACTAAAAATAAATAGTAACAGTAGCACGATGTTTATTTTCTTTATTTGTTTATCTTATTATCATTCTATCCAAGTTAGATTTTGTGAAATAATTTTAGCCCGAATATATTTTAAATTATAATTCCGCCTTTAATTATAAGCGATAGAATATTTATATGTATGTGAAACAAGTTAAATATGCAAGTGTAGTAACTATGAGGTCATATCAAAATTAGAAATATAATAAGTTATAAGAGAAAAGATCTAAACAAAATTATCGGTTGTGATGTTTTATAATTAGCAATATCCCATTCAAACCTAAGCAACTTTTACAAGTAATCACTCATTTTCAATTCATAGCATCACCATTTAATCTCTTGTGCAAAATTGTTACCTAATTAAATTAATCATTAATTAAACAAGATCTCAAGACTAAGAGATACAAATATACAATTAATCCAAAGGAATTCTTAAACTAACTTCTTAAATATGCAAAATGCATTTATTTGAATATTAGCAACAACATATGAGTCGAGAGTGATTAGGGCATAAAATTCTAATATATTAATTTATGTTCATATGTAATCAATTTACATATTAGGGTATGTCTAGGTTAGATTTCAAAAAATAAAAAATAAACGACTATTTACACAAACTAACTTAGGCGTCGACCGTGACTATTCGACCGTCGACGAACCGAACAGTCGACGAACCTACCGTTTTCGCCACTAAAGAGATTAGAGAGTACCGACAGAGCCGCCGCGAACCCATGCAAAATAAAAAATTGTAACCCACAGAATTTAATAAAATTATACTATTTGATAAAAGGCAGTATTACAAAATATCAACCTTTTTAATTTATCAATATATATAATGATAGTATATACAACTAGTTATTACGATAATAATTGAATTAAATGAAATGAAATTCAAATTTTGTTTATTTTCAATCTTCTTTTTTAAAACACATCAAATTGTTTCAATAATATTTTATTTTATTTTATTTATTCATTATTTTTTTATTCTAAAAAGTATAATATATATTTTAAAACATACATTTTATAATTTAATTTATTCATCTTCTCTTATTACTTTGAAATATATATAAAAAATAAATAAATATATTAACCAGAGAATATATATATATATATATATATATATATATATAACTTAATATATAAAAGAGAGAAATTATTAACAGAGAAGTATAAAAAATAACATTTTTAATTTTAGGGAATGTTAGCAAGTTCTAATCAGGCATCCATATTATTGTAATTTTTTTTTCTCCTTACGATCATACTTTATATATATATATATATTAAATATATAATTATAATATTTACTATATTTTTTTTTATAATATATATAAAAATATTAATATAATTGAGAAAAATATGTTAATTGATTTATAATATATATTTATTAAATAAATAATAATACTTTTAGAAATTAAAAAAATTTGAAACCTAAAAAATGGTGGCCTTATACCATTGCTTGCATTACTTTGTCTGAGTATAGGGTAGAGAGACATATGAAAATGAGAAAAATTCTCTTTTTTTTTTATTTTATTTTATTAGGGAGAGTAAGAAATCCAAATATATTGAAGTCAAATGTATTTTAATGTACAGAGCTCGGGCGTGGCTTGGCCCGGATTCTGGTAGATCTTTGTCACTGAAGCTGATTCGGGTATTCTCTCTCCATGTTCCGATTAGATTCACCAGCTGATCTGGGGTGGTGCTTGCCGGCACATCGAATTTATGAAATTCTTTGAGTAGAGCTTGCCGGTGTTCCAAGGACAACATCAACAACCCCATATGGACAGATTGACATTAGTTTTTTTTAGCTGGTTCAACATGGCTTCGGCCCCGGTTGATCGCTTTCAAAAAAAGTTGAACGTTACTATTTTATCAAATTTGTTTAAAAAATTAAGTTTAGTGGGAGACATTCCTAGTTATAATAGAAATACATTTTATAGTCTTTAATAAAAATAAATAAATATGAACATGTTGTATAAATAACTATTATATACTATAAATTAATATTTCAAATAATAAAATTAGAAATGATAGAGAAGAGAAATGACGGACAACAAACAGTCCAATCTGATTGGTTAAAAAAACAAAAAAAATTATCAAATTTCACTTTTTTATTTTTCCAGTCAATAACGTGATGTCACGTCATTTCTTTCAAGTCCGTTCCCTAATTTCACACCCTTTAAAAACAAACAAATATATATATTTAATTTTTGATAAATATTTATCATTTAAATTTATAATATTATTATAATTTTATATTTTATCTATATAACATATTTTCTATTATATATTATATAAATAACTATTATATATTATAAATTAATAGTTCAAATAATAAAATTAGAAATTATAGAGAAGGGAAATGACGCGACAATGCAACGTGATTGGTTGAAAAAACAAAAAAAAATATTAATTTTCACTTTTTCATTTTTCCAGCCAATATCATTTCTTCCACGTCTCCTCTCTAATTTCACTCCTCTAAAAACAAACAAATATATATTTAATTTTTAATAAATATTTTTCATTTAAATTTATAATATTATTATAATTTTACATTTTATCTATATAACATATTTTCTATTATATATTATAAATTAATAGTTCAAATAATAAAATTAAAAATTAAAGAGAAGGGAAATGACAGGACAATGCAATGTGATTAGTTGAAAAAACAAAAAAATTATCAATTTTTACTTTTTTATTTTTTCAGCTAATAACTTGATGTCACATCATTTCTTCCACGTCTATATATTTAATTTTTGATAAATATTTATTATTTAAATTTATAATATTATTATAATTTTACATTTTATCTATATAACATATTTTCTATTATATATTATAAATTAATAGTTCAAATAATAAAATTAAAAATTATAGAGAAGGGAAATGATGCGACAATGAAATGTGATTGGTTGAAAAAACAAAAAAATTATCAATTTTCACTTTTTCATTTTTTCAGCCAATAGCCAATAACGTGATGTCACGTCATTTCTTCCACGTCCCTTCTCTAATTTCACTCCCTCTAAAAACAAACAAATATATATTTAATTTTTGATAAATATTTATCATTTAAATTTATAATATTATTATAATTTTACATTTTATCTATATAACATATTTTCTATTATATATTATATAAATAACTATTATATATTATAAATTAATAGTTCAAATAATAAAATTAAAAATTATAGAGAAGGGAAATGACGCGGACAATGCAATGTGATTGGTTGAAAAAACAAAAAAATTATCAATTTTCACTTTTTTATTTTTACAGCCAATAATGTCACGTCATTTCTTCCACGTCACCTCCCTAATTTCACACCCTCTAAAAACAAACAAATATATATTTAATTTTTAATAAATATTTATCATTTAAATTTATAATATTATTATAATTTTACATTTTATCTATATAACATATTTTCTATTATATATTATATAAATAACTATTATATATTATAAATTAATAGTTCAAATAATAAAATTAGAAATTATAGAGAAGGGAAATGACGCGATAATGCAATGTGATTGGTTGAAAAAACAAAAAATTATCAATTTTTCACTTTTTCATTTTTCCAGCCAATAACATGATGTCACGTCATTTCTTCCACGTCCCTTCCCTAATTTCACACCCTTTAAAAACAAACAAATATATATTTAATTTTTGATAAATATTTATATTTATAATTTAAATTTATAATATTATTATAATTTTACATCTTATTTATATAACATATTTTCTATTATTAAATAAAAATAATTATATTATTAAAAAAAATATATGTATAACAACAAATATTTAAATAAAATAAAAATTATATTTATGTATTTTATATTTATTTAATAATAATATAGAGATTTTTTTGACAATAAAAATAAATGAGTCCTAATTTACTCCATAGGCATAAGTAAGGGGTTTATTTTTGGCGAAATTTTTTTTATTTCCATTAATATCAAAAACGACGCACCTTGAAATAGGGTTCTTGAGGCGTTTATTATTGGCCATAACTATGTGATAATTCATTCTTGAGACTTCTGATAGCTGATCTGCTCGATTTCGGTCTGTTCGTTTCCCTTGGGCTATCTTATCAATGTATGTTCTTCCATTTCTTTGTGCTAATCTATACAATCTTTGATTCTGTTGATGCAATCTCACAGATTCTTTCCGATTTATCTTTCTTTACTGTAATCAGTTGTCATAATTTTCTTGTTCTTCTTATCATTTTGGCCCTTTTATCTTCTTGTGATTAAGATGAATGTCTGCTAGCTACATTTGGGTCTTGATTGTATGTGATATCAGAACAGAGTCTTATTCTTATTCTCCATATTTTACAGTGATTGACATGAAACAGAATGGATT
Source organism: Impatiens glandulifera (assembly GCF_907164915.1). Taxonomy (NCBI): domain Eukaryota; kingdom Viridiplantae; phylum Streptophyta; class Magnoliopsida; order Ericales; family Balsaminaceae; genus Impatiens; species Impatiens glandulifera. The sequence continues at coordinate 24,423,325 of NC_061870.1, forward strand.
GTAACTGAATATTTGGTCTATAAGCTTGTTTGATTGTCTTTTGAATTTGTTTATAGGTTACTTATAAGAAAATTCTATTTGATAATTGATTATTTATGTAGATATAAGTAGAATATTTGTAAAGTTAACTAATTAGGTTAATATATTTGTAAAATTTGTTCAGAATCTTGTTGATGGGTGCTCCCAAGCAGAAGTGGACATCAGAGGAAGAAGCTGCTCTTAAAGCTGGAATTGCAAAGTATGGGGCTGGAAAATGGAGTGCTATACTTAAAGATCCAGAGTTTTGTTTTTCTTTGTCTTTGCGATCAAATGTTGACCTAAAGGTACGTCAATTCACGATTCTGATTTGTTTTAAACACATTTCGTTAAATTGATTCATTCATATTATTTTTATTCATTGTAGTTTGTTAAATTGATTCATTCATATTACCTTTACTAGTTTACATCTTTGTTCATTGTTTGCACAGGATAAGTGGAGAAATATTAATGTGGCAGCAAATGGGTTTGGTTCCCGTCAGAAAATTAAAACTATTTCAAGAACCAGCCAAAGTATAAAGGAGGATGATGATTCTAAGGCAATTGTTGCGTATGTTCAGAATGAGGATGATGTTTATGATGATGTAGCCCCTCTTACTATTTGTGCAGCATTACCTTCTGACGATTGCTTCAAAAGGCAAATTCCAAGGTCATAAGAATCACATAATTTTGCATGTGCTGTTGTTTATATGTTTAACTACATTAGCTTGTGCTCATATTTCTTGTTTTCATGTGTTGGATGAAGTGACAACCACTTTTGCTCTTCCCTATTGCTTCAAAAGAGCTTCATGCTTATTTTCACTCAATGCTGAATAAAATATTTGTTTGTAGGTTGGATGATGTGATATTGGAGATTGTTACTAAGTTGAATGAGCCTCGTGGTTCTAGCAGAGTGGCAATTGCAACACATATAGAGGTATAATTGATATTTTTCAGATCAGAATGTGAGATTCTTACATGTTTGTAGAACTTTTATCAAGTAACATTTTCAATGACCTAGTTCTTTTAGTTGGGTTTGCTTACTTGCTTGGCTAGTTACAGTTAATTTAGTTAATGATTTGATTTAATGATTCGAAACCCTTCATCAAACCCTTGGTGTCCATCAAATTTCAACAATACGATTGAAATTATTTTTTTACTCTTCATATATGATGGGGGTGAATCCTCATGTACTCGAAAGGCCCTTTGTTTGATAGTCATGGATTACAATTATTGAACAATATAAAGTAAGGGGTGTTTCCATATCTCCTCATGGACCTTCTCGTGTTGAAACCTTGGTGCATTATGTTTCTGTAATTAATCAGATGATATATTGTTAGGATAAATATATTAATTGTGATGAACTTTCAAGTTACAGAGGTTTCGTTTTATTTTTAGTAAAATAGTGGCCAGAAATAGATAAGTATAATGGAACCCGGATGCATAGCGAAATAGGATAAAAAAGACAATATGACTTTACTTGCTTCCTCTTTCAAATGTTTTTTCATGCTTCATGAATTTATCAGATGCAATTTTTGTAGTGAAACGTGGCTATATATTTTGTAGGAGCAATTTGTGGCACCTCCAAACCTGGAAAAGCAGATGGATGCAACTTTAAAGCACTTAGTCGGCATTGGGAAACTAATTAAGGTAAATGTATCCTAAAACTTAATTTTATTTATTTGAAAAGTTATAACATGTATATACATGACTTTTCTCCAAATCTGACTTGTTGAGAAGTGATTTCTTACATATAATCATCTAACGATGAATAGATAGTTGCAAGCAAAGAAACAGGAAAATGGAATATTACATAATACCATCATTGATATCTCCCCAAAATATAGAATGCCTCAACCATTTGCATAACTCATGGGCAGACTTGACACATTGATGTTAAAACATCAAAATATCTCTTACAAACATAAAATACCTTACCATTTGCAGAGTTCATGAGAAGACTTAACATACTGTCTGTTGATAAAGAAAAACATTTGTAATCAAAGAACAAGAGAACTTTGTCATTATCATATGCAGGACTTCTTTAGATTCACATGATAATTATATGTTTGAGAACATGATTGCTGTGGTTGGGGACCAACAAGTGCCATACCAAGACTTCGCAAAGATAACTTTCATTTTTATTTAACTTGTACAAATGATGAACTAGGGAAGCAAACAACTTGTAAGAATCTTTAGGCCCCATACCTAAACAATCATTGAAATCTTATGTATGATTAATTCTTACTTCAATAAAATTGATAATTTCTACTCTGTTGCTAACATAGTAATTTTGATTGACAGGTCAAACATCACTACAGGATTGCTCCATCTCCTGGATTATTTCATGCAAGAAAAGGAGACTCCTCTTCCTCCTTGCAGCATGTGGAGGCACATAAGCAACAAGCTTCTCCTCCAAAAATAGACATGAGCGAAATCAAGATCCTTACTAAGTCGCAGGTCGACACAGAGCTAGAAAGTATGAGAAACATGAGTGCTCAACAAGCTGCACTTGTAGCTGCACGAGCAGTGGCTGATGCAGAAGCTGCCATTGCTGTTGCTGAAGCTGCAGCAAATGAAGCAGAGAAGGCAGAAGCTGATGCAGAAGCTGCACAAGTTTTCGCTGAAGCAACTATGAAGGCTCTGAAATGCAAAACCGTTTGTTTCTGGTAAAAAAATAAATCTTCAAATTTTAGATTACTTTCGGTTATACATATATATTATATATATGTTTGTTTCATTTGATGCAGAGTTTGAGAATTTGAGACTAGACAGCAATCTCTTTTGCTAAAAGTTACCAACTTGATCGTGTTACCTTTCTTCTTTGGTCATTTTCTTTATGTAATGGATTGATAGATATGCAAGCTTCTGTAAATGAGTTTGAGATTCTATTTTATTAGTTGCAAGAGAAAGAATTATGTATTAGTTTTTTCAGATTTTATGAAGTTAAGATAGATTACATAATTGGTAATATTTGTAGACAGTGATTGACCATACAAATTTATGTTTTTTAAGGCTGTTGTTGAGCATTGACAAATTTTCTGATATTTGTTCTATATTTCGTTTTCTTTGCATACTACAAAATTTAAATTCTTTTAATAAAATGATTTCTTTTAAAATATGATTAGAAAATTCCTCAAAATGCCTTGGGATGTACTTGTTATGTTTAGTTCACTAAATTTTATTTGATATTTTTATTTAAAAATAAAAATTAAGTTAGATGTTTTTTTAAGAGAAAGAATACTATATTTATCTTATTTGTGTTCATTTTTTAAATTTATCATAACTTAAAAATTTATTTTCAATATCCATGATCTTATAAATTTTGTCGTATGGAATAAAAAATAAATGTTATTAAGTTTGTAAATTTTGTCGTGTATATAAATGTTATTAAATTTGTAAATTTTGTCGTATATATCTAAATGGAATAAAAAATAAATGTTATTAAATTTATTGCGATCTCATCTAGATACATAAGTATTTATTTATTATTAATCTAAGTCATTTAACATGTGAATTTCAACTTCAACGTGACTTTGTTTCTTTTTAATTTAAGAATTAGTTTATTTTGATCGATGATTCATAAAAAGGTTGCCATTGTTTCTCAAAAACAAGTTTTTAAGGAAGAACATTGATTGTCAAGCTTATATCGAAATCAATGTTCTGAGGTGCTGGTTCTGATTTAACGACATAGAATGAAGAATGATGGGTTTGCGACATAGAATGAAGAATGATGGGTTTGCGGGTTATGATTAATTATAAGATACGAGTAATTATAAGATATGAGTTGATAATAGTTGGCTTGATATCGGCGTTTGATGCTGCGTATTAAGCAACAATGGCGAAAACGACAAATCAGTTTGGTCAGGTTTAGCTAATTAAAATATTTTAAATAGTTATTAATTTAATATTAATAGAATGATTTTATTATGATTTAAGTTATTAACTAATCTAAGTAGAATACCACCTATTAAATAATTTATATTAATAATAAATAAATAAATTTCGTGTATAGATGAGATGAGATGAGATGAGAAAAATTTAACATAGTTCATTTTCACAATTGGTAGGATCATGGATAGAGACAACAATTTTTTAGGTGTGAATAAATTTGAAAATTTGACATAACCTCATAGATAAATATAATATATATATATTTTTTTCTTTTTAATAATGGACTAAATAAATATTTTGTGTACTTTTTCTTTCATAAGTTATTATTGGAGCTTTATTTAAAAAAAAATTATTTTTTTATTAACTTAATCATTAAACCATTTGATATATCAATTAAAATATTTTTATTTTTCTTTATTAAATTTAAACTTTAAATATAAAAAATATTTTAGTAATCCATTCAATAAAAATCTCAAATAACCTACATTTCAATCAAATAATATTTTTTCAAAAAAAACCCAATTCAACAACTTGATATTAATTCTACCATAATTCATACACAATTCATGATATTAATTTTACTTTTTGAATAAAAAACCATTTAATTTAAAAGAAGTTGTCTAAATAAGCCAAAAAAATATTATTTTTTACAAAAGTAAAAAACAAGCAAGCATAAAGATAATAAAAAAAGCAAGACTCAATCCTATTTACACCCAATAATATGATAGGAGCCATCAAAGTATACTTTATTTATTATTTAAAAAAAAAAATTAAGAAGCTTTTACGTTTTATTTACTTATTTTTAAATCAAAAAAATTAAAATATTATTACTTTGAGTGTTTAATTAATTACTTTGGACTTTAAAAAATGGGTATGACACTAAAAAATTAATATTTTAATTTTCTTTAGAAAGAAAAATTCATGTAAAACATATTAATAAGCCATAAAAAAGGGATCACCAGAGAATGAACAAAGAGAGACGTCCGGAGAAAGACATCGAACCAGAAATTGGTGAATTCCTCGAAAAAATGATGACCATAAATCACTCTACTTACATTTACACAGATTTGGTCTGTTGAAATTGAAACACAGAAGAAGAAAGCTGAAAAAAGGAAGACCAAAAAAACTATAAAAAGAAAAATCAAGAAACAAAGCATCCTCATTATCACAAGCTATCCTTACCTTACTAATCAAGTCATCAAATCATTCCTTCTTCTTCTTCTTCTTTCTTAATCTTCTGTACTTCATTCTGATCTTTGTCTCATCAATGGCTAGAAGATGGGAACACTTAATTCCCTTGTCTCTGCCCTTTCTTCTCTTCTTCACTGTTTCCATGGCTTTTGCTTCCCCTGCTTCGGTTCAGAGATTGTCTAGACCCGACCCGTCTCACCATCTCAAATCTTATCATGGAGGTTATAACATTACCAATCACCATTACTGGACTGTAAGCAGCCTCACTTCTAATCTCTGATCAAATCATTTTCAGTTCTAACCAAACTTAGAGTTGTTTTGATGCAAAAGTAGGCTTAGTGGTTAATTGTTTGAGAAAAAATATGATATTCATCTATTTTAAAATTGTTGGTTTTCAATTTTACTTATTATAATGACATTAGTACTATATATTGAATGTGTGATATTCATCTATTTTAAAATTGTTGGTTTTCAATTAAAGATTTTACTTATTAGAATGACATTAATATTATATATATTGAATGTGAAAATATGTATAGTCGACGATATATACTGGCATTCATGGCTACACGATGGCGACACTTTGGATGGTTTTGGGAGTCGGGGTTGGAATATACGTAGTATTGAAGAATTCACCGTGTTATTGTTGCAAAAAGGAAAACAATTCGACTACAAACCCGACTATGGAACATTTGAATTCCACCATTTATCGCATTATTTTCATTCTTATTATTCTCTTCTCAATATTGGGCATGTAAGTATTAATTTCTACTTTATTACTCACTAAGTTACTATATTTTAATTTCTTATATATATATTTTTACTTTTCTCTATGTGAAAGTGTGGCATGTAGTTTATCGATAGCAATGAACAAGAGTTCTTTGAAAAACACGAAGAAGGTGACGAAAACTATATTGGGAGCTGGAGCCGAAGCTCAAGCCAACATAGAAAATGTTACACGGGCCATGGACCAGATGCAGACCTACTTGACATCGTACAGTCCCTCCGTTTTAAATTTGCTAAATGTCACCAGCCATTTGCTTGAAAAGGATTCGCGGACCATTGGAAGATTCATACGACAATCCGAGCCCTCCATCTATAAGGCTCTCCAAATATCGTAAGATTTGATTAAAGAAATCTTAAATAATAATTTGGATTTGTTTGTGAAATTTACTAGTTTATTTTTATATTTCTCTAGGTACACCACAAACCTTGCTGTTGTTCTTATCAATCTCGTATTTATAGTTGCGACAATTGGTAAGTGGTGTTTACTTTTGGATCTTTTTCAATCCTTAACCTAAACTAAGCCCAAAATACTTTATTTTTATTTTTTTAATCTAAAATTCAAATTGATATATATAAATACTTCAAAAAAATGTTTTCAAATGAATAGTTTGACAAATTTCGATATAAAAAGTACAATCAGTCATATAGCTTAAGGGACAAAATTTTATGAGAAATATTAAATGTTTTAGGTTCGATTTTCATTTAAAAACTGTCTGAATCAAGTTAACCGCTATTGAATAAACAAAAGTAAAAACAAATAAAAAAATTGTTGAAAATATTCCATTTTCCACATGACTAATTGCATAATAATGTGGCTAGTGCTAGTCTAGACTAATGGATTGCTGCTTTGGCCCAGTTCTCCTTTTCCTGCATTGGTATCCAGGATTAATAATGTAAGTTCCTTCAAATTTTCCTATATATCTAACATTGGTCTATTATTTTCATTGAATAAAAATGTAAATTTTCCATCTAAAACTATAGCCAATAAACATGCTTTTTAAATTTAATTTATCAGGATAATTCTTCTATGCTGGTTATTCACCGCATTTTGTTGGGTTTTAACCGGCTTCGACTTTTTTCTTCATGTGTGAGTAATTTCTTGTATATTTTCCTACTTCATTTGAGTTTAGATCTTACATCTAAATACATTTCGAAAACTTTATTCAATAACTTTCAGCTTTGCAGAAGATACATGCTTCGCGTTACAAGATTTCGAGAAGAATCCAAATAACAACAGCCTTATGTCATTGTTACCTTGTGTTAACGCTTCATATGCAACTTCGGTGTTGTCTGACATTGGATTAGTCGCGCATACCTTTATTCAAACGGTAAGTATGATAAATTTGTAGCAAATTCTTTTTAAATATGTTAATTTCTTGATAATTAATATTATTAATTACTATATATATATATATAGCTGAATTCAAAAATGGCAAACTTTAAGGAGTTATTGGGCTCATATGACAAATATGAAGCCTCTTCTTCAGCTATCATTTGTGATCCTTTCTCTAACCCCAATTACACCTTCAATATGGACATCTGCCCCAAGGGTGCAATCCAAGTTGGTGACATACCAAATGTAAGCTCATTTTAACCCTATAATTTGTTGTATATATAATATAAGAATGAAACCCATAAATTTTAAAGTAACTTAAGAGAGCTTATTTATGTGGTTTTTAATATTCTTACTACAACTAAAAATGAGTAATTCCAATACCAATTAATCAAGTTATTTTCTTGGCCAGATAATGTCGAGTTTCACTTGTTTTAACAATAAAAACATAAGCGGAGAATGTGTAAAGGAAGGTAAGTTTGTATCCGAGGACACATTTTCAATGGTTTCGGCATACAGTCATGCCATTCAGGATCTAATAGACATGTTTCCCGACTTTGAGAGCCTCCTTAGATGTGCATTCGTGAAAGATATATTTTCGGAAGTCATATTGCACGATTGTAGACCATATAAAGCTTCGACAAAGAGACTATGGGGGTCCATGCTTTCTTTCTCCATTATCATGGTTATTTTGGTGCTCTTATGGGTCATAAGAGCTTACCAAGAAAAAGGGAGGAGCTTCTTACCTTGTTCAATCACCCCAAACAATATAAATAACAGCTAGGAGGAGTGTATCATTTTCCTCTGATTTAATTTTCAAGCCAATACTCAAATGTAAATCTGTGACTTATGGTGATAGAGGATGTACAATGTAATTAATATTAAAGACTGTTCTAGCAATAAGTCAAATAAGAGAAGTTTATATATGCATTAAGGTTTTCCTTGTTTTGATGATCTAATTCTAACTGCTGATAGACCTAGTCATAAGAGTATATATACTCTTTAATTAGAGCTATGTTTGATCTTATCCTAGGAAAGGTCCACAATAATATTAACACTTATCCATAAGGAACTAATATAAACATTGCAATTCACCGGATCCTATGTCATTGAAGAATCTTGATCATATCTTCAACGTTAAGAAGTGTTACGAGTATTGTGTGACATGCGATCAGGATAACATTAGGATGATGCAACTTATGCAAATGCATAAGATCACACGTCTCATTGGGCCACGTAAAATTAAAAAGAAAATTGTCCGATGTTTGAAACATTCACCTACTTAGCTTGTTTGATGTTTGGTTATTGGGATAAAACTCAGTTTGTATGCTAAAATCCAAACATCTTATCAATAATCTAATCATCAATTCTATCCATTTAAATACCAAATTACCTTCTCTCTGCCACCTTATTCTTTATCTCTCTCATCCACAATTCTCTCACATTCACTATATCCTCTCAATTCAAGAATAAATTAGTCTTAAAATTTTAAAAACCAGTTTTTATCAAATAAGGGTTTTCAGAAAAAAAAACCAGGTAAAACTCAAAAACCCACTTCCTCAAACAAGCCCTTACAAGCCCTTAGAGTATAAGATTATAGACAACTAAGCTAAGTTACTTAAGTTAATTTTTATACTAAACTATATATTATACATTTTTATTTTATTTTAAAAAAAATGTTAGAAAGAATTAAGACCCCATCAATATCCAACTTTCAGGACCGAATGCGATGATGTGACTTTTTCGTAAGGCATGTTGTGGAATGTATGATGCAAGCCATCAAAATATTATTTTTTGGATGGCGTTCCTTAACGATAGAACCTTAATAGATTGTCGGCTTCGCATAAGACTTATTAAAATAATTATCACTATTAAAAAAATGCACAATTACCGAGAATTATCACCAAGAACGAAAGAATGTTCTTGGTGATATTAATATCACAAAGGAAAAATGGTTACTCTCGGTGATAATTATGATTATAATCAAGAGAAGAGAATTGTTCTTGGTAAAAAAAGTTATATTTTGCCTAATTAATTCTAGCGGCCGCCCAACTCCCAACTCTTTCTTCTTCCTCTCTTCTTCTCTCTCGGCATAATGTGTATCTAAGAGTGAGTATCGATTTCTCTTACTTTTTGTTGTTGTGAACCGTTAAGTTTAGAAGTTTATTTGTTCTAGGTCTAGCCTGGTTCCGAGGTTGTTATAGGTTTCGTTGAAGAATCTTATGGTTGCTTACTAGTTCAATCGAAATCCATTTCTTTCGATTATTTTATATCCGTCAGTTTCTTTAAAAGCTAATCTAGATAGGTTTAGAACGATTAACATGATTTTCATTTTTTAAATTTAGCTATTGTAGGTATTTTCATGAGATTGATGTATTCTTGAGTTGCAATCTAAAACGATAAAGTTTAATTTCATTATGTAAGTTGTAGAATAGAGATTTAGATGGGATCTATGATTTTATTACTTCGTAATTTCGTAGAAATGTTAAAATTTGAGATTGATTCTAAGTTGTGATGGGAGTGAAAAAAGTTTTTTAGTATATAAAAGAAACTATATTCACAATTATAATAGAATCCCAAATCGGAAGATGATGAGAGTTGGGGAAGTTCTTAGTGTATAAAAGAAACTCTTCCCTCTTTGGTTTATGAAACCCAATACTTGTATCTTTTCTTCTTTATTAATTGATAGCCTTAATTCTTGGAGACATAAGCAACATTTTGACCGAACTCCGTTATCAAATTTTGTTAGTGTGTTCTTTTGGTTGTTTTCTTCTTTTATTTCTGTCAGGGTTTTTCCCAACAAGTGGTATCAGAGCCGAAGGTTCGTCCTTGGAATGACGTCTGAGTCTTTAAAAGGGGTGTCAACTCCTTCGTCATCCTAGACGAGGTCACTTATGTCGAATTTGAAGTTTGCGGTGGAAATCTTTGATGGAACTGGGTATTTCGACATGTGTCAAAGTGAGGTTCTAGATTGTCTTTTTTAGCAGGGTCTAGATGTTGCTATTGAGGTCGGAAAGCCAGATGATATAGAAGAAAAAGAATAGAGTATCATTAATCGGTTGGTGTGCAGAACAATTCGATCATGCCTGTCCAGAGAGCATAAGTATGATGTGAAGAATGAAATTTTTGCACAGAAATTATGGCAAGCATTGGAGGACAAATTTCTAAAAAAGAGTGGTCAGAATAAGTTTCTTATGAAGAAGCGTTTGTTCCGGTTTGATTACCAGTCAGGTACTACTATGAATGAATATATAACTAAGTTTAATAAATTAGTAACAGATCTGTTAAACCTTGATGTTAAGTTTGAGGATGAAGATATGACTTTGATGTTGCTATCGTCCATTCCTGATGAATTTGAACACTTAAAAATAACGTTACTTCATGATAAGGGAAATGTTTCTTTTAATGCTGTAAGTTTTGCTTTATATAGTCATAAATTAAGAAAGCAGGACAAAAAGAAAAACAAAATAGGTACAACAGATAAAGCATTGATGGTCAGGGGCATCAGCAAAGCAAATCAAAAGGGAAAGGAGAAATATCTGAAAATAGAGTTGCCAAAGATGAATGTGCTTTCTGTCATGAGAAAAGACATTGGAAGACTAACTGACCAAAGTTGAAGAAGAAAGAGAAAGATTATGAAGATGCAAATGTTGTAGAAAACAAATGTGATGCAGATTTAGAATACTCTTTATCGATGTCATACACAACATCACATTCTGATGCGTGGATATTGGACTGAACCTGCACTTATCACATGATACTAGTTCGAAAGTAGTTCTTTGACTTTAAGGAACTAGATGGTGGAGTTGTTTACATGGGAGATGCTAATACATGTAAAATAAAAAGAGATATGTTCAATTAAGCTGAGAAATGATGACAGATTCACTAGAATTATCAGAGATGTTCGGTACATACCGAATATAAAAAAGAATCTCATTTCTTTGGGGGCATTGGAGGCAAAAGGTCTACATGTGAAATTGGAAAATGAAAATCTTAAGGTAATATCTGGAGCACTAGTGATGTTGAAAGCTATCAGGAAAAATAATAATTTGTATTACTATCAAGGTAGTACAGTTAATGGACAACAAGTGTATCAACTTCCGAGAATAGTAAGGAATTAGAGGCAATAAAGTTATGGCATATGCGATTGGGGCATGCTGGTGAGAAATCTATGAAAACTCTTGTCAAACAAGGATTGTTGAAAGGTACAAAAGTTTGTAAATTAGATTTATGTGAATATTGTATTATGGGAAAACAAAGACGAGTAAAATTTGGCACTGCTATCCATAACACCAAAGTTATTTTGAAGTATGTGCACTCAGATGTCTAGGAACCTGCCAAGACTCCTTCTCTTGGAAGCAGACATTATTTTGTTACTTTTATTGATGATTTTTCCAGAAGAGTATGGGTGTTTACTATGAAGATAAAAGATGAAGTGTTTGAGATTTTTCTTAAATGAAAAACTCAAGTTGAAGACGAGACATGAAGAAATATCAAAATTCTCTGGACTGATAACGATGGAGAATACAAGAATGATCCATTTCAGAAGTTATACCAAGAGTGTGACATAGTTCGACACTTCACAGTCAGAAAAACACCACAACAGAATGGAGTATCGGAACGTATGAACAAGACATTGGTGAAGAAAGTTCGATGTATGTTGTCTAATGTTGGGTTAGACATGAAATTTTGTACAGAAGCTGTGTCATACGATCAATATTTGGTAAATTGTCTACCATCATCTACACTTAGTTGCAAGACTCCATTAGAGGTATGGTCTGGAAAACCTGCAACTGATTATGATTTTTTTGCATATTTTTGATTCTACTGTATATTATCATTTAGTTGAATCAAAGTTAGATCCACGAGGAAAGAAGACTTTTTTTATGGGATTACTATGAGAGTTAAAGAATATTGTCTCTGGTGTTTGGATGCAAAGAAAACCATTATCAATAGAGATGTTACTTTTGATGATTATTCAATGTTGAATAAGGTAACACCAGACAAGATTGATCGTACTCTGCAACAAGTGGAGTTTGAGCAGATAAAGATATTAAGCCCAACTATAAGTGACTCTCCGACGACAGACGAAGAGTTAAATGAGGAAGATGTTCCGACCCAAGAACCTTCAGAACAACGTGAATCAATTGTTGTGAACATGCCAAGACGAATTATTCAAAAACCAGGTCGGTTTGTTGACATGACGACCTATGCACTTCGAGTCGTAGATGATGTTCCATCCACTTTTTTCAGATGTCAGTCGAAGTACTGAAAATGGAAAAAGGAGAGGTGTTATGGAAGATGAGATCCAATCTCTTTAGAAGAATGAAACATGTAAGTTGACGCATCTACGAAAAGGGAAGAAGGCTATTGATAGTAAATGAATCTTTGCTAAGAAAGAAGGATTTCCTGAAAAATTTGATGTTCGCTATAAGGAAAAATTGGTAGCTAAAGACTACGTTCAAAAGGAAGGAGTTGATTATAATGAGATACTTTCTCTTATTGTTTAACATTCTTCCATAAAAATTTTGTTAGCCTTGGTAGCGCATATGAATTTGGAGCTAGCTCAATCAGATGGGAAGACCGTAGTCCAACACGGTCATTTGAACAAGGAAATCTACATTTATCAACCAGATAGATTCAAAGTTATTGATAAAGAAAATTGGGTTTGCAAGTTGAACAGATCATTGTACAGGTTGAAGCAATCGTCGAGACAATGGTACACGCGACTTGCCAAGTTTATGATTGAGTACACGTACACAAGAAGCAAATTCAATTCACGTGTGTATTTGCGCAAACTGCAAGATGAGTCTTATATCTATCTACTCTTGAACGTTGATGATATGTTGATAACATCAAAGAGTCAATATGAAATTGACAAATTGAAGGCTCAATTGAGTAAAATGTTCGAGATGAAAGACATGGAAAAACCCAAATCTAAACATTATTTAGATTTGGTAAACGTATTCCGCGTTTGAGTCAGCGCTGAAAAACACCAATTGGAAACACTTAATGACTATTTTTTAATATTGAAGATTAGTATTTGGATATTGTGCCAAAGTGGAGATTTGTTGTTTTTGACACAATTAGAATCCCACATCGGAAGATGATGGAAGTAAAAAAAGTTTCTTAGTATATAAAAGAAACTATATTCACAATTAGAATAGAATCCCACATCGGAAAATGATGGGAGTTGAGGAAGTTTCTTAGTGTATAAAAGAAACTGTCCCCTCTTTGGTTTATGAAACTCAATACTTGTATCTCTTCTTCCTTATTAATTGATAGCCTTAGTGCTCAGAGACGTAGACAACATTTTGACCGAACTCCGTTATCAAATTCTGTTAGTGTGTCTTTCGGTTGTTTTCTTCTTTTATTTCTGTCAGCATTTTTTTCAACAAGTTGTTCTCTTGTATTCCTTTTTAACAGGTTCAATTCCACAAATCTTAAGGCTACAAATACTAAGATAATCTCGTTTTTCACTTGGAAGTGATATCATCACATGGTTGCTGATGTATGTATAAATGGCCGCTTACTAGGATCAGGTTTGGAGTTACTAGTCCTACAAATTTATCATATTCATCTTCTTCATACCTGCCGGATTCTGACGCAACCGACCGTTCATCCATCCCAAACTTCAGAACCTTCTCTGTCGCTAATCAGTTCCAACTTCTTATGAGGACAGTTTCTACCACACTTGATGTGCTTCATATATTTTTTAGAAAGGCTGATTATCATTGAGAGCATTGACTCTGCTCTCGCTAAAAGACTTTAATTATTTCCGAGGGTGACAAATGTTATTGGCGATATTACTCTTTTCTTCACCGACAACTATATTACCGACAACTTCCGAGAGCGTTTGTTGCCCTCGGTGAAAACTATCACCGATTGCATATTGACTTTCACCGAGAGTTCTTGCTCTCGTTAAAAGTCATTTTTTACTAGTGTATGAACATTGTTTATATACTACAACATACATGAATCTGGGTTGTGCCAAATCTTAAACCATGTGTACATACATAATTGTCGGACAACATGTCTGTTTATCCAAATATCTTTAAAACACACAAACTACCTAAAAAGTCCGATACATCATAAACTAAATAATCGTACAAATATCTAAGTGTGCAATATATATAAAAAAACATTCAATCACAAACACATACATCAAGCACATTCATCTACAAGCAAAACCAAATTTAAACCACCACACAACCATACAAACAAAACAAATTACCAAGCATCAAGCAAAATCCAACCATACAAATAAATGTAATTAACTAATAGTTATCTTGATTTTCTATATATGGTTGACCTAATTAATATATTAGAGATCTCTAGATTAGTGGGTAAATTAATGGACCTCAATGTTATAATCTTGTATATATAGTTTACACTTTGGAATTAATAGGACAACGAATTGTATTCCTTTATGGTATTAAGGCATAGGATTTTCTCTCTCTTCTCTCTTCCGTATTGCCATAGCTTAACAATTTATTTTCTACTATCTTCTCTTCAATTATGTCGTATCCCAACAGTTCATCATCTATTTATCTTCTCTTTAATCACTTTTCTTTTCCGATGATGAGTAACAAACAAGGATTTCACCCGACCCTTGCTGTATCCAACATCAAGAATAATGTCTTTATTGTTCTTGAGTTGAAAAACGTTCAATAAAAGACATGGATAGAGTTGTTCAAGATCTATGCCCGTTCTCATCGGTTCCTTCATCACATCATCCCGTAGGTCACTGTTCTACCGCCTCCATCGACAAATGAAGATAAAGATATGTGGCTAACACTTGATGGCATTGTCCTTTAGTGGATCTATGCCACAATCTCATAGAACCTCCTTCACACGATCTTAGAGCCAGACTCTACAGCCGAGCAAGCCTAGACTCGACCACGTGAGATTTCAAGATAATCGTCATTTTTGTGTAGTTTCCCCCGAGTAAGAGTTTTCCACCACCATCATGGTGTATTTTCCTAGGGTCTCAGCTTATTGTCAACATCTCAAAGTCATGGCCGATTAGTTGCAGGGCGTCGATAGCCCTGTCACGAACGACTGCTTCGTATTGCAGTTGGTTACGGGTCTGGTAGAGGCGGGGTGGCGACGTTACTTCAACAGAGTGACCATTTGCCTCAATTATACCGAGCGGGATCATGTTGATTTTGGAGGAATCTAGCTTGGCAAAGCGGGTGGCCTCTGGTTCAACACCGACGTCGGGTGTAGCTCTTGTCTCCGACGCGTCTAAGACGAATGAGTCACAACATATGTCATCGTGAGAATCTCGGCATAAACCAAAGAAGAATGTCTCTCGTAATGGGGGTCGATCGGGGTAGTCCCAGTATAAAGTCCAAAGTAAGTCTCCTTCTTCCTGACCGTAACAATGGACTGGTCATTTAGGCCCACCATCATTATCTTGGCAGTGACCATGGGCTTCTCCTACATGCCCGTATCTTAATAAGGTACTCTCTCGTCTTATTTCAATTTAAACATTAAACATAATATTCTTGTAGGTAATGGTAATACGATTTCGATTTCGGGTATTGGACATACCACTATTTCTTCTTCGAATTCTAAACTTACCTTGAATAATATTTTTCATGCTCTTGCTTTTGTTAAAAATCTAGTTTCTGTTTGTAAATTCATTACGGATAATTATGTGTCTGCTGAGTTTGATCCTTTTGAGTTTTCTGATAAGTATTTTCGAACGGGGACACGTCTAATGAGATGTGACAGTTAGGGGAATCTATATCCGGTCACAATTGGGATTCAGGTGTTGTAATCTGTTTTTGCTGCTTTGTCGTCATCCTTGTGGAATAGTCGCTTGAGTCATCCTAACAACTCTAGTTTTCAATCTCTTAGATTAAATAAATTAATTCAATGTAACAAACAACATGTTTCTCATATTTGTCCTTCGCGTTAATTGGGAAAACATGTTTATTTGTCGTTTAAGGTTTCTACTTTGATTTCTTTGTTACCGTTTGACATTATTCATAGTTATGTATGGACGTCTCATGAGTTAAGTTCTATGGGCCCTAAATATATATTATGTTTTGTTTCTCGATGACTTTTCGTCTTTTTTTGTGGACTTTTCCTTTATCTCATAAATCCCAAATGTTTAGTGCTTTCTTGCAATTTTGGACACTCGTCAAAACTCAATTTGAGAGGGATATAAAATCTTTTCAATGTGATAATATGAGGGGATTCGATAATAGTTCATTTAGGGAATTTGCGTCCACGAATGGGATGACCTTTCGTTTCTCATGTCCTAACACTTTGTCTCAAAACGGCAAGTCCGAGAGCCAGTTTCATACTATCAATAATATGATTTGTACATTACTCACTAATGTTAGATATTACTCACTAATGTTAGATACCCACCTCATTTTGACATCATGCTCTCCAAATGAACACATACCTCCTAAATATTTTTTTGTGTAAACACATGCTATACATTACTCGATCTGTTATAGCGTTTGTACCGCAAAGATCCAATGTATGACCATTTACGCGTGTTTGGGTGTTTGTGTTACCCTCTATTTCTATCCATGGTGATTTATAAACTTTTTCCACGTTCTAACCCATGTGTCTTTCTTGGATACATACCGAATCACCGGGGCTATAAGTGTTTTGACATAGCAAATGATAAAATCATTATTTGTCGTCACGTCATCTTTGACGAGTCTCATTTTCTTTTGGTTGAAATTCAGTTTCCATCACTCTCATATGATTTTCTCGAAAATACTCCATTACCATATGTGATTCATCATCAGTCTCCACCTCCACCTCCACCTAGTTAAACTCATTCAGAGTTCCCTCAACTCTACATTGACATTGACGAAGTTACAAACAAAACACTCTCAATTACACTTCTTCAAATTTCCCTCATCACTATCATTTAACACGACCGGATGCATCGATCTTGGACGTGTTGAATGGAAAATCATGATGAGAATAGAATTAATCAATGAGTTTAGCGACCATGATTTGGAATGGAAGAGGGCCGACATGAGACAAGCGGTCTCTGTCTCTGTCATTGGTTAAAGGAAAATAGTAGTAGAAGTTCTAACAAGGTAATCTGGGGCCATTTTTTTCCCAAACTGTGTAAACCCTAGATGAAGAAAAGGTGTAAGTGAACATGCCAGCCCAGGCAAAAGAAGAAAGAAAGATGTGATTTGAGGAGAGAAGTAAACTGTAAAAGTGGTCATGACCATGTTATAAACACTTTTATAAGATAAAATGTGAATCTATCCAATCCAGCCCCTCAAAAGAAGTTCCCACTATCAAGACTTATTAACACATCTCTGTTTCTCTCCCAAAATTAATAACTTTTCAGCTTTATGTATTAATATGTGTGGGCCAATTTTATTTGTAAAAAGTGCCAACTTTCTATCTTTGCCTTCCTCTCACAATCCCACCCACCATCTTGATCAGGATATAAAGCTAGCTAGGGTTCTAGTCCTTTCATTTCCTGCTGGTGCATATATGTTGGACAACTTCATATAATGTACTCATGATCATAATTTAAAGAAAGTCTCTGGTCAAGTTTCAGTATAGTTAAGAATTGTAATATGAAATTTAAAAGATATAAAACTTTTTGTGGGTTGGACCATTGAAAAAAAATCATATATATTAATGTTATGGGTAAACATTCATTACATTGCATATATAGTTTTTTTTTTTTTTGAAAATAGTGATTAGATTTGTTCCCCAATTACAAAAGCCGTCCTAAGATTCTTTAGTCCCCACCCACCATCTACTTTAAGATAATTTTGAACAAATGAAATATATGATTATAATATTCCGAACTAATCTTAGTCTGTTCCTTAATTCTAATTAATTAATATTAACAATTAACGGAAACTACTCTCATTAGATGATATCATCATCTTAACTACTTCTTAATTAATAATATTTACCAACTCCAATGTCCAAAGGTAAGGAAAACCCCACCCACCTTAAAGATTATTACTTTTGCTTTTCCAAAAGAAGACTCAGAATTCATTCATCATAAAGTACTTATTGAGATAAGAAAGAAATATAAAATAAAAAGTTAATACTCTTCTTATCTAATTTTGTAATTCTTTCTCCAATTCAAATAATTTATTGTAATAATAACATTAACTGTCCCATTAGAGGTGATTTTCCCCGATTTGGGTATATAGTTGTACTAGGAATGAGGTAGGGATGATATTTATGTCATCTACACCGATCTCACATTGATTCTGTCTCGAAAACTACAAACACAAATAAATATATAAAATTACTGATATATTTATTTATTTTATAAAAATTTGAAAATATTTTTTTATAATAATATAAATTTTTAATATTATATTAAAAAATTCGTTTATATAATTTTTAAGAAAATATGATATAATCGGTGCCCCGCGGAGTTTATTTGAAACCGAGCTGGACATGAATGATGTTAAAAAAATTATTTCGATGTAAAACGAAGCGGGATGGTAAATGCATTCCTCGCTTTGATCCGCTCTATTTCATTCATAATTTATGCATTTTATAAACAAGAAAATAACGATATATATTATTTTACTTAAAAAAGACTTAATTAAATAAAAGTGATAACAATAAAACAAGCAATTAAAAATCAAATTCATGTAAGTTGCATAAATACCCAAAACAATAAGAAAATGCTAACCCTAGCTTCTAGCTAGAGTGAGAATTATGGATATTTATTTTTTACTCCCATTAATTCATGTAATCAAATCAAATCTAAATAAATAAAATTACTTTGTAACTTAAAAGCAAACTATATGCATGCTCTTTTTCTTTCAAACAAAACAAATCCATCGCCACGTGTCGGAAAACTCCTTCACACTTGTACCCCACCACCACCAATCAAAGAAACCAACTTTAAACATCCTTAAGGTTTCCACGCACTTGCCCATACCACCGGCTGTTCTTTCCACGTCAAGAATATTCCGGCGGCGGCGCTTCCCGGATCGCACTGAACCATCGACCATCCCTCTTTATATCGCCTTAACAAAGCCCTAACGTCATCATTCACCTCATCGCTGAATGAAACCACTCCAAACCCTTCACCGTGAAACCTTCTCGACCATCGCTCCGCCGTCTCCCTCCGTTCAGTTGAATCCGACGGTGGACATGCGACCAGGTCGATGATAGCTCTTCCTGCCTCCCTCTCTAGCATCAGCCTTTCGTTACATGTCTTTGAAAAGCTATCTTCTAATGTATCGAAGTAAACCCTAAACCATTTTAAGCATTCCTCGAAACCCTTAACGAATTCGTATCCGTCGATCCCTACGTTAAGATCGGCTTCCTCTTCGACAACCGTTACCACCCTTGGATTCAGGTTACGAAACATCGATACGATAGAATCCCGACGGTTACCTATTGTTGGGATAGAACGTAGAGTCCCTACGCAATTGATAGCTAGGGCTTCGTCGTCTATGTTATAAAACAACTGTTTAAGAAAAGACAGAATAAAACAAATACAAAGGTTTAAGAATCATAGACTGACCTTTTAAATCAAGTTGACCTAGGTTAAGTCCGGAAAGATCACCCTCATGGTATATTATGTTGAACTTGAACGGCACTCCCATTAGTCTAGCGAATTTCTCCATTCGACTTCCAATTTCTTTCATCACTTTTTGGACTCCGGCTCCTCCGCCGGAGGGACATGATACGATGGTGGTGAGTCGGAGGTGGGGAGTGTCGTCGGTGCGAGTGGCTAGGGCTTCTAGGAGAGTAGGCCATTGAGTACAATAAGTGTTACTCATGTCAACTATGTGAATCTTCGGCTCCCCTTCTAGGGCTTCTATGATTGCACCATTGCAGGCAACGTGACCGAAGGTGGTCCAAGCGCTGACCTCCTGAAACCTGAGTACGGTCTTTCTAGTTGACTCGAAAGAAGAGTTTTTCTCAGTGGCCGATGTTAAAGTTTTAAGAGTTCGTTCGCCGGAGTCGGTCATTCGACTGAAAAGGGCTTGGAGGAAGTATGCTGCGAGTTTTTGATCCACATCGCCGTAAGGAGAGCTTATCTCGTTAAGCATCCACATGAGCTGCTGGACGCGGCCACTGTTTTTATCTGCAGTGGCACGGGCGGCGTCCAACAAAACATCGGATGCCCACTTACCGGTGGAGAAAGAAGGGGTGTAATCGTTAATGATGTCACGAGCGGGGGAATCGTAGTGGTGGTGGTGGTAGGGCGGCGGAGGGGTGGAGGTAGTTGGATATTGGTGGTAGTTAGGGTTGTTGTAGTAAGTTTGCTTAGAGGAGGAGGAAGAAGAGAAGTCTTCTTCATCCATGAAAATGTTGAAGCATTCTTCTGCAGCCACTTGTTGATCTTGATGATGATGAAGATGTGAATTGGAATAGTTAGAGCGAGAGGTGGTGGTGGTAGTGTTGAAGGACAGATCAGATTGTTGTTGTTGTTCAAGGGTAAGAAATGTGAATAAGGTATCCATTTTTAAGAAGGGATTATATTGGAGAGACCCACCCACATGAAAAGTGAAATCAAAATAATACTTAACATGAAAGTAGTTTAAACCAAACCCTTATTTCTCTCACCTCCTCTCACTACATGTAGCTAGACAGACAGGTCTATTAAGGTTTTGATTCTGTTTTGTTTTTGGTTAATAATAATATATGTATAATTAAGATGCTTTTTTATGGAATCCTTTATTGGAAGAAAGGGGTTGAGTCTTGTTGACTCGATCTCTTGAGAAGTGGGGGCAGACTGCAGGCGTGACCGGGTAAAAAGAATTCAGAGACGAGAAAAGCTGCAATGAATAAATATATAAATATATATATATGATGGCGTGCAATGAATTTCTCAGTATCGAAGGAGTCATTAGCTCCACCAAACTTCACACTTCCTTGCGCCCTAAACCATCTTCTGCACTCTAGCTATCCATAAAATAATAGTATTCATCATTACTTTTCTCTTTACTGTTTGTTATATTTTTATTCATCCACACAAGCCCTAACATTTTTATAAATAAACAATGTTGTTTTAATCTTACTTTTGTTTTTTTAGGTTTTGTAAATAAATTAAACAAATATGACATATATAAGATGTTCAACCGGGTCGGTTAACCAGTTTTGGTTAAGTTCGATTTTACCTATTATTTTATAAATCAGTTAACCGACTGATATTTTAATATCGGTTTTACCGGTTCCGATTTTATATATTAGTTCTAACCAGGAACAATAAGTATTCAATTTATTAAATAATTTTTTTTAAACAATTGTTTGTGCCGTGCTAATTCTCCACATTTTTGTGTATATTATAATATATTTAATAGATATATTTAAAAATATGTTATAATAGATTATATATTATAACAATATAATATATATTTGTAAGAGTTTCATTTTTAAATTAATATCTATATAAATTTATTTATTTTTTTCAATTTTATACATATTATTTAAAATTTAAAAATAACTAATACATATGATTAACAATTATTTATAATATATATAATATTTTTAAAATAACTAATATAAATTATAACATATAAATATATAATTAAATTATTAGTGATAGAAAAATAGTTTACCATAAACCGAACCGTTTTTAATTGGTTAATCAGAAAAATAAAACCGATATATAAGTTATCGATTCAATTTGATTTTTGATTTTTTTTACTAATGATATATTCATTTTTAAAAATTGGATCGTGAATTTGGAGGCTAGTCTTTAAAAAATATCCTGTAAGAAAAGAAAAGAAAGATGACACGCACAGTTGCAATGTTAAGGGAATTGAGAATAGAAGGTGTGCTAAGATGATGCTACGTACATATACCACTCTTTAAGCTTATTTGTTATCCTAATCATGCATGTGTTACAGAAGCCCTCACAGCTTTGTATTATTTGTAAGTGATAATAGATTGAGTTGAAAACTGTCATTGTGCTTCTGTGATTGTACATTTATTTAATTATCATATGGTGGTTATTCAGTGTAAATATCTCATCTTGATTAATTAAAAAGTTTGGACAATGCAGTTTGTTATAATTAAGCATTCGATTTCGGGCATTTATCATATTCAATTTGTTCAAACATGTTGGTCCAGTAATATGTCAGTTTCTGATTACTTCAAAAGAGACAGATGATCCAACTTAGACTTCTTTTATTGTTATTTTCTTGATATTCTTTCAGAATAACCTAATGGAAATTATCTGTCTTAATTTAATATTTTGCGGCAATTTTGTCCCTTTATATATTACTCCTTTTAACATTTTTGGCACTTTTAAAACTGTCTTTATTGTTTTGACAATCCTTGTATTAAAACTGGTATTTGTTTGGTCACGTGGAATATTGTAATTTTTGTGATAAAAGGTGGATTTATATAAAAAATTGATTTAAAAAATATTGTTATATAAATTTTAATTTATCATATACTCCCTCCGTCCGATTTAAAGCTTTTATATTATATGTGTAGTGGGTAGTTGGAATGTGTAAAAAAAGATAAAAAAAAAAGACTGTAATACCCCTAAGTCTTATATGCTTATAAAAAGTAAATAAAGGTAATTAACTTTTTTAATTAAAATCAGACTACTACAGTGCTGTTTACAGAAAATGATCAGTGAAAAAAATTTACAATACAATATTTCTCTCCAACTTTTACATCAAAATTTACAACAGTACAATATTTCTCTCCTTTTACAAGTCATTTACTACACATTTAACCACTAAAATAATGTCAAATAAAAAACCTAACATTAGTGATGATCAAAAAAATTCCGTTACATATTCTTGAGAGTTGCATTAATGGTGTACCACCTAAAAGAAAGTTTACAGAGGCAACAAGAAAGTTCGGCTACAGTCGTCAAACAATCAGTGCTATATGGAAGACATCAATGATCCAAATTCAATCAGGTAATCCCATTAATGTCATCAATAGGAAAAGAGTTAAAATACAATTAAAAAGATTAGCATTTGATCCAGAAAAACTAAAACAAGTTCAAGTATCAAAAAGAGGAACATTTAGAAGCATAGCCAAGGAGATGGATGTGAGCAAAAGTATTGTTGGGAGGTGGTTCAAAGAGGGATTGATCAAGGCTCATACAAATGCAATCAAGTCAACATTAAATGATAAAAATAGGTACAATAGACTGAAGTTTAACTTATTATCATTAAAGGTTGATAATGATCAGAAAATCACTAAGCTCAAAAGTATGCAACTAATAGTTCATATTGTTGAGAAGTGGTTCAATCTTACAAGAACCAATGAGAGATACTATCTTGTACCTGGGGAAGAAGAACCATATAGGACTTGTCAAAGAAAAAGGTTCATAACCAATGTTATGTTCCTTTGTGCAGTGGCAAGGCCCGTATATGGGATTAATGGTGAGTGCTTATTTGATGGTAAGATTTGAATATTTCATTCATATAATATGTATCAGCTCAAAGAAAATAAAAAAAAACAGGCCAGCATGTACAATGGAAATAAAAGCACTAGAATTAGTCACTAGAGATATCATAAAATAGTGTTTGATCAACAAATAACAAATTTCAACACTCTCAGACATTAAATATCATCATAGAGTAGTTATAACAAGTCTCCAAAATAAGACTGTAATGATAACAATCTTATTTGGTGATATTATTACAAGTTATCGCAACAATAAAGGTTAATTGGACAAATTTTGCAAGTAAGATATCACAATTCAACAAGACAATGCTAGACCTCACATAACAGATAATGATCCAAAATTTAGACATGTTGCCAATAGTAATGGGTTTAACATGCATCTTGAATTTCAATCACCAAACAACCCAGACACTAACATTAATGATTTGGGATGGTTTAGAGCATTACAATCATTGCAAGTTAAGACATCATCATATACAATTGGTGCATTTCTAAGGGTAGTGGAATCAAGCTTTGAGGATTTATCACTCACAACATTGAACTTTATTTTTCTAAGCCAATGATGCATGGTGGAAATACTCAGGGCATAACAACTACAATACCCCTACATATGAAGAAAAAAAGCTCAACTCAAGGTAGGCAACTCAACTCAACCACATGTTCTAGTAGAGGATAAGTACTTAGTGAATGAGTGTATAGACTACTTAGTGGAATTAAATGAAACTGATGGACTTGAGGAGTTGATAATAGAGATGAATCAACTAGAAGGAGACTATTGAAGGTGGAATATGTTAGTTTTTGTGTTAAAGGGAAAAATATGTTATTTGTGTTGAAGGAAAGAATATATCAATTTTTGTTGATGAAGATAGGGATATTTAAGTCAGTTTTTGTATGTTTACTACTAATAAACATCTCCACAGTAGGGAGTTTGTTTATGCAGTAAACATGACCTAACTTCTGATGTAATTAAGGGTTCCAACTATTAGAAAATAATCATCATAGAGTATTTGAAGCCTAAGTCTCCTAACATTTCAATATTTGGTGACTAAATGCTTTAATATGTACAATTTTAGTCAAATTTAAGTATCCATAGATCTTTTAACATGCATCTCCAAAAATAAAAACAAAAACAATAGCACCTGTTGGAATTTAGGAAGTGTCGTCGCAAGAGGACATAGAATAACAAACATAGCAAAAAATCCAACTCTCCTCTCCATTTCAGCCGCTATCTCGTTCTTCGTCTTCCCAGCCTCGGGAGGCAATGTTTCGGCCATCAAAGAGTCCGTCGACGGTGAAAATAGACTTTCGAACCCTTTTAGAGTCAAATCCGGCCACACCGACTCCCAAAAATCTGACATCAATTCAGGGACTCATGAATCCTTCATAAAATTTATCGATTCTGGCTCATTTATATCCGGAGAATTGGAAAATGGGAAGGACATAATCGGATAGAGAGGCAAGAGGTGGAGGGTCGACTATTGTGAGAAGAGAGAGACAACGACGAGAGAAGAAAGAGATAGAGAAAGCTAGATAATAGAATTAGGGTTTCATAATGGAAGAATCTAGAGAATTTTAATTGAGTGGGCGAGTTATAGGGTATAGATGGGGCGGGTTACAAGGTATAGATGAGGCGGTTAATAGAGTTATGTAGGATTAATGTGTGTTAATTGAGTGACATATGTTGTAATATAAGTAAAAAGTGGGGATAATTGTAATAAGTAATTAGGGACCATGCTTTTCATTTTTGGAAAGGTAAGCTTTGAGTGGGACGCCCAAAATGGCAAAGTGTAAAGTTTTGAATGGAACGGAGGGAGTATATTATAGGGAAAAAATGTCAATTTTATGAATAAAGTTGAATGAAAATGTCAAATCATTTCATAATAGGATCTTAGACTTAATTTTGACTCGCGATTTCATATATATATATATATATATATTAACTCGCGATTTCATTAATTTTAATCATTTTCGAGTTTCTTCAATCAACCCGTGATTTGATATTCCTAGGTTAACTCACAAATTCGAACAAATTCACGAGTTGACTCACAATTTTGACAGCGACATATTTACTTCTCAATAGTTTTTTTGGGAAAAACGACTTAGCGTAATTTCATTAAAAATTCACAAAAATGGGAAAAAAATCACGAGTTTAAGAGATCATTCTAGACATGCCTAGAATGATTTTGAAGTCGTAACATTCTGAATAAAAGCTAAAAAAGTAAAAACCTAAATGAATTATCTAATTACAATGCTTTCAATTCTAGTGAGTTTAAAAACGGTAAATTCTAGTTTCTACATATATTACAGTTATGCTCCGTGCTTGGAATTCTTGTACACGTTCCTGCAAGGGCGCTGTAATCCGATACAATATCTTTCCATAATTCTTCAACGCTCCTATGGGTTCTACCATATACCCTTGCATTCCGTTTTTGCCAAATGTTATACACCACTGCTCCAAAGCCGCACTTGAACACACTTGTTGCAAATATTTCATAATCATTTCATAATGGATTTTGATTGTATGCCACTAAGGTGGATAAATGCTTATGGATTTTTGGCGTAGTCGGTATCGTTGGTCTAATTCTAGCTTTTAAAGACGAAAACATTAAGGATTTCAACACTTTAAATTGGTCGTTAGAGATAAATCTTCTGAGAAGCCTTGTATAGTAGTCGAGTTACAAAAGTTTAGGAAACAATTATTTCCTCATTGTAATTTTTATCTTAATAAACTTGTTTATTCATTGACTCTTGCTAGTTGTTTCTATTTTCAAAGTTTTATTCAAAAGACATCGGATGAGTCTGAGTCTTCATTGGGAGATGAATGAATTGAGCGTGTTCCCTTTATTGTTTAATCATTGAGATGAGTGGATTGAGTATTAGTAATTCAATCATCTATCATAACCTTATCTTCTTTTTCTTAATCATCTATCAACTTTAAAAATCAAATTATAAGTTGTTGGATAAATGATTTAATATTATGAGTACATTTTAATTATTTTCATATCTATACTCATTGTTGTATACTCTATCTTGGTTTAAATATTGGGTTTTTCTTTATCAATAGCGGCAAAGAAATTTTAAAAATATTTTCATATCTGATCGAAGATAAACGATATTGTTATTTAGGTAGTCAACCAAGTGAAAAGTTGAAGAAGGAGAACAAGTTAAAATTGAAAAAGAAGAACGAGTTGAAATTGAAGAACATGTTTAAGCTGAAAAAAAGAAAATAATTGTGAAAAGATTCCAACATATGATCAACCATCATCCGATTTAGTTATGAATATCGAGTTTGAATTATATGCGTGACTTCAATTTTGTTCGCTAACTGGTTCATTCATCAAGTTTTTGATATTCAACTATGGAGGTCCACATCTACTCCATCTTTATTAGTAAAGCTCGGAAATCAGAATCGGATTTTTTTTACTAAAACAATCATTTTCTTCTTCAAGAAGCTTTGTATCTATGATTTGAAAATTAAATATAAAGTTTTAAACAAGTTCAATGAATTGCATAATTTGGTTGAAAAAGAGACTAGAAAGAAGATCAAGTGCATTCGTAGTAATAATGATGGTGAGTATTGTGATCTATTTGATGCATACTGCAAACAATATGAGATCATACATCATAAGACACCTCCAAAGACTCCTTAGTTGAATGACCTTACAAAAATTATGAATAAAACAATTGTTGAGAGAATTAGATGTTTGTTTTCAGAAATAAAGTTGCCCCCAACGTTTTGGGGTGAAGCAATACACACAGTGGTATATGTTATTAATTTGAGTCATATAGTTGCTTTGAACGGTGAAGTTCCAAATAAAGTATGGACAAATAAACAAGTTTTTTATGACCATCTACGAGTATTTTGATGCAGGTGCTTTGTTCACATTCCAAAGGATAAAAAATCAAAGTTGGATGTGAAGAGTCGTGAGTGTATCTACTTGGGTTATGGCCAAGATGAGTTCGGCTACAAAATGTATGATCTAGTTACAAAGAAGATTGTCAGAATTCATGATGTTATCTTATTTAAAGATGAGACTACTAAGAAAAGTGATCAATCTAAAGAAGATGAGTTGAAGGGAAAATGTGAGTCGGTAAATTTATATAAAGTTTATTTATCTAATTCACCTATTTCACAGAAAAATCGGGTGCAAAAGGATGATGCTGAGGGTGAACATGATGTTCACATGGAGAATAATAGTAGCGAGCAAGGTGAATTATCTACGAGAGATCGATAGCCTTCAACTAGATATTCTCATAATGAATATACCTTGGTGACGGGTGGGAGGAGTTATAGTCATATGAAGAGGTTATTGATAGCGAAGAATGGGTTGATGCTATGAAAGATGAGATGTAATATTTACATGACAATCATATATTTGAGTTGGTAGAATTACCAAATGGAAAGAAAACTTTAAAAAATAGGTGGGTGTATAGACTAAAGCAAGATGAACATACTTCAGCTCCACGACACAAAGCTCATTTGTTTGTCAAAGGGTTTAGTCAAAGAAAGGGTATTAATTTTGATAAAATATTTTCTCTTGTTGTTAAAATGACATTAATTAGAGTTTTTTTATTATGGCAACTAATCTTAATTTGGAAGTTGAACAAATAGACATGAAGACGACTTTTCTTCACGGTGATTTAGAAGAAGAGATTTACATGAATCAACCTGATGGGTTTAAGGTCAAGGGTAAAGAGAATTATGTTTACATATTGAAAAAAAACTTGTATGGCTTGAAACAAGCTCCACGACAATGGTACAAGAAGTTTGAGTGGTTCATGAAGGAACACATCTTTAAGAAGACTACTTCCGACTATTGTGTGTTTGTGCAATAATTCTTTTTTAATGACTTTATTATTCTCTTACTTTATGTTGATGACATGCTTATTATTGCTCAACGTGATGTGAGAATTAATAGGTTGAAACAAGACTTAGGGGAGTCATTTGCGATGAAGAATCTTGGACCAACGAATTAGATTCTTAGAATTAGAATCAATCGTGATAGAAAGACAAAGAAATTATGATTGTCTCAAGAACGATATATTGAAAATGTGTTGTAGATATTCAATATGGAGAAGGACAATAGTATTTCCACACCTCTTGCAACACATTTTAAATTGAGCTTTGAACTTTTTACTTTAAACGATGATGAGAAAGAAGATATGAAGAATATTCCTTATGGTTCTACTTTTGAAAGTCTTATGTATGTGATGATTAGAACAATATCATATATTGCTCATGTCGTTGGCACTGTGAGTAGGTTCCTTTCCAATCCAGAAAAAGAACATTGAGAAGTTGTCAAGTGGATATTAAGGTATCTTCGGGGTACATCAAGTTTGAGATTGTGCCTTAGAAATGAGAGTCTGGATTTAGTTAGTTATACGACTCTGATATGGCAAGTGATGTTGATTCGAGAAAATCAACTTCTGGTTATTTTATTACTTTTGCAGGGGGAGTTGTTGTTTGGAAATCCAGACTTCAAAAATGTGTTGCGTTGTCAATCGCTGAAGCTGAACTTATTACAACAACTAAAACTTGTAAAGAATTAATTTGGGTTAAGAAATTATTATATAAACTTGGTTTTGTGCAGGATAAATACATGTTTTTTATGATAGTCAAAGTGCGATTTACCTTACGAAAAACTCAATATTTCATTTTAGATCGAAGCACATTGATGTGAGGTATCGTTGGATACATGATATTGTAGATGAAAAGTTGTTGGTTTTAAAGAAAGTGCATACATATGATAATGATGATAATATGCTGACCGAAGCACTATTAAAAGGCAAATTCGAGTTTTGTTGTTCAATCGCGGGTTTGACAACAACCCTTTCATAACTGTGATGGGGGAGTTTATTGAGTTATTTGTTTGGGCTCACAACTATGTAATAAAAAGCCTAGCCTAATTAAGAAGCCCAAAAGTCTAGAATCCTAAGAATCCTTTTGTGTTAAATAGGGGCATAGTTGTCTTATTGGAAAAAAAGATATTTGAGTTGTCCTCGTTCTGCTATAAAAGATGGAGGAAATGACCTTATCAAAACACATCTAAAAGTCATTTAGTATACACTTGTGGAGAGATAATGAGATCTCTTATTTGTTTAGCCCTCATCTTCATTTGTTTCGTGTTTAACATTTGATTATAGTGAATCTTCTTTTGGACAAAAGTCCCATAGTTTTACTCCTTGATTTGAAGAAATTTTCCACGTTAAATTCTTGGTGTTCTTGTTTCGTTTATATTTCCTTTTATGTTTGTTATTTCTCACTCCTAAAGATTTAATCAAGTGGGAAATAGTTTATTATCACACGTGTAATTATTCTGCTTTATTTTCATCACTATCTAGGTATAAAATCAGATATATTTTCTAAATAGTTACGACTATTCTAGTCATTAACTAGGTAAATTGAAATTAGTTTATTAGGTAAGATAAGAAGATATTTTCATAAAATAATTGTCAACGTTGATAGAGAAAAGTCTAATAGTTAAACTAAGATGGATATATATACAATAATATATATTTATTATTGGCATTCATACATCCAAAATTTTGAGCCATCTCAATAATATACCAATATGATCAAGTGTTCAAATCCTCTATATTTATGGAGTGTTTTTCATACATTGACATATTTTTTTCGTTTCATTATGACACATTATAATGTATCTTCATGATGTATGATGTATGTATATAATGTATATGTAAGCACAAAAAATCTATACACTAATTTATAATATTAAAATAATTATTTTGATTTATTTTTAAATAAAAAATCAAAATAATTAACCCTGTCACCTAAAACTCAATTAAAACAATTAATTAGAATTAATTATTGTGGTAATTAATCAAATTAATTAAGATTTAAGGCAGGATAAATGTTATACCCATTTTATCATAAAATAATTTTAAACAAAATTAAAGGGACGAAAATAAATAATTTAGAATGAATTGTTGTATCAATTTCATCTAAAAACAATTATTAACCCTAAAAATATATAAAAAAAGTAAAATATTTGTCATATTTATTATAATATTTTCTGTATTTAAAAGGTTAAAAAATAAAGCCGAAAGGGTAAAAAAAATCAATTTCAAAAAATCTCTTAAGGTTTTAAATAAAAAATAAAATTGTAATATGATGTAGCCAAAATCAGTAATTAAAGCTACAGCCGCAATCAAAGCCATCAGAGGAAGAACAGCCAAAACGTCATTAACGACTTTTGGCTATTCAGGCCACTTGGAGCCTCCACCGACTCAAGGATAGTATAAATACATCCCCTGAGTCATTCTGAAGGCGTGCAAGAGATCCACTCTCCACCTTTCAATCGTCGATTTTTATAAATCCGCCATTAAAACTTCAAACGTTCGGATTTTTTGAAAACTTTGGATAAGGCCTTAAAACTTGGATTTGAGCATCCCAATAGTTTCCATAAGGTCTAAGGAGTGTTCTCCAATCCTTGGTAATGATTCAATCACCCTCTAATTCATATTGACAGTTTGAATTTAAATTTTTTATATTTCAAATTGCATAATCTTATATGATTGTTGTTTATGGTGTTTTATGCTTGAATATTGATCCTATGATCATTTAGAAACTATTTGGATAAGATAGAACTGATCAATCGATCTTAAAACCAAAAACTTAAATTTGATTTTTAAAATCCAAAAACCGAGTTTGCTGTTCTTGAGCTAATTAATTCTGAATCACAACCCATAAAGCATCCCACCATGATTGTAATGATGTTGGACAACTGTTTGGATAATGATTGATCATAATTAAAAAATTTAAAATAAAATGAAATTTTTGACTTCTTGATTTGGTCAAAACGAACAACCAGTGTTCATGTTTTTGTATCAATCAAGTATATGAGATATAAAGAAGCTATTGGATAACTCATTTTCCTTCAAAACAGCTTTAAAATCAAAAACTCAATTTTTTTTTATCACAAACTGTTTTGAACAAATTAATCATCATCCAGGTTGATTGATACCTTGAGATGATGATCAACATATTTATGGGAGTTTTGTGAAGCTACTCAAACCATTGGATCAAAGAATCCAAGCTAAAAACGAATTAAAAAAAAGTGAACCTAGGTGTTCTTGAGAACCGAGGCTTGTTAGCCTAAGACCTAGAATTTCAATAGGACCGAAAGGTCCGACCGATATTCTTGAGCTAGGAACAAGAAATCCGACTAAGGATTTTCCTCGAGGACCGATAGGTCCAACTTGGGACCGAGGATTTCAGAACCTATGATCGAGAGGTCCGACTTAGGACCGAGGAATCTCGATCCAAGATTAAGAGGTCCAAACCTAGGATTGAGGAATCTCGATCCTGGATCGAGAATTCCTAAGCCCAAGACTGAGGGACTTAGACTATAGTTAACCTAGGATCGTGAGGTTTATACACCTCAACCGAGGGACTTATCCTCAGGCTAACCCAAGACCACTGAGTTTATACACCCAAACCGGTAATCTCAGCCAAAGACCAAGAGTCCTTAACACCCAGACTGAGGGTCTCCGGACTCCGACCAATAAAAATGGACCCGAGCCTTAGGACTCTAGTCCTAAGGACTGTTTGGTTCCACTTTTTAAAATATAAAATTATTTTTGTAATTTCGGACCCCCAAACCATTTTCTAAAAATCCCAAAAAATTAGAAAAATGATTTCAAAATATTTTTTGGATGTTTTAACAATTTTTTTGACAAAGACATGTTTGGTGTTTATTTCTAAACTCTAACACTCTTAAAATGACTAATGTTCTTCAGGTATAATTCTCCTCAGTGATCATCAACAACATGTATTAACATGTAATATTGTTGTTTTAATATTTTAAATAACGCTAAAACCTAGAAGCATGACTAGGACCAGAAGAATAATTGGTTAAAACACTAAATGTTATACAACTAATTTTCAAAAGCCAACTTTATAAACAGAGACCGTTTTTAAAACGGGTACGAAGGATAAAGTGCGAGAGCTCCTTTCCCGAGTATCACCAAACTACGAATTAAATTAAAACTCTAGTCAATACGTTTGTATATGTATACCAACTTTTATTGATTTTCAAAAATAATTGACGGATTTGTTTCAAAATAAATAATATTTTAAATTAATTATGTTTAATTAGCAACAACGAAAGTCGACTAGATTCACAAAGACTATATGGATAGAAGATCTTGAAGTAGTTCTGAGAATTCAATAATATTTTGACTCGAATCCAAGTTCTTAGTTACTTCCACTATTTAAACTAAAGAATTTTTTAAAAATCAAAATGTGATTTGATTACCATAAAATTCTCAGATTATTTAAAATAGAACCCAAAATTAATTACTTTTTAATTAATTAAAAAAATGGTTAGGAATCAATAAAATCTTTTTAAAAAATTGACTTCAAAATCATGTTTATTTCAATTCTAGTTTCAATAGTTTCTTTGACGGGGATTTCTCACACTATTTTTTTTTTAAAAGGCATCGATTTTCTCGTTTAAGTTAAGTCTTCTTAAGCCGCTACACACTTGTTTACTGAAGAATTTGCCTTTGCCACCCTCCAGTTCAGATTCTTTATTCCCCCAAACCGTTCATCTTTGCTTCCTTGCATACCATTTTGTTAACAAAATTTTTTTACACACAAACCGATGTTAAAATTCTCAAAACTTGAGTTTTTACGAAAACCGAAACTAAAGAATTTTTTCGAAATTACATTATAATCTCCCCCAACTGAAAAGAAACATAAGACAATAAATTGAAAATGATTATAAAGCACCAAAGATATTGAATCATTTATGTAGTATCCAACAACTTATAAATGCCATTATAAATGATTTGAACTTTTTTGAGATTATAGATGATATATTTAGGTCTCTTTGAATATTTATCATGACAATTGATCTATGAACAATTTGTTCACATTACTTATTGAGTTGTACATATATCGAGATTAAGTCGAAAATCCCATTCCAAAATAATTTATTCGTTAAAAAACGCAAATTTAGACATTGAGAAGTAATAAATAAAAATCGTGAACAAAGAATATACTATTCATTTCAAGATTAAATGATCAACAAACTTATAAATATTTCAATTAATATATGAAAATTATAATAAATTAATATAATATATATATAGTTAACAAACATCATTTTTTCTTTTAAAGTTTTGTAATTATCTCATAAAATATAATATTAATTAGGAATAAAACTAATTTAAAAAAAGAGAAGAAGACCGGATCTGAACTAACGGGTTTTGAATGTTTCTAACGGGTTCATTAACCCATTATAATCAAACCGATCCGGCCCGCGTTCAAACCCTAATTCCTTAGGGTTTCGTTAACAAGATAAAAGAAGTCACATTTCCAATTTTCTGTGTTTTTCAGATTGGAAGCGCAGAGAGCGGCTAGAGAGCGAGGAAGGTAAAGATGAAGTACAACCCAAGAGTAACCAGCTCCCGCCGGAAGAACAGAAAGGCGCATTTCACAGCGCCGTCGAGCGTTCGTCGTGTGCTGATGAGCGCCCCACTCTCTTCAGATCTAAGGACCAAGTACAACGTTCGATCTATGCCAGTAAGAAAGGACGACGAGGTTCAGGTTGTCCGTGGAACCTACAAGGGTCGTGAAGGAAAGGTTGTCCAGGTTTACAGGAGAAAATGGGTTATCCATATCGAGCGCATCACCCGTGAGAAGGTAAATGGTTCGACTGTCAATGTTGGTATCAATCCATCTAAGGTTGTTGTTACAAAGCTGCGCCTCGACAAGGATCGTAAGTCTCTCCTAGACAGGAAGGCGAAGGGCCGTTCTGCAGCTGACAAGGACAAGGGTACTAAGTTCACTGCTGAGGATGTCATGCAGAATATCGATTAATCGTCTCTTCTATCGGTATTATCTTATGTTTGATTGAGCTTTTACTTTTGCTACATTTTAGGTTTCTTTCTGGATTGTCTTGGTTGTTTAATGATATTTTGAATCTTGAAATCATGGTTTTACTCAGATTTATATATTGTTAGCAGTGACTTTGTTTTTGATATAACGCTTATATCAATGTTTTGCTATTGTGATGTGATGTTATGTGATTCTGCTCTGTTTTGTGTTTGTCTGTTTAATCATCCTATATTGGATATCAAAGACCTAAGCTTTAGCTTATATTGATGAAGGCTGCTCATAGTTCTTTAGATTTTGCATATTGATTTGGAAAAAAACTGCAAATTGTTGGTATTGGTTCTGTTTTATTTAGGAAGATAGTTCTTTAAAATTGATTGGCTATGTCAAAACCCTAATAGTTTTATATGTTATTACTACTTTGCTTCAGGAAAAGGGTTTGAACCAAGATTTTAATAGTTGGGTAAAGATTATTTTCAACTCGACAAAGCTCATTTGTGCAATATATATATATTTGACCATTGAATGATATAGGCTGTTGTGAATATCTTCCACTGAAATAGAGTTTAGCAAAGATACAAACGTTTACTCTATTTGAAATTCAGCCATTTATGATGGATGAATTGCTCTTTGTCCCATAATCATTCATTATGTTTTCTCTTTTGTTTATGTTCTCTAAAACATGAAATGATTGAGTTAGTTTATCAGACAATGGTGTAAAGTGGTTCTTGTGAAGTACTTTCTACATGATAAATAACTCTCCCTGGCCTTTACAAATTGTTGTCAATTATAGTCCTTGAAAGAGCATGAATGTCTTACAGCAACAGGATGCATTCTTTTAACCTAATTTGAGCCTTGGAACAGATTCTGATTGTGCCTATTTAGAAAATTGCAAAAATTCAAATTTTAAAGTTTTTAGCATAAGATTTGTTATGGACCATGATGTGAATTTTGTTGCTTCCATTGTTATTCAAATTGTTTTTTATTTTTTGCATCATTGTCCAAATTTGTGTTTATTTTGTCAACTACATACATTAGTTTTTATTTTCTGAGTTTTAACCGAGCCATATGGTGGTATGCCTATGGCCATAAGGGATTTTCTATTGTTGACAAAAGTTTGAAAATTATAAATCATTTAAAACTTTAAAATGAAGTACTTTTGAACATTTAGTTTAAATTCAAAATAATTATTCAATTGGGTTATAGTAAGTTTCACTTTGTTATCAAAAAGATGTTTTGGAAATCACAATATATTTTCTTTTTTATTCTTAAGAACTTGTGAGATTTAATGCTAATAACATCAAATAGTGTTAATATATTTATTACACTCAACTAATATTTGGAATACAATTAACTTGAAACTGTTTAATAGGTTTTGAGATTAAATTGAACATATTATGAAGTTCATTGACAAGTTATATGATCATACAAAAACTCCCAAGAAAAAAAATGGAATTTAAAGCTGTATGGATCTCAATAAAAGATTATCATAGATGAATCTTAATCAAAGATTCAAATCAACATTATGGAGTTAAAACCATCACTAAGCTCTAATGTAATACACAATTAATTTTCGCTTGTTTGTTCAACAGGTTTAATTTTCACTTGTGTGTTCAACAGGTTTAATCGGTCCTAATTAAATTCGATTTTACCTTTTATTTTACAGACCGGTATTGATATAGGTTTTACTGGTTCTAGTTCTATTGGTTCCGGTCAATTAACCGGGACTGATAATTTAATTTTTTAAATTAAGTATTAATTTTATTTAAAATATATATTTTTTTAAATCATTTTTATATATGTTATAATATTTTATATTATATTTTTCTCCCGGTTTAATACCATCTCTCTTTATGTATTTTAAATATTTAATATATAAATTTTTTTAAATATATTTAAAAATATGTTATAATATATTATATTATTATAATAATATAATATATTTTAAGAGTTTTTATTTGTATATTTATCTATATAAATTATAATTTAAAATTAAAAAATAATATATATATATATATTAA
Organism: Impatiens glandulifera; assembly: GCF_907164915.1. Taxonomy (NCBI): domain Eukaryota; kingdom Viridiplantae; phylum Streptophyta; class Magnoliopsida; order Ericales; family Balsaminaceae; genus Impatiens; species Impatiens glandulifera. The sequence goes on from NC_061870.1 coordinate 24,459,791, forward strand.
AAAATATAAATATATAAAAATATAATCAGCCGAAAATTGATCCGTTTAACCGGTAAAAATCGATTAATCAGAATCGTTAAAATCGGTAAAACGAAACTCGTAAGTTATCGGTTAAAATTTGCATATAGTATTGTTGCAAATCAAGCAACTCATTTTTTTAACTATTATTTTTCTTAAAGAAATCTGCAATGTATTGCAAGTAATCTAAGAAGCCCAACTTAATTTTTAACACATGTTTATAACTATTCTAAGTTTATATTATAATAAAATTGAAAGGATTTTTTTTTTAAGAATCCAATGACCGGAATTAAATACCAATCCTGTGAAAGATCATTATCCATAATATCTTTCTAATTTTATGGATTGTCACACAATTCATTATTTATCAAAAAAAAAAAAACAAATGTTAATTATTCTTTTTACAGATATCAAAATTTACTGTCAATCTCTAATAATATATGTATATTTATAAATATTACGTTATTATTAAATATTGTGCTAAACTAAACTATTTATTTTTTAAATAAAACAATTTGCATTGATTTTAATGAATGCGAAAATCAAAAAAAATAAAGTAGAACTCATCTAGAACAAAAAATAATAAAGTTCATTATTAAGTTATCGAAATTATAACTCAAAAACATAAAATAGATCACGAATACTTGTGATCCTCTAAAATCAATGTAAATAACTGATTATATAAATTCGGATGATCCCAGTATTTCCTAAGCAAAAGAGAATCTAGACCAATAATGATGATTTATTGACCTAACAAATATGTTAGCATGAATAGAAAACAATAAACTATGTTAACCTAAAAATGTCAAATTAAACATGCAATTAATGACAATAATAGTAAGACACTAAGGTCACCACCCTAGGTCCTTTGTCTAATCAATCTAGTACTTGATGTCATCTATATTTCCATTAGAGGTCCACAATTTCATGACATGTTAGACTACCCACAGCAGGGTGTCAAATTTTTTCATTTAACACCCTGCCACGTCAGCTTAACACCTCTTTTAACACCCACTTTTTAACATGTCATACAGCAGCGTGTTATTCAAGGTATCAAAATTACTTTTTCACTTTCTCTCACTTCCACATCATTTAAACATATACATAATTTTATTTGGTAATTTTTTAAATAGTGTTTTTAAAACTCTAATCGAGAGTTGTTCCAAATTTATTCCAAATGTGCATGACAAGATCTTTCTTCAATTGAATATGTTGTATATTTGGGTTTTGAAGGTTGATTTGGGAAGTAATTTGGAAAGAAGTTGTGGTTTTGTGAAGGATCCATGAAAGAGTTTGAAGATTTCAAAAGAAAGGTGATACAAATAAGGATGATAATATGGTAGAAAATTTCTGAAATTTTTTGGTGTCCAAATGACACAAACCAAGTCTCTATTTATAGATCGTGAAAAATAAAAAATATTGATATAATTTTTTTTTTTTTTTTATTGATCAATTATTATTAAAATGTATTTTTAAAATAAGAAAATTAAAATCAAAAGTAAATATTAAACTGCCACATGGCAGCGTCTCATTGGCCAAACAAAATTTGACACCCGTATCAAATTTTGACACCCAAAATTTGATCCCCATTTTTGCCCCCCTGCTGCCTCCCACCCTCCTCTTTTGACACCCAATTAACACCTGATTTGCTCCCCTGCTGCGGCTGGTCTTATATAGGGCGGGCCCATTATTAAATATTTAATATGTTTTGATTTAAATATTTTCTTAAAAAAAAGTTTTGAAAAAAAAAATTACTAATGTACACTTTTTATTTTATGGAGTTTATTTCGATTAACATAATTATCTTAAATGAGAATCGAACGGATAGAAATTCACTTCTTTTATTTTTATTTTTAATTTGATTCATGCAATTTTTATATTGAACTCTTTTACAGTTTAACTCGCAAGTAAATTAGCCAAAACTTATCCCCATTTCTAGCCTAGCGATAACAAGAGCATAATATTCTCACCTTAAGGTCCTGAATTCGAGTCTGTCAGGCGACAAGTTCTGCGTCTGGTTAAATGGTTAAGTATGTTTGTGAGCTACATGTTTTATCTGTTGGGAATTTTGAAATGAAGATTACTTTTATACTGTAATCTAGCAATGTAAGATGGGTAAATTCACAGGTTATCCAAGTCTAAAAACAGAAGATCAAACACAGAACAAAACAACACCAGATTTACGTGGAAAACCCTCTCAACCTGGAGGGTAAAAAACCACGGGGCCAATCAGCAAATTTCACTATAAGCAAGAAACATATACAAATGTTCTTCTCAACTTTAAACCCAAAGTTGAGGCATACAAACAGAGAAAACCAGATTCATCCAGACTTAAGCTAGTCTAGATATAAGATAACAAGAGATTGAAACCTGAAGGTGAAAATGTAAGAGATCCACTGCCTCCTTCTCTTCTTCTTCCTCTGTTTCTTCTCTTCTTTGCAGAATAGCTTCTCTCTCTAGAAGTGATGGAATGAGCAGCATTCTTAGGGTTTTGCTTGTTTTATTAGATGCCTAATTGGGCTGGACCCAAAGGCCCAACAATCTCCCCCTCCAGCCCACGGAGAGAGGTAAACCGATCTTCAAGTCATCACTTGGTATTCATGCCGACAAGCCGACAACAGAGCTCGAGCTTGTCTTTTGGAACAATCTTCGTAAACATGTCTGACGGGTTCTTATCCGTGTGGATTTTCTTCAACTTCATCTGCTGGTTTTCTATTACATCTCTTAACCAATGAAACCTCACATCAATATGCTTAGTTCTGGAATGATATGTAGCATTCTTGCTCAAATCTATGGCACTCTGGCTATCACAGAAAACAACTGCATCTTCTTGTTGCATACCAAGCTCCAAGAGAAATCTAATCAACCACAATAGCTCTTTACCAGCTTCAGTGGCTGCAATGTATTCTGCTTCTGTGGTTGACAAAGCCACACATTTCTGCAGTTTGGATTGCCATGACACGGCTCCCCCTGCAAAAGTAAACACATAACCTGAAGTGGATTTTCTGTGATCCAGATCTCCAGCCATATCAGAATCAGTGTAACCTTCTAGCACATGTTCACCATTTCCAAAACTCAAACACAAATTGGAAGTGCCTCTTAGATATCTAAGAATCCATTTCACTGCTTCCCAATGTTGTTTTCCTGGATTAGAAAGGAATCTGCTTACCACACCGACTGCATAAGCTATATCTGGCCTAGTGCAAACCATTGCATACATCAAACTCCCTACAGCTGAGGAGTATGGCACACTTGACATTTCATCCTTTTCTTTTTCTGTTGATGGACACAACTTCTTGCTCAATTTCAAATGGCTAGGAAGTGGACAACTTACTTTCTTTGCTCCTTGCATGTTGAATCTTTCAAGCACCCTTTCAATGTACTTCTCTTGTGACAACCAAAGTCTCCTAGCCTTTCTGTCACGAGTAATCTTCATGCCCAATATCTGGCGTGCTTGACCCATGTCTTTCATTTCAAATATCTTGGACATCTCTTTCTTCAACATAGCTATAAACAGAGCATCCTGTCCTGCAATCAACATATCATCAACATAAAGTAAAAGGATTATAAATTTTCCATTAGGAAATCTTTTGAAGAAAACACATGGATCTGCCTTGGTTTTCTGGTACCCATGACTCATCATAAAGGAGTCAAATTTCTTGTACCACTGTCTCGGGGCTTGTTTCAAACCATATAGACTCTTCTTCAATTTGCAAACCATGTTCTTTTTTTCTTTCACTTCAAATCCCTCTGGTTGCACCATATAGATCTCTTCTTCAAGGTTACCATGAAGGAATGCCGTTTTTACATCAAGTTGTTCAAGTTCAAGATCTAGGACAGATACTAGACCTAACACTGCACGAATGGAAGTCATCTTTACCACTGGTGAGAAAATTTCCTCAAAGTCGATGCCCTGTTTCTGTCCAAAACCCTTTACAACCAGTCGGGCTTTGTACTTCATAAGTTCTCCATTTTCATCTCTCTTTAGCTTGAACACCCATTTATTTCTCAAGGCCTTTCTGCCCTTAGGAAGCTCCACAAGCTCATATGTGTCATTTTCTTGCAATGACTTCATCTCGTCTTTCATTGCATCTTGCCACTTAACTTTGTCTTTATGAGCTTGTGCCTCCTGAAAACTTTCTGGCTCTCCTTCTTCTGTCAACAGGATATACTCTGAAGAAGGGTATCTTTTAGAAGGTTTGTGCTCTCTTTCTGATCTTCTTACTTGGGGCTCTTCTGGCTCCACTTGATGATGTTGATCCCCCTGCATAGAAGCATCATTAACAATATCATCATCAGTACTACCATTAATGTCAGAGGTTTCTTCAGCAACTTCTTCATCATGTTCATCTTCATTTGTTACTGCTGACTGTACATATGAAGGAACTGGTATGAGTTCTATGAACTCATCAACCCTCTCTGAATTCTCCGTGATTTCTGGACTTATCCCTGTCTGACCTTCAAAGAACACAACATCTCTGCACCTGACAATTCTCTTCTTTTCTGAGTCCCATAACCTGTACCCAAATTCTTCATTTCCATATCCAAGGAAAATACATGGAGTTGCTTTACCATCCAACTTGGATCTTTGTTCCTTTGGAATATGCACATATGCTTTGCATCCAAACACCCTTAGATGTGAGTATGAAACATTCTTCTTAGACCATACTGTTTCTGGTATCTCGAATTTCAAAGGAACAGATGGCGACCTGTTTATGAGATAGCAGGCTGTGCGAACTGCTTCTCCCCAAAACTGTTTTGGCAACTTTGCCATCTTCAGCATGCATCTCACCTTTTCTACAATGGTGCGATTCATTCTCTCAGCCACACCATTGTGCTGCGGAGTTCCAGGCACTGTCTTCTCATGTCGAATACCATATTTGGTACAATATGCTTTAAATTCTTTGGAGGTATACTCTCCCCCGTTATCAGAGCGAAGACATTTCAGCTTACTGTCTGTCTCTCTTTCTACCATGACATGGAACTCTTGAAAGTAATTGAATACCTGGTCTTTTGTTCTCATAAAATAAACCCACACCTTTCTAGACGCATCATCAATAAATGTTAAAAAATATCGATTGCCACCCAATGACTCCATTTCAAAAGGACCACAGACATCAGAATAAATCAAGTCTAACACATTATGTTTTCTTTCTGATGTCTGACTAAAAGAGACTCGATGTTGCTTACCAAATGGGCAGTAGTCGCATAGATCCAGAACCTCATCTTTGGTTGAGGGGATGTGCAGCTTCCTCACCAGAATTCGCAGCCCTTTCTCACTCATGTGGCCAAGGCGTTGATGCCACAAATTTAGAGAGCTTTCAGCTTGTACTGCATTCAGATCATCTTTGAGTACCTTCACATGTGTTCTGTACAATGAGTGCCACGACTTCCCTTTTGCTACAATCATTGATCCTTTGCTGAGTTTCCATTCACCACCACCAAGATAATGCTTGAATCCATCTTTGTCCAATGCATCACCTGATATCAAATTTAGACGCAAATCAGGAATATGCCGCACATCTTTCAGTGTTAACCGATGTCCCTGTTCTGTCTGCAAATAAATGTCACCAATACCCGCAATGCTTGAGTGACTAGTATTACCCATCTTCACTGTACCAAGATCTCCAGCCTTGTACGTGGTGAAGAACTCTTTATTCGGTGTAGCATGATAGCAAGCACCTGTATCAACTATCCACTCAACTCCTTGGTGATCTTCTACATGTAGATATTGTTCATTTTCACAAGAAAGAATAACTACATCCTCTGCAGTTACTGTGGCTGTGGTATTTCTGTTTTCATCATCTTTCTTCTGATTTTTGCCTTCATTCTGTAGTCTTTTCCAGGCTCTACAATTTTTCTTCATGTGACCTTCTTTACCACAGTGATAACATTCTCTTCCCTTAGATTTTGATCTGCCTCTTGACTTGCTATGACCTCTTGATTGTTGTCGGTGTTCAGCTCTTCCCCTGTTCTCTGTGACTAGGGCCTGTGCACTATTTGTATTAGTTGACTTCCTTCTTGTCTCCTCATTGAACAAGCTGCTAGTAACTATACTCATAGTAAGCACACCATTCGGAGCTGCATTACTAACAGTCACAACCAATGTCTCCCAACTGTCAGGCAATGATCCCAATAGCAATAAGGCTTGTAACTCATCTTCTAAGGTCATCTCCATCACTGATAATTGATTAATCAAGCTCTGGAACTCGTTTAAATGCTCAGCAACACCTGTGCCTTCTCTGAATTTCAGATTTACCAACTTTCGGATCAGAAACGCTTTGTTGCCTGCGGTTTTCTGCTCATACAATGACTCTAGCTTCTTCCATAGCTCATGAGCACTTTTCTCACTTGCTACATGGTGATAAACACTATCATCAAGCCATTGTCTGATTGTGCCGACTGCTTTCCGGTTCAGTTTTATCCAATCAGCTTCAGCCATCTCTTTTGGCTTTGCACTATCTCCTTCAACTGGCTCATACAGATCCTTACAATAAAGGATGTCCTCCATTTTGGATTTCCAAATCTGCCAGTTATTGTTTGTCAACCTGATCATTGTGCTATTGCCTTCCATCTCAACCTACAAAAGCACTCTTCAAAATAAACCTAACAGCTCTGATACCACTTGTTGGGAATTTTGAAATGAAGATTACTTTTATACTGTAATCTAGCAATGTAAGATGGGTAAATTCACAGGTTATCCAAGTCTAAAAACAGAAGATCAAACACAGAACAAAACAACACCAGATTTACGTGGAAAACCCTCTCAACCTGGAGGGTAAAAAACCACGGGGCCAATCAGCAAATTTCACTATAAGCAAGAAACATATACAAATGTTCTTCTCAACTTTAAACCCAAAGTTGAGGCATACAAACAGAGAAAACCAGATTCATCCAGACTTAAGCTAGTCTAGATATAAGATAACAAGAGATTGAAACCTGAAGGTGAAAATGTAAGAGATCCACTGCCTCCTTCTCTTCTTCTTCCTCTGTTTCTTCTCTTCTTTGCAGAATAGCTTCTCTCTCTAGAAGTGATGGAATGAGCAGCATTCTTAGGGTTTTGCTTGTTTTATTAGATGCCTAATTGGGCTGGACCCAAAGGCCCAACATTATCCATTGTCTCATTTATCCCTCTTGTGTTTACCGATTATATATACTTAATTCGTTGACCCATTTTTTCCCCAAAATCTTTAGATATAAGAATTAAAATCATTTCTAACTTTAGCTTTACTTGTTCACTTTTCTAATTTTTGTTTTTTTTACTGAATAAGAGTATTAACTACAGTTTGGCTTTATTTATTTATTTCATAAGTTTCTTTATAAATTATCTTATGCCTTGTTTGATGTTGGATTATTTAAGATATTTATCTCTATTCAATCAACAATTCACTTATAAATCGTATAATTTAAATTCTTAGTTAAATTAGTATACCCTCAATGTGTTTGAACTAAAATAACTTGATTTTTAACAACTTATCTAAAAAATAATCAAACAAGACCTTAAATGAAGCGTATAAACATAACCTACTCACGCTCATGTCAAATATAATATCACATCAGCTTCATGTCAAATATAACATGATGATAGAATCTTAAAGGAAGGCTATTATTATTAGATAGCACAATTATATGCGTTTTCAAGAATTATTGATGTTATCCTAATGTACTAAAAATGCAAGTATTGTGGTTTTCAAATTCAATGACTCAACTTTTTTAATCTATTAAATTTATGGTAATGTTTATGGGTGATCAACTGACCGGGTCGCTTGCTCTCGGTGATTTGATCTTAGTGTAATGTTAACGAGTTAATAAGGATTGGATTGAAGTGTTTAATACATTGAACATTAATTATTGGGTTCAATATTCTTATTATATTTTGGTGGACTATCTAAATTAAAAAAATGAATTGTCTATTTCGGTGATTGTATTAGACGAATGTCTATGTTATTATTATGATATTTTGTTTACATTTGTTAAGTGAGGTCCATGAAGACGATTTGGGAGATCGCCATCCTTTTAAAAACTTCCCGCTCATCAATTTCTTGATTTTTGTGTTGTATTTGGGTATTGTTTTTCTCCCTTATTTTTATGAGTGAAGAACTGAAATGAAAAGATCCATTGAGATATAGAAAAACTCAATAAAGAAGTATTGTAATACTTATTTCATTCATATACAATCTCTCCACATGTACATATACATTGAAATGAGGCAATGAAAGAACTAAAAATGTGTAATGAAAACTCTCTTAATAATATAAATGAAAATTCTTGAGAATATAAAACGAAAAGTCTCAACTTTCAGATTTTAATTGTTTGTTAATTCTCTTGAAAATGAAACACATACCGTTAATTTGTTAAGTAGTAGAGAAAAACAGTTTGAATCTAAGTCTTTTAGTGAGTATGTCGGCAATTTAATCATTGGTATGTATCAGAAGAGATTTTTTAGCAACACATTTACGGACATATTCTCTTTATGTTTTGTACAAACAATGTTAACACACCAAACGATGGAAGGTTGAAGGGAGAACAAGTTCATGTAGCAAGTAAAATAAGTTTAGGAGTGACATGAACTAGAGCTCGATTCTTAGATGATTTGCTAGACAGACCAAAACTCTCAGTAAGGAAGACATCAAATTTATTTTGAATTGGATAGACAAATAAGAAGAGACTGAAGTAATAACAAACAAGTTAGAAAACAATGATAAAAATATATGTATATGAAAAGATAGTATATGTGCTTTCCCTAAATGAATGGGACATTTTTATTTTCAATAATAGGTAACATAAAACGCGAAATAATAAGTGATGTGATGATATGTTGTTGTGGACAAGTTGTCAATAAAAATTTGTTTATTTGTAAGTGGAGAAGAAAGGTAATATATGTTTGTCTTTAAATTACAATCCAATAGACTTTAGATGTAATGGTTTTGCATAGAGTTAATCAATATTACAAATTGGCTATTACAAAGGGTCCAAGATGACCACAACTACATATGGAGATGAGCTTAACAAAAGAGCAAAACACAAATTCATGGGAGTGTGTTTTATAATTATTTTCATCATTCCTAAAGTAAAAAAAAGAAAAAAAATAATTGAGAAGCATGATCATCATACACTTTAATTAATCTAGTTAGTGACAAATAGGTCCAATTAAAGGAGCCTAAGAAAGGCTCTGTTTATTCTTTACAAACTATTGATTGGAATTGGCAAAGGCTCCTTCCTTTAGAGAAAAAACCAGTCTTGGTGGGGGAGGGAACACAATGCAGACACCACTCCTCCATTACTTACTAGAAACCAAGTCTATTCTCTTCCTTGCCAGTCTGGAATGCTTCTTCATCCATTCAAGAAAGAAAGGAAAGAGAGATTGAGCCCTAAAGACTCTGACAAGCAGTTCTTGCCATGAATTGACTGAATCCCTTCCTCTCAAAGGGCAGACCAATTCTCTAAGGGTCCACCACAATCAGTACAAGGTAGCAAAATGCCCTCCAACAATCCCCCACCCATCTTTCACTCTTTTGGTCCCATCTCCCATCAAATTTAATCAACTAATCCATACTTCAGCAAACTTCATTTCACCTCCATAAACCACTTTACCTTCTACCATTCAATATATTCTACAACATAAGAACTCAATCCAATATGCATGGAATTCAAGCAAATATTTAGCATATTTAGAAGCAGCATAACTTCATTTGAAGCTGTTTTCAAATAAACTAAACTGGGTACATAATAAACAAAGCAAGCAAAAGGGGAAATAGGCAGGCATAAAGAGAAACCAAATGTATTGTAAAATTCCCAATCAGGGGCACCACCAATCAATAATTTAATCCAAAAGCAATTGAAAACTAACCAATCCAACAAAAAAGATATCTTTGGTTTCTCAAAATTCATATCTAATGGAGTGTTCAAGAATAGGTAGCAACCTATGCCCCCTACAAACATACTCGTCTCTCTTTTACAAACGCCTTTTTGTGGCACAAGAGAGTCTAATAATCCTTTCTTCATTCTCACTACTACTACAGATCTTTTGTCTTTCAACCTTTTGAAAGACAAAGGAAGCATATCATGGGGCTTTACCATGTCCAACCCATAAAAATGAAAAATGGTGTTGGCATTAGTAGAACATTGATCACTAGTGCAAAAGAATGACCATTGATAGATAAATAGTATTGGGGGATATATATCTCCTTTGGCCCTTCTTCTTCTTCTTCTTTCAATCCCTTCAATGTCTTTTGGACTTTTGTAGGCTCTTACTTCTCAATTCAGGTTAAAGTTAACTACTCCTTTATCTATTTACTTCTCCTTTCACTATTTGCTTTGCTGTCACTGCCTCCAGACCCCCCCACCCTTTTGTTTGGCTTGAAATTTAATTGGAAAAACCAAACCATTCATCCCCAAAAGCATTCCATGAATTGGGATATACTAAAAAAATTCAAGTTTCAATCCACTACCTATAAAGAAATTTCTCAATAATTATTTTAAAAAAAATCTGAAATACTATATCAATCCTAGATTGGATCCATATCAACAGCGTGCATTATGAACGACGGATTCGCTGAGAAGGGAAATGTTCTTCATTTGAGTTGATAAAAGGAAGGCTTCGTTTACAGTCTCCATTCGGGTACTTATTTGACTGCGATGATACTATGACAGATTCAGGCGTTTTACATTTTCCCTTCTTGATATTCTGCATTGTATCGTAACAGCTATATATATGTTCCTGGATGTTGTGATGATACATGAAGAACGAACATGACCAAATTAAATAAAAGAAAAGGGAATTGTTTGAATAGTGAATGAAAAACAAATGGTTGAAAGTTGTTTACTGACTTGCATGATCGGATTCCATGGTGAAATGACGCTCATTTTCATCTCCATCGATGTCCTGGTTAGTTGATCATCAGAAGCAGCCAAGACTGCTGCCATGGAAACAGCTGATGGTGGAACTTCGACGAGATTAATCTCTGCAAATAAAGATTACACCAATGGTAAGAAATTTTTAACCACATATGAATCAACTTCATACTCCTTTGGGGATCTCACCTCTTGTGAAGGCTAAAATGAGTTCAGTGGCAACAGAAACCAATTCTTTAAGGCGAGAATCTCTAGACCCAACATACAACATGGTTATGAAATATTGTAAATAAGAAAATGGAGTGATTCTATGCATTTTCCATTGTAAAGTAGTCAAAACCAACAGTTCCATCCTTTGAATTGCAGTCCATTCAAACTTGCAGTTATTCATCTGAAATTGGGATAAACCAGGGGTTTTCATTTCCTCCATTTTCGCAGCCAAGGATAGACATGCCACAGATAACAATTCAACAGCCCATGTTTTCCCTTCCTATGGTTTCACAAGAATTCAATCAAAATACTTTATAAGAAATCTAATAAATAGATAGATAGAAGAATCGTTTCATCACTTACCTCAATAGACCGAGTTGAGAGAAAATGGTCAAAGTATATCAATGATAGATAAGCTGTACCAAAGTGAAACCCAAAGAATGATCTTGTCTGCATCAATGTAGAAAAATATAAGCAATCCGTTACATACATTGGGAGTAAGTTAGAGATAGAAAAGGAAGACGAACACTGAGAATCCATTTGATGACACCCAAACGAGCAGACTTGGCCCAGTTTGATGTGACGGTATCTCTAGATACAAAGTGATTCGGATCGACGACGACGACGACGCTCTCTTTCTCGATCAATGTCTGGAAATATGGACCTTCACTCTCGTAAATAGTACAAGAGACCAAGTCCACAAATGGGTCTTCTTTGTCACCAAAAATAAAGTCATCTTCTTCCGAGCATCGGAGGTCAGGGGAAGAGAATGAAGGAGAATCAGAAGTACCCATTTCGATTTTATTTGTTAATCAATCAATCTGTCGCAAAAAACATATATAAGACCAGAAAAGAAAAGGGATTGACTGGTATCTGTGGCGATTGGAGATTCTTCAAGAAACCTAGAGCGAGAAGAGATGCAGTAGTGGGTGGGGGAGAGGAGAGGACTGATCAGCGGTTTTGGTGCCGCCAAATTGCGGGGACGTGATGAAGGAGAGATTGATGATTATACGATAATCCTTTCGTAAATACAGAAACCCAACTACAATTAAGCACTAATTATATGCAGTTAACTCTCTCTCTCTCTCTCAATATCTCCGATTTTCTTTCTGTCTCCCCTCAAGAATGTCTCACAAATTTATTCCCATTTCCAATATATAACTCAATTTATCATCAATTGCTTAGTTGTCATTTGTCTTTTTTTTTTCTTTTTTTTTACTACATTAATATTAGTCTAGGACCAAACTACGACCATACCAACTAGGTTATTCCAACGGGTACAAAGTACAACAACATTGTTTTGTTTTATTTCGAGTCAACAAGATAACTTTTAACGTGAATTTTATATATCAACTAGTGTTAAAATTAAAATATGTTAGTTTGATCTATCGAACATTAAATTTTAAGTGAAAAAGTTCGTTACTAGTTATATAAAACTTAACGATATTACAAGTTAAATTAAACTTAAATGTCGGCGGTGTAATTAGTGCAATTACGATTTGATTTACTCGTATTTAGATAAGTATTAGTGAACGTAATTGCACTAATTAAGATAAAAGTAGATCATTTGCTAAATTTGAATTAAATGATTATATGATAATGGTATAAAAAAGTGTTAGTTTGTAATCAAAATAGATTAAATAGTCCACTAAATTAGCATTATAAGATGTAGTACTTGTGGAACTTATGATTGGCTTACAGTAAACTATATAAATTATAGTTCTAAATTCCAATAATAACATCTAAAGTGTGTATAATATAATTAGTGTTTTTTTTTTTTCTATTTTCTATTTTTAATTTTATTATTTATTTATTTATTTTCTCTGTACTTCAACTTGAATCCAAGACAACAACATATAATCTTAATACAAGATTTTTCATACTTTAAGTTATGAAATTATATTAATTATTATTATTATATTACCTTATTAACATTTGTTATATAATAAATAAAATGTTTACAATTATATGTATAATATCATAAGATATTTATTATACTATAATAAAATATTTTATTTTATTTTTATCATTAATAAAATTCTATTTAGAATCATCATTATCTTAATACTATATATATTATACAGTAAATAATAAAAATATATTTATTATACCTTACCTAATATATAGTATTTACTTTAATAACATCACTAGTTAATTAATGTAATTTTTAATTACTTGTATAATAAAATAATATTATTATAATGCTAATAATGATAAAATATCAATAAATATTTATTGCTATTACTTGCTATAATATATATATATATATATATGTATATATATATATATAATTACATGATGATAATAAACTAATACAATGATAATACTAATAATCTCAAGAATTGGTATAACAAAATAATTATCAGTACCGAAGAGAATATAATAAAAATCATAATAATTAAATAAATTACAAACAAATAATAAACTAAATCATTTAAATAATTAATTTTATTTTCCTTAAAAAAACAATTACATATTTTTATAAGTACATAGTTTGACAACAACAAAAAAAAAAAAGTATAATTTGATGACATACAACTAAATTTTATACATTAATCTAAATTGTCCTCATGAAATTAAATCTTATAAAATGATAATAAGTAATAATAATATAATGAAAAATAATAATAATAACATTATTACTAAATAACAATAAAGAAGATAATCATTAAAAAAAACTACAAGCACATTTCAGCATTTTAATTTAAAGGTCAAAAATATATTTAACTTTATTCGAAATCAAACGTAAAAATTTATCAAATATAATTTCTTAACCATTAAGTAATATTATTTAACAGAAAAAATAATAAATATAATATAATATAATATAATATATATATATATTGACATATGTAAGCATTTTTAAATTTTTTTATATATTTATTAATTTTTTAAAATAATAAAAATGGGAGAAAAAAACAATTAAACTCAAGATATAATTTTTTTATTTTATTTAAAAACCTTTCACAAATCACAGCCCTTTAAAATATGACCCATTTCAACCTTGAGTATTTTTAACTAGAATTTAAGAATTATAAACAAAATTTATATTAAATTATTAAAAATCCAACTCTAGACATCAAAATAATCAAATCACCAGTAAATATAAAATGAATATAAAAGAATTACAATTCACATATATATGACTTAGACCTCAACTATAAAGGGAATAAGTGGATTTTGCTTAGAGCTTGTTTGAGGAGCTTGTTTGAGGAAGGGGTTATTTGGATAAATCTTGGGTTTTGGCAAATAACCTTGTACGATGGAATTGATAAAAAACTAGGTTTTTTAAAATTTATACCAATTTTACCCTTTATATATATATATATATATATATAATATTTTGTAAATGACATAATTTAATTTATATGAAATTAATTAAAATTTTAAAATATAATAAAATAAATATTAAAAAACTTTAAATATTTTAATATTATTATTAATAAAAAAACTCTATTTATTTATATATTATAATTAATAATACTTTTTTTAAATAAAATAATTTTATTTATATTAAATTAAATTTTGAAATATAATATAATAAATATTAAAAAACTATACATATATTAATATTAACTTTTATTAATAAAAAATAAAATTTTAATATATATATATATATTATAATTAATAATACTTTTTTTAAATGAAATAATTTAATTTTTATTAAATTAAATTTTAAAATATAATAAAATAAATATTAAAAACTATACATATATTAGTATTAACTTTTATTAATATAAAAATAAAATTTTAAATAAATATTAATTTTATAAATTATTACTATTAAAATTTAAATATTATATGAGATAATATAATATGTTATAGTTTTATTTATATTATAAATTTATTTTAATTATTATAATTAATTAAAAAAAAATAAATAAAATAGTTTCAGTGGTCTATAATTATAATTTAAATGTCATTTAATTTTATTGTTATTATTTTCTTAAATTACATTATAATATTTTGATTTTATTAAATTAAAAAAAATATTAACTTAAATTAATTAATATATTTATTTAGAATGAGTTTATATATATAAAAATAGAATAAATTTCTTTATAAATATTTAATTTATACGAGATATATTTATAAATTAATTAATATATGTTATTCAAATATATTAACTTTAGTATAATTATTTATTTATTTGAATTATTTAAATTTTAATAGGGTATGTTATAATTGAATTTATATTGTGATTTTATTTTTATTTGAGATAATTAATAAAATTATTTAAAATGAAATAATTTTATAATTTAATTTATATTAAAATAATTAAAATATAAATAAATATTATATATATTAAAATAATTTTTTATTAATATAAAAATAAATATTTAAGTAGAGGGTAATTTGGGTATTTTAATTAATAAAAAGATTAATTTGATTAATGATGGGATGGTTGAGTTTTGAGATAAAACCTGGGTTTTATCCTAAAAACCCAAAGATCAAACGAGGCCTTAGTCTTCTTTGTAATAATATATCTAAAAATCAAATGTATTAGTTAATATCTTTACAAGTGTATTTGGTTGATATTTTTCGATCACCCACATCAATTCTCTAAAATATGTTATTGTCGATCAATGTCGATTCGGTTTAAATGATTAGGTAAAAATGAAAAATAAAATAAAATTGTTTAACATATTTAAATAAAAGAGCTTAAATTATAATAAAAATTTAATTAATATTTTTTTCCTAATTATCAAGTTATTTTTAAAGTTGATAGTGTATAATCTTTAATTATCAAATAAATTTAAAACTCATTAACTTTAAAAATTAACACCATTAATTAAATATATTTTAATCATTAAAATCTATATATATATATTTAATTAATATGTTAACTCTTAAAAGTTAAAGAATATATTTCAAACTTATTATATATCTGATAATACAAGAATCAAAATTAAACAATAATATGTACTTCTTTAAGCTCAGAAAAAGAAAAAAAAAAAACTGCTTCAAATATAACACACAAAAACTATCCAGAATTCAAAATAACTTAAGCTTTTTTTTAACAAACTAACAATTACTAAGGTAACAAAAATCTGTAAGCAAATTAACAATTACTAAGTTAATTAAAAGCTGCAAGTCAAATCTATCTTCCCGTAGTATATATATGCAGAACCAACATATATATATATATATATATATATATATATATAAATGAAAACTATATATACCTCATTTGACATTCGACAGATCCAGAAAGATGATTTAAGATATTATGCACTAAATTAAACAAGTTACTGATCTAAGCCATAACACCAATCAATAGCAAGTCAAATAGATCAAGAAGCGTCAGTTTAAACTAAATGAACACAAATGTTACTATAATAAAGATGGTTACATTGGGCTAAGAAGAATTAATATGCTTCATCATAGAAACAGATCTTCCATATCAGGAACACAAGAGTTGTTAATTCTTCTAGAGGTTGCTGACAAAATAAGTTAGGAAAATTTGAAACAATGATTAGTAAATGTCAACAATTGGAGCAGCTGACCACTGAAAATTTGAGTTATGTGCTAGCACTAGAGCAAGCAGATGATACCATTTTTACATTCTTCACCAGCACACCTTTTCGCTGTAACATGATAGAGATCTTGTTCTAAAGTCCTGCTCATTTGCTGCTCTAGAGGTGAGAAAACGAAGGTTTAAAGTGTCAATTGTCAACCACTGTTACTAAAAATAAAGGTTTGGAACTACCTTTTACAGATACTACAATCAATCGACATTTCATGCAAAGTGGATCTAGTCCGTGGCGGATCCAGGATGCAAGAAGGGGCTTAAACACCCCGTGACTTTTGTGAAAAATTTGGGTATAATTTATACAAATTAAATATAAATTATATAATTTTCTCTCTATATATAATTAGAAATGTCAAGTGGTATAAAGGGGTGGTGGCGCAGTTGGCTAGCGCGTAGGTCTCATAGCTTCTACGAGTAATCCTGAGGTTCCCTAAAAATATAGACTAATTTTGAAATATACCCTTAAATTATATTTTTGTGATAAATACTCTTAATATGCTACATTTTGATGTTCAACTTTATCATTAAAATTGTTATATTCATTTATAATTGCATGTTGCTACAAGAAAATTTGTACTATATTGTATAGTGTATAAGTAAAAACATTTTTTTATTGTTTTCTATTAGCATTTTTTATTCGCTTTTTTATTTATAATAATAGGTTTTTGATACGATGATTCAAAAGATGAACAATCGTTTTTCGGAATCAACTACGTAGGTACTTACTTGCATTGCTTGTTTAGATCTAAAAAACTCATTTTCTCAATTTGATATTGGTAAGATATTTTACTTTGCTGAACTTTATCCGGAGGATTTTTCATTAACTGATCGTATAATACTTGAGAATCAGTTTCAGACTTACATTCAAAATGTACGAAATGAATTTTCTATGATTCAAGATTTGGGAAGTCTTGTTAAGAAGATGGTTGAAACTGGTAAACATAGAGTTTTACATTGGTGTATCGGTCGATTGAGTTAGCATTGGTTTTACCTGTTACAACTGCTTCTATTGAAAATGTTTTTTTTTGTGATGAAAATTATCAAGACTGATTTGCATAATAGAATGAGTGATGAGTGGATGAACGACATTTTGGTAGTATACACCGAGAAGCATAACCATAAATAACCATAAATAACCATAAGTAAGGAGTATGCACTAGAGGAGCATAACCATAAATAACCTCAAATGGAGTGATCTGCGTAGCCGAGTGATGGTTCATATTCTACCAAAGAGGCAAAGATAACCAACGATGTCATTGATGAGGGTGTTGATCAACCATACATCTCAAGTATGTACTAATGCACCGATTTACTACCTCAGTTTGGCCGTCCATCTAAGATGATAAGCGTGGAGAGAGTTTGTTGCACCCCCTATAGTTTGAGAAACTCGCGCCAAAAGACTTAAGAATACCTTATCTCTGTCATTAGTAATAGATAGTGACGTATCATTAAGTTTAAAAATATTATCGAAAAAGACTTCAGTTACTTTGCGTGTTGTGAATGAATGACTAAGGGAAATGAAATGTCCCATCTTGGATAATCTATCCACCACGACTAGTATCACCGTTTTCCATCAAAGACTGATAGATGTTCAATAAAATCCATAGAAACTGATTTCCATAAATTATTCGTTATGGACAAATGATGGAGAATGTCTTTTGGCGCGAAGGTCTCACCTTTGTTCTTTTGACATATGCCATAGGCCTAATGAATTCATGCACATCACGTTTTTTGTTGTAATTAAGCAGCCCGAGTGACCACCAGTATGGGAAGAGTGTATCGATTCAATGAGGATTGATCGGAGTTATGGGTCAAACCCCACAACCAGTTTCCTTTATTTTCTTAGATTGTCATTGATGAAGGTATACCTTAGATATGCATCTTCATTTTCTCCCAATACATTTATAAGTTTTATCATATTGGGGTCAGTAGTCCAAACATCAATAAGACATTTCAGTATTGGTGAGTGATAGACTGAGAGCCCTGCACACTGCATGGTCGGTTCTCTCTGTGATAAGACATCAACAGTGATATTCTCTTTTCCTTTCTTGTACTGAACTGTGTAGTCATATCCCACTAGTTTGTAGAATTATTTTTCTTGGGCTAGCATCTGCACCCGCTGCTCCAAAAGGTGTTTCAAAGATTCATGGTATATTTTAACTATAAATGGTATATATTGCAGGTAAGGTCGCCACTTTTCTGCTACGAAGGTTAATGTCAAGAGTTCTCGTTCGTAGGTGGATGAAGGGTTGTTAGTAGTTGAAGTGAACTGCTAATATAAGCAATTGGTCGATTATTTTGAACTAAAACTGCTCCAATTTCCACAATGCTTCCATCCGTCTCCACCACGGACGACTAACTAAAGTATGGTAAGGCCAGAACGGGGTGTCAATAAGGCATGTTTCAACTGATTGAAAGGTAAATTGACCTCTTCAGATTAGTTAAACTTACTAATTTTTTAATAATTATGTCTTTGGTTTGATAACTCCATTTTCTAACATTCCCTTTACCATTTTAATTTCTGTTTTTTTGTATGGAAGAATACTTGTAGGGCCTTAAACAAATATGCTTCATTCATTCTTTCAAGAGAATCTGGTTATCATGTCCTCTTGGTGGTGATAATTCATTCTGTTCCTGAAATAGATCTTTGAATTGTTTTAAAATCTGTTCGAAGTTCTTCACTATGTGTTATGTTGTTCTTGTACTGTAAGTGCAAAAAAATGGCATTGAGGTTTCACAACTGAACCAATGACGTTTGCCCTCTTTTTATCAAGAACTTGAGAAGTTGATGACCCTCTATAATATTAATTTTATTTGGTTAATTCATTAAAGAAGGTAATTCTTGCCCTATTTACAAAAAGAAATAGTGAGTTTCTCAAAATTCCACTGATTATAGCCATTTGATGCCCAATATCATGTTGTATGTAGACATAATAAGCGGTGTATCAGCTTTAAATTCTAACTCTCCATTGTCCACAATATATTCTTACAATAAACATGACGAAAATATTCTCTTATTTAATGCAATCATTAGAAATTTATGTTATTTTTTAAAAAATTATTGTTATTGGATGTTTATTTGTTTGGGTATTAATATTTTAAAATTATTGTTGTTGAATATTATTTTTTTTAGTATTTAATATTTTGATAATTTATAACTATAAATATATGAAATATATTATTATTTATATTTTAAATTTAAACTGTTTTTCGGTTTTCAGTGATAAAATTATGTCCCCGATTCGGGTGGTATGATTTTATTTTTAAAATTCTCGTCAGGATCGATTTTGGGGTTTAAGCAAGTGAAATTTTATCAATTGCATGGCATTCTCCTGAGCTAAGAATGTTTTATTAACTTCTTCCACTCTTGAATCCCCTGTCAAGTAAGGAGTATGCACTGGAGGAGCACAACCATAAATAACCTCAAATGGAGTGACCTGCGTAGCCGAGTGATGGTTCATATTCTACCAAAGAGGCAAAGATAACCAACGATGTCATTAATGAGGGTGTTGATCAACCATACATCTCAAGTATGTACTAATGCACCGATTTACTACCTCAGTTTGGCCGTCCATCTAAGATGATAAGCCGTGGAGAGAGTTTGTTGCACCCCCTATAGTTTGAGAAACTCGCGCCAAAAGACTTAAGAATACCTTATCTCTGTCATTAGTTATAGATAGTGACATATCATTAAGTTTAAATATATTATCGAAAAAGACTTCAGTTACTTTGCGTGTTGTGAATGACTGACTAAGGGCAATGAAATGCCCCATCTTGGATAATCTATCCACCACGAATAGTATCGCCGTTTTCCATCAAAGACTGATAGATGTTCAATAAAATCCATAAAAACTGATTTGAATAAATTATTCGTTATGGACAAAGGATGGAGAAGGCCTTTTGGCGCGAAGGTCTCACCTTTGTTCTTTTGACATATGCCACAGGTCCTAATGAATTCACGCACATCACGTTTTTTGTTGTAATTAAGCAGCCCGAGTGACCACTAGTATGGGAAGAGTGTATCGATTCAATGAGGATTGATCGGAGTTCTGGGTCAAACCCCACAACCAGTTTCCTTTATTTTCTTAGATGTCATTGATGAAGGTATACCTTGAATATGCATCTTCATTTTCTCCCAATACATTTATAAGTTTTATCATATTGAGGTCAGTAGTCCAAACATCAATAAGACATTTCAGTATTGGTGAGTGATAGACTAAGAGCCCTGCACACTGCATGGTCGGCTCTCTCCGTGACAAGACATCAACAATGATATTCTCCTTTCCTTTCTTGTACTGAACTGTGAAGTCATATCCCACTAGTTTATAGAATCATTTTTCTTAGGCTAGCATCTGCACCCGCTGCTCCAAAACGTGTTTCAAAGATTCATGGTATATTTTAACTATAAATGGTGTATATTGCAGGTAAGGTCGCCACTTTTCTACTACGAAGGTTAATGCCAAGAGTTCTCGTTCGTAGGTGGATGAAGGGTTGTTAGTAGTTGAAGTGAACTGCTAATATATGCAATTGGTCGATTGTTTTGAACTAAAACCGCGCCAATTTCCACAATGCTTCCATCCGTCTCCACCACGGACGGCTAACTAAAGTATGGTAAGGCCAGAACGGGGTGTCGATAAGGCATGTTTCAACTGATTGAAAGGTAAATTGACCTCTTCAGATTAGTTAAACTTACTAATTTTTTAATAATTATGTCTTTGGTTTGATAACTCCATTTTCTAACATTCCCTTTACCATTTCAATTTCTGTTTTTTGTATGGAAGAATATTTGTAGGGCCTTAAACAAATATGCTGTTGAGTTATGAAGTCTACACTTATAATAAACTCTACTTTGGGCTTCGGCCTGACCAAAGTTATTTAGGTTTATTACCTGAATGTTTACCCTATAAATATGTGATTATTAAGGGTTTACATGGTTAAGACATAATTCTAGAGAGATAAAGTGTGAGACAAAAAAACTCTGCATTCCTTCTTCTTCTTCATAGTGAAATTTGGTGGTGACTGAAGTGGATGTAGCTCAATTTGAGTGAACCACTATAAATCTGTGTCTTCTTGTGTTCTTCTTTATTACATTTTTACAAATTGTTTCAAGCTGGTCGGATTTGGGAGATACAAATCCTAACAACTGGTATCAGAGCAACTAGGCTAAATCTGAGCATTGGAAACAATGGCAAGTGAGAATATTATAGGACATGGGATTGAAAGATTTGATGGGACAGATCATGCGTTCTAGAGAATGCAGTTTGAAGATTATCTCTATGGAAAGAAGCTTCATGTTCCTTTGAGTGAGAAACTAGAGAAGATGGATGAAACTGAATGGAAACTCCTTGATAGATAGGTTTTGGGAGTTGTCCGATTGACGCTAGCCAAGACGGTTGCTCACAATGTAGCAAAGGAGAAGACCACCATGGGTCTGATGAAAGCTCTTTCTGATATGTATGAGAAACCATCTACTAACAACAATGTACACTTAATGAAAAGACTCTTTTAGTTAAGAATGGTTGATGA
The DNA here is from genome assembly GCF_907164915.1 of Impatiens glandulifera. Lineage (NCBI taxonomy): Eukaryota > Viridiplantae > Streptophyta > Magnoliopsida > Ericales > Balsaminaceae > Impatiens > Impatiens glandulifera. Next base: position 24,481,932 of record NC_061870.1, read on the forward strand.
TACTTCTGTCACTACTCATTTGAATGAATTCAAAACAATTGTGAATCAATTGCTATCTGTTGAGATTGATTTTGGGGATGAAGTTAGTGCCCTGATTTTTTTAGCATCTCTACCAAATAGTTGGGAACCTATGAGGGCAGCAATTAGTAATTCAGTTGGAAATTCTAAACTGAAATTTGTTGAAGTTAGAGATCGTATTCTTGCTGAAGAGGTTCGTAAAATTGATTCTGGTGAAACGTTCAAAGGCTCTACTCTGAATGTAGAAAACAGGGGCAGAGGTAATGATAGAAATTTCAATCGAGGTAAGAGCAGATCTATGTCGAGGAGCAAGAGGAGTCAGTCAAAGTCTGGGCGGACATTTGAGTGCTGGAATTGTGGTAAACATGGTCATTTGAAGAGGAACTGCAAAGCACCGAAGAGAAATAGTGATGATAAAAATGATGCAGCCAATGTTGTTACAGAAACTATCACTAATGCGTTACTTCTTTCTGTTGATAGCCTGATAGATTCATGGGTTTTGAACTCGAGAGCGTCTTTCCACACCACTGCCCACAAAAAATTAATGGAGAATTATGTGTCTAAAAACCGTGGGAAAGTTTATCTCGCAGATGGTGAGCCACTGGATATTGTTGGAATGGGGGACATCAAATTGAAGATGGAAAATGGTTCTGTTTGGAAGATTAATAAGGTGAGACACATTCCATGTTTAATGCGCAATCTGATTTCTGTTACACAACTTGATGAAGAAGGTCACAATTTCAGTTGTGGAAATGGTGCATGGAAGGTGACTAAAGGAGCAATAGTTGTTGCTCGAGGTCACAAAACTGGAACGTTATACACGACTTCAACTTGCAGAGAAATACTTGCTGCTGTAGTTGATGACTCGAAGAATAGTGAGCTGTGGCATTGCAGTTTGGGCCATATGAGCGAAAAAGGGATGAAAATTCTTTTGAAGAATGGACAGATTCCAGAACTGAAGTCTGTTGAACATCAATTGTGTGAAAACTGCATTCTTGGAAAACAGAAACGGGTGAGTTTCTTAAAGATTGGGAAGGAGCTCAAGAAAGAAAGGCTAGAGTTGGTACACACTGATGTGTGGGGACCTGCACATGTTTCTTCTATTGACGGATCACAATACTACGTGACGTTTATAGATGATTCAACAAGAAAGGTATGTGTATATTTTATGAAGCAAAAATCTGAAGTATTTGTTATTTTCAAGAAATGGAAGACTTTGGTTGAAAATGAAATAAATCAGAAAGTTAAGTGTTTGAGATCCGACAACGGAGGTGAATATATCAATTCAGATTTTATAGAGTATTGTGATGTGAATGAGATCAGTATGGTAAAGACTGTTCCCCGAACGCCTCAAGAGAATGGAGTAGTTGAACGAATGAATCTAACATTGAACGAATGAATCTAACATTGAACGAGCGTGCTAGAAGCATGAGATTGCATGCAGGGCTGCCTAAAACCTTCTAGGCAGAATTTATTAATACTGCTACCTATTTGATAAACAGGGGACCCTCTGTTCCTCTTGAATTCAAAATTCCTGAAGAAGCTTGGAGCAATAAAAAGGTAAACCTTTCTTATTTGAAAGTATTTGGTTGTTTATCATATGTTCATATTAATGAATGTCATAGGAGTAAGCTTGATCCAAAGTCTAATAAATGTTTTAATAAATATTTTTATATTGTTTATGGTGATATCGAGTTTGGTTATCGTTTCTGGGATAATCAAAATCGAAAGATCATTCATAGCAGAAATGTTATCTTCAATGAACTAGTTCTCTACAAAGATTGTGTTGGGAAGACATCAAATGGTGATTACAAGTTGGAAAAGACTGGTACAATCGATTTGAGAGAATTTTCAGCTGAATATATACCGGTTGTCGAAGAAGAACAATGTGTTTTTGAAGATGAAAACGTTGAGAACGTGGCCCTAGAGGTAAATCAGCAAACACCAGTTATACAGTTGAGAAGATCATCAAGGAATCGAAAACCAGTTGAGAGGTGGTCTCCATCTCTGAACTATATCTTGTTGACAGATAGAGGTGAACCTGAATGTTATGAGGAAGCAATACAATCTGATGAATCGATTAAGTGAGAGTTTTCTATGAAAGATGAGATGGACTCTTTGATGTTGAATCAGACTTGGGAGCTCACTGAGCTACCAAAGAGAAAAAAGCACTTCACAACAAATGGATCTTCAGGATTAAAGAAGAACATGATAAAACCATGAGATACAGGGCAAGATTGGTTGTGAAAGGATTTCAACAGAAAGAAAGTATTGACTACAATGAGATATTCTCTCCAGTAGTTAAATTGATGACAATCAGAACTATTTTGAGTTCGGTTGTGAAAGAAGACCTTCATCTTCAACAAATGAATGTCAAAACTACTTTTCTTCATGGTGATTTAGATGAAGAGATTTGTATGCGACAACCAGAAGGATTTGAAATCAAAGGAAAAGATGAGCTTGTGTGTAAGCTTCAGAAGAGTCTGTATGGTTTAAAACAGGCTCCAATGCAATGGTATAAATAGTTCGATAGCTTCATGAAAAGTAACAATTTTCTAAGGTGTGAAGCTAATCATTACTGCTATATTAAGAGGTTTGATAAATCGTACATTATTCTGCTCCTCTATGTTGATGACATGTTGATTGCTGGAGCAAGTTTGTATGAGATTAACAAACTCAAGAAAGAGTTGTCTGAAAAGTTTGCAATGAAGGATTTGGATGCTGCTAAACAAATCCTTGGGATGAGAATTTTCAGGGATGAATAAGTTCTCAAGCTTTCACAAGAAGAATATGTGAAGAAAGTTCTTAGCAGGTTCAACTTGTATGATGCAAAACCAGTTACTACCCCCTTAGCTAGTCACTTCAGACTATCTAAAGATCAGTCGCCTTCAATAGAGGATGAGAAAATTTACATGGCAACTATTCTGTATGCCTCTGCCATTGGTTGTATTATGTATGCGATGGTTTGCACAAGACCAGACATAACACATGCAATGAGAGTTGTTAGCAAATTAATGAGCAACCCGGGTAGACAACATTGGGAAGCAGTAAAGTGGATACTACGATACTTAAGAGGAAGTATGGGTCTCGCTTTATGTTTTAGAAAGTCTAATATGGGTTTGAAAGGATATGTTGATGCTGACAATGGTGGTGATGTTGATAATAGGAAGAGCACAATAGAGAACATTTATACTCTGGGAGGTACTGCAATCAGTTGGGTTTCAAAATTGCAGAAGATTGTTGCTCTTTCTAGTTGTGAGGCAGAGTATGTTACTGTGACAGAGGCTGCTAAGGAGATGATGTGGTTACAACCCTTTTTGCAAGAATTGGGTCAAGACTACGAGGGAAGTGTGTTGCGATGCGACAGTCAGAGTGTCATTTATTTGGCAAAGAATCATGTTTATCATGGCAGGACGAAGCATATACATGTTCGTTATCATTTCATCTGGTCAGCTTTAGAAGATTGAATATTAACTCTTGAGAAGATTCCCAGGAGTGAAAATCCAGCTAATATGTTGACGAAGGCTGTGACAAATGAGAAACTGAAGTTGTGTGCAACTTCAGTTGGTCTTCTTCGTTAAGACACCAGATGAAAAGCTTCTACCGATCGAGAGATGATGAAGTTAGTCTCCAAGTGGGAGATTATTGAGTTATGGAGCCTACACTTATAATAAACTCTACATTGTTAATTAGAGTTTATTGGATTTTCTTTTTGGTTTTGGGCTTGGGCCTGACCAAAGTTATTTAAGTTTATTACCTGAATGTTTACCCAATAAATATGTGATTATTAAGAGTTTACATGGCTAAGACAGAATTCTAGAGAGATAAAGTGTGAGGCAAAAAAACTCTGTATTCCTTCTTCTTTTTCATAGTGAAATCTGGTGGTGGCTGAAGTAGATGTAGCTCAATTTGAGTGAACCACTATAAATCTGTGTTTTCTTGTGTTCTTCTTTCTTACATTTTTACAGATTGTTTCAAGCTGATCGGATTTGGGAGATACAAATCCTAACATATGCTTCATTCCTTTTTCAAGAGAATCTGGTCCTCTTGGTGGTGATAATTCATTCTGTTCCTGAAATAGATCTTTGAATTGTTTTAAAATATGTTCAAGTTCTTTACTAGGTGTTATGTTGTTCTTGTGCTGTAAGTTCAAAAAAATGGTATTGTTGTTCCTCATGGTTTCACAATTTAACCAAAGTCGTTTGCTTATCAAGAGCTTGAGAAGTTGATCACCCTCTATAATATTAATCTTATTTGGTTCATTCATTAAAGAAGGTAATTCTTGCCCCATTTACAAAAAGAAATAGTGAGTTTCTCAAAATTCCACCGATGATCCCAGGGTAATTAGCCATTCGATGCCCAATATCATGTTGTATGTAGACATAATAAGCACTCGTGTATCAGCTTTAAATTCTATACTCTCCAATGTCCACAATATATCCTTATAATAAACATGACTGAAAATATTCTCTTATTTAATGTAATCATTAGAAATTTATGTTATTTTAAAAAAAATTATTGTTATTGGATGTTTATTTGTTTGGATATTAATATTTTAAAATTATTGTTATTGAATATTATTTTTGTTTAGTATTTAATATTTTGATAATTTATAACTATAAATATATGAATTATATTATTATTTATATTTTAAATTTAATTTGTTTTTCGATTTTCAGTGGTAAAATCTTGTCCCCGATTCGGGTTGTATGATTTTATATTTAAAATTCTCGTCGAGTTTGTAGATTCAAAATGGGGATGGTAATGATAATTCTCATAACTTTCTGAGGCTAATTTAAAACCATAAAAACTTAACAAATATGAAGAAAGCAAATACAAGATGAAATAGTTTAAAAGTAGCTGTCAAATATGTTTTTAACATTACAGTTTGTATTCTATTTAGATAATGTTATAAAATATATAAATAAAATGGTTGATAATTGTGAATCTAGGCTTACAAAATTGGGTCACCCATCTTCAATTAAGTTCTAAAACATATTTCATACATAAACCATCTTCTATTAAACTTCATAATCTTGGGAAACCCATAACCTTATTATCCTGCAAAACCCTAACTTCCTTATCTAAGATCAATAGAAAATCTTTCACAATCATGAATATCCTCAAAGGATGCCCTTCCGTTCTACCCATATCACCATGGAAATACTCTGTCGCATCTTTCACAACCAACAACGCCTTCCTCTCTTCCGTCTTAATCCTATTAATCTCAATTTCAGCTTCTCTAAGAAACACTTTCATCGAATTGAAGAAACTACCCTCCTGCGTCTTTGCCAATATCCTACTCACATTTTCGATCCCAGTTTCAAGTTTCAACAAGTAACTGCTCAAGACATCGGAATCCATGCCGGCAGCTTGCTTCACATTTGCAAGTTCTTTGCTCAGAACAGATACAAATTGTAGTCCTTCAGATTTGATGATTTCATGTACAACGAAATGAAGCAACGTTGTCTTTCCATCGGTTCCTTTGATGTCAACTAGCTTTAAGAGTGTTTCCAGTTTAAACGCTTTAGCTTCGCCGCGGTTTGTTCCTATATTCATCCTGTTTCCTGTTTGTAAGACGGTTTCGAGTAGTTTCAGGAATAGTCTGCTGTTCTTCAGTTCTTCACTAGCAATCTGTGTGAATAAAAATATCAGATTTTTTTTTTACTGAAATTAAATGTATTTTGATTAATTACCTCTAGGGTTTGGAATGATTTTCTCAGATATTTCACTTCTGTATCAAAATTTGCTCTGTAAAGCATTGCTTCAACCCTTTTGAACGCAAATGGTATGTTGAGTATAGCTTTCAGAAATCTTTCAGCAGAACCTAACTTTGAGACGTCGCCATTATAATCTTTGAGTTTGATTTCTTCTTCTTTTGTCGGAGCCATTTTCACTAAGGTCTCAAGAAGATCCATACTTAATCCTTCTGGGTTGCCTGAAACATAAATGGCTTTTATTCATCAAAGTTGTGATGATCATTTGTTAATATGGTATGGATTACGGTTTACTTACTTACCATCAATAAGTGCTTCAGAGACTTCGTCAAGCGTCACGTTTAAGGCTCTTAAGAGTATGGCAATGTTCTGTGACTTCTTCGGGTCAAGAACTCTGTTTTCTTGCAACAATGGCGGTGGGATTGAACTCGGTAGACTTCCGGTTGTTTGTTTGGGTGCTGTGGTCGTGGATTTACATCCGAAGAGAGTTTCCATCATGTCTTCGTTCAATCTGTTTGAAATTTCAATCTTGTTTTAATTAAAGATGGTATTTGAATACAATGAATAGAGTTTGGGTAGGACATGTGTACTTAACTGGAAGGAGGTTGATTTCAATTGGTCCCATACTGTTGCTCGGTCGGAGGTTGTCGTCATTTTGTCCCAATGCAGAGTCTTTAACTTGGGTTTTCTTTCATCGTCTCCATCAATGATTGTCTCTCTACGAATAGGGCTGCTTGCATTCTTGATTTCCCTCCAGCTGGAAGCTTTCGATTGCGATTCCATGGGAGAAATTGGTGATTCTCTTTTTACAGGTCCCAATTTTTGGGTTTTTGATGACGGAGGTGGCGGCGGCGGTGGGGGTGGACGAGCTTGATTTTTATGTGTTTGATCAGACCGGAGGAGCGCCATGTTTGGAGGCGGCAATGGATGGGAAAAAGCGCTTTGATTATAGGAGTTTCCGGATGGAAGAGGAGGAGGTGGCGGCGGCATTGTTGTCGGAATTTTCTGCTTATTGTCGGGAGATGAATTTGAAATGCGTGATATGGGGGATGTTCTCTTGGAATGCGGGAAATCATTCGTCTTCGAATCTGCTTCAAATCTGATCTTACTAGCCCAGCTGCTACTAAAACTCCGGAGAGAGCCAGAATTATGAGAGATTTCTTCAATGCTTGCCGTCGACGAGCCTTGGGGAGTGTAAAACGGCGTATGCTGGATGTCATCATCATCGTCCGATGATGGCATCGGCGGAGGGGAGTTAATAATAGCTGGAGGTGGCGGTTTCATTAACGGTGGCAATGGTTCAAGGTCGGGGCTTGGCCTGTACCGATCTGACTTCTTTTCTGAATCCAATTTCCTATACGGCGACTTAATTGTGTCATTAATCGACGGCCGGCATAGAAAGGTCGACGGTGAGTGTTGAATTCTTGATTCATCCTGAAATCTCATAGAATCAGCGCCTACAAGTTCGTGTCTCTGGATTGGATGCTTGGTTGTTCTATGTCTATAGAAGTAGAATGCAAGTGCGAAGAGCATACCCAGAATGACAATTCCGACGGACATGAGAACTGCGACTTTCTTGACGTGTTTTGTGGTGGGATGGGTGGCAATTGGATTCGCGACGACGGTTCCATTTCCAGGCGATTTGGATTGATCATCTGGTGTCTGGGTTGTTGTTGTTGTGGGTAGTTGAGGGAAGAAGGGATTGGATGCCGGTGGAGGGAAAGAAGTGGGGGTAAATAGCGGCTGGTGGAGGACTCTTCTTGCGGTTGATTTGTGGGTTTCGATTAACTTATGGGTAGGAGAGGCTGAGGAGGAGATTAATTGTGAGAGTGTTGTTAGAGAGAATAAGAATGATGATATTATGAAAAGGTGGTCGTCGGCAATGGCATGAATCATGATGATGAAGATGATGATGATGATGCCTCAACATGGCGTTTCTTGATTTCCTTGGTCAATGATCCTCCTCTGTTTCTCCTGATTCATCTCTTTCTTATTATATCTTCTGTGTGTGAAGAAGAAGAAGAAGAGTTCGGACTTCAGAGTGGGAGGGAAAGCTTCTGACTTTTGCAATACAAGATCCGGATGCTTTGGGAGGATGATGTGGCAGAAGACAGATGAATGCCCTTTTCTTCTCCACTCCGTTTTTTTTTTTTTTTATGAAATCATTAAATAAAAATGGACGTGGTACTACTAAAGATGGCCGACCCACGTTGTCCAAAACAAATAAGCCATATTGGATGTAATTGAAAATGGAAAGTGATTAAATTTATATGCACGAGGGGTGTATCTCTTTTCTTTTCACTAATTTGAGTTGTATTATATTTTGTTCACTTCAATATCTTGTGTAGTAGAATTGAATTTTTATAATTCAAATAATGTTAGGATTTGAATGTCCCAAATCTGACTTGCTTGAAAGTTGAAACGAATCTGTACAAATAAAAAAAATAACGTTCGTTTCAGCCACCACCTTGCTTCACTTTGAAGAAGAGGATACTAAATTTTTTTGACTCACAATGTTTATATCTTTTTAATTCAATCTTAATCTAGAAAATTCTTAACAATAACATATTTATAATATAAACATTCATGTAATAAAACATAAATAACTATTGGTCAGACCAAAACTAAAAAAACTCTAATTAATTTATGTATAGTTTATTATAATTGTAATCTCCACAACTCAATAATCTCCCACTTGGATACTAATTTTATCTTTCCTCAATCGGTAGCGTTTCTCCATCTGGTGTATTAACAAAGAAGGCCAACTTAAGTTGCGCACAACTTCAATTTCTCATTTGTTACATCTTTCGTCAGTATATGAGATGTATTCTCACTCCCGGGAATCTTCTCAAGAGCTAACACTCTATATTTTAAAGTTGGTCGAATGAAATGATAACGAACTTGTATATTATTCGTCATTCCTGTTAGAATATAATATAGTATATCTGTAAGATATTATCACAATATTATAAATTGTGATAATATTTATTTGTTAATTATAATGTCTATATAATAGACATATCCTATATAACCATTCATAACAATTCAGTACAGTCTTTCTATCTTCATTCTAACATGATATCAGAGTCTTGTTATCGTTCTTGAGTCAATCAAGTGATAGTATTTCACTGCCTCCATTAATGGTTACATTAACCATTGTTAGAGGGCTCTAATAATTTATTATTAATATTATTTTGTGTCGATGGTCTTAAGTAGCTTATCTGAGGTGTTAGATTTCGTTTGAGTGAATTTGTTTTTGTCTAATTGGATTGGGGATTTTGGTTGCTTGGTGGAAATGAGTTTGGTTGTTTTTGTTCTTGAGTGAGGAAGGTTATTTGGACAGATCGAATGTTGATTTGATTGAATTAGATGTTTTAGAAGAATGTTGGTTTCATTATTAGTCTTAGAGGAGATAAAATTGGAAGTGAGTTTTTGAAGCTTGATTTGATTGGTTTTGGTGGTTGTTGTTGAGAATAGGGAGTTGAATTTGGTTTAGGGTTTGTGAAACTTGATTTGATTGGTTTTGGTTGTTGTTGAGAATAGATAGTTGAATTTTGTTTGGTTTTCCATGTGTTTCTGAAGGATGATTTAATGAGTTTAATTTGATTGTTGTGAAATTGTTTGGTGTTTTTGAGGAGGATGATGGTTTAATGAATTTGGTTTGATTGTTAATTTTGGTTGATCTAATAGAAGAAGAGTTGCTTTTTGGGTGGATGGTCAATTGATTGAGCAAAAGAGAGAAGAGAAGGAAGAGAAGAAGATGAAGATTAAGAATAATGAGTAATATTTTGTTGTTCGCGTTTTCGTTTTCTGACTGTCAAACTCTCAATTCTTATTATTGTTAGAATATAATATAATATATCTATAAAATATTATCACAATATTATAAATTGTGATAATATCAATATTATATTATATTATATTAGCTTCCTTATTTGTTAATTATAATGTCTATATAATAGACATAATCTTTGTAACAATAATAACAATTCAATACAATCTTTCTCTCTTTATTTTAACAATTCCATGATAAATTGGATTCTTTGTCAAATTAACGACACACTAACTATCGCATCGTAACACACTTTTCTCGTAGTCTTGACTCAATTCCTGTAAAAAGAATGTTGCAACCACATCATCTATTTAGCAATCTTTGTCACAACAACATACTATGCTTCACAAATAGAAAGAGTAACAATCTTTTGCAATTTTATAATCCAACTAATTATAGTACCTCCTAGAATATAGATATACCTTGTTGTGTTCTTCCTACTATCAACATCATCACAATTCTCTACTATCAACATCATCACAATTCTCAACATCAATCTATCCTTCTAAATCTATGTTAGACTTTCAAAAACACAAATCGGGACTCATATTTCCTCTTAAGTATCGTAATATCCACTTTACTAAACGATATTACCATGTAAGTTTTCTCATTCTTGTTATAAGTAATAATCTTTAGGTAGTCTAAAGTGACTAACTAAGGGGGTAATAACTGGTTTTGCATCATACAAGTTTAATTTGCTAATAACTTTCTTCACATATTATTCTCGTGAAAGTTTGAAAACTTCTTTATCCCTGAATATTATCATCCTAGTGATTTATTTTGTAGCACTCAAATCTTTAATTGCAAACTTTTTAGACAAAAATTTTTTTAACGTTAATCTCATACAAGTTTACTGTAGCAATCAACATGTCATCAACGTAAATGAGTAGAATAATGTACAATTTATCAAATTTCTTGATATAGCAACGATAATCAACTTCACACCTAATAAAGTTGTTACTTTTCAGACAACTTTATTAGATGTTTCACACCTAATAAATTGCAAAATTTCCAGACAATTTTTTTTTAGTTTGTTAATCTCATACAAGCTTGCTCTAGCAATCAACATGTTATCAACGTAAAAGAACATAATAATGTATGTTTTTAACAAATCTATTGATATGGCATCAATAATTAGCTTCACACCTAATAAAAATGTTACTTTTTATGAAGTTATCAAATTTCTTGTACCATTGTCTTGAGCATGTTTCAAACCTTACAGACTCTTTTGAAGCTTACACACAAGTTTTTTTTCCTTTTATCTCAAAGCATTGTGGTTGTCACATTTAAATCTTTTCATCCAAATCACCGTGAAGAAAAACAATTTTGACATCCATTTGCTGAAGATGAATGTCTTTTTTCACAACCAAACTCAAAATAGTTCTGTTTATCATCAATTTGACCATTTGAGAGAATATCTCGTTATAGTCAATACATTTCTTCTGTTTAAATCCTTTCACAACCAACATTGTCTTATATTTCATGGTTTTATCATGTTCTTTAATCCCAAAGATCCATTGTTGTGAAGTGTTTTCTTTTCCTTTGGTAACTCAATGAGTTCCCAAGTCTGATTCGACGTCAAATAGTTCATCTCGTCTTTCATTGTAGACTCTCCCTTAACCGATTCATCAGATTATATTGTTTCTTTATAGCATTCGGGTTCATTAGGGGAAATGAGTTGGAATTGTTCTATTTCTACGAGTTGATAGACTGTACTAAAGGGTTGCCTTTTTAATCCATCTCTGGCCTGACCATTATGCAGACTCTCGTCAGTTAGGACTCACTCATCTCTTCTACCCGGGAAAGCCCGTTCTTTCTTTGCTTTATTTTCGGATTCCTAGGTGCTTTCTTCGCGAGTATGTCTATTGATGGCGATGTGTCCTATCTGCTCAAGGAAAGCTGTCCAACTGAATGTGTAGTGAAAGTCCGAGAAAAGAAGAAAAGGACCTGAAATACCAATGCTCTTATTCTTCTAGAGTGTAGACTAGGTTACAATCTACTTGGATGAGGTTTTTGAACAGAACTTCGACAGGCTCCCCAACCTCGGGATGCTTTACTCTTAAACCCACAAGGTTTTGAGACGTAGCTTAACCTGAGTCTCAGTTAAGAACGACAATGATCTACGTTTCACACGACGCACGATTCCATGGAAAGTTTCATTCGACATCGTGATGGAGGTTCGATCTCTGTAGTCAAGTCTAAGACAAATTATATCTGGCTCGCTCCTATTTATAAAAAAAAGATTGCATCTGTCCCATCGCAAACACTTACAATGTCATTCTATCTTGTTCGGATGGGTGTTTACCCCCAAAGTGTTCCCGGACCCTTATCTGCTCCCACCATAGGAGTCTATGGTTAATGTCAACAATATATATTTCAGAGATGGAGACCATCTCTAGGCTAGTTTTCTATTTCTTGACAATCTTCTCAACTATATAACTGATGTTTGTTGATTTGCCTCTAGGGCCACATTCTCAACGATTTCTTCTTCAACAGTCGGTATATATTCAGCTGAAAAATTCTTAAATCGAGTGTACCAGTCTCTTCCAATTTAGAATCACCATCTGACTTCCCAACACAATTTTTGTAAAGAACTTGTTAATTGAAGATGATATTTTTGCTACGAATGATCTTTCAATTTTGATTATCTTGGCCCAAAAACGATGACCAAATTTGATATCATCATAACTAATGAAAAAATACTTATTAGATTTTAAATCAAGCGTGTTTCAACCACATTCATTAATACGCATATATAATAAACAACCAAACACTTTGAAATAAGAAAGGTTCACACTTTTATTGCTCTAGGCTTCTTCTGGATTTTGAATTAAAATTAACAAAGGGTCTTCTATTTATCAAGTAGAAAGCAGTGTTAATAGTTTTTGCTTAAAAAGTTTTAGACAACCCGACGTACAATCTCATGCTTCTAGAATGCTTGTTCAATGTTCGATTCATACATTCAGTTATTCGATTCTCTTGAGGCGTTCGGGGAACAATCTTCACCATATTTATCTCATTCACATAACAAAACTATTTAAAATCTGAATTGATGTACTTGCATCCGTTGTCGGATCTCAAACACTTAACCTTCTAATTTGTTACATTTTCAACTAAAGTCTTTCACTTCTTAAAAATAAAAAACATCAAATTTATTCTTCATAAAGTAAACTCATATTTTTTTTTATCAAATCATCTATAAACGTCATGTAGTATTGTGATCCACCAATAGAAGAAACGAGTGCATGTCCCAAACATAAGTGTGTACTAACTATAATCTTTCTTTCTTGAGCTTCTTCCTATTTTTTAAGAAATTCACACGTTTTTGTTTTCTAATAATGTAGTTTTCGCATAACTAATGCAACAAACTTCAGTTCGGGAATTTGGCCATTCTTTAAAAGAATTTTCATCTTTTTTTTGCTCATGTGGCCTAACTTGCAATGTCATAATTCATTGTTCTTCAAGTTATCAACAACAATAATAATTGTGTCTTTACATATTAAAGTCGTGTATAATGCTCCAGTTTTGTGATCTTGAGCAACAACTATTGCTCATTTAGTCACATTTCACGCATTGTTTCTATAATTGAAACTGTGACCTTCATCATCAAGTTGTGTAACAAAAATCAAATTGTGCATTAGACCTAGAATATGTCTCACCTTATTAATCTTACAAATGAAACCATTTGTCATCTTCAATTTAATATCCCCATGTCCACAATATTTAGTGGCTCACCATCTACAAAATAAACTTTCTTGTATTTTCCATTCACATAATTTTTAATTAATTCTTTGTGAGCATTGGTGTGGAAAGACGCTCTCGAGTTCAAATCACATTAATCTATCAGCCTATCAACTGACAAAAGTAACGAATTAGTGACAATGTCTGTAATTGCGTTGACTACATTATTTTAATTATCAATGTTCTTTTTTGATGCTTTAATGTTCCTTTTCAAGTGACCCTTCTTACCACAATTCTAGTAATCAAATATTTACCCACAGTTGGACTGGCTCATTTTATTTCTCTACATAGACCTACTCTTATCTCAGTTGGAATTTCTATCATTATCTCTGCCCCTATTTTTAACATTAAGGGCATAACTTTTAAACGTTTCACTAGAATCAATTTTACAAACCTCTTCAGCAAGAATACGATCTTTAACTTAATAAATTTCAATATATAATTCTAAATAGAGTTACTAATTATTTCCCTCATAGATTCTCAACTATTTGGTAGAGTTGCTAACAAAATTAGGGCACTAACTTCGTCCCAAAATCAATCTCAACATATAGCAATTGATTCACACTTGAATTAATTCGTTCAAATGAGTAGTGACAGAAGTGTCATCAACCATTTTTAAATTTAAGAGATTTTCATTAAATATACCTTATTGTTAGAAGATGATTTCTCATACATATCAGAGAAAACTTTCATTAGACCCACTATGGTCTTCTCTTTTGCTATGTTATAAGAACACAATAAGACACAATTTTATAGTGGTTCACTTAAAAGAGATACGTTCACTTCAGTCGGCACATGATTTCACTTTGAAGAAAAAGAATGATATAGAGTTTTTTTGCCTCACATACTGTTTATCTCTTTATAATTATGTCTTAATCTATAGAACCCTTAATAATAACATATCATGTAATAAAACTTAAATAACTTTTGGTCAAGCCCAAGCTCAAACACAAACTTAATAAATTCTAATTAACTTATATAGTATTTATTATAAGTGCAGGTTTCATAACTCAATCAATAATACTCTTAGTTTTTCATAACTGCTCATATCCGCCAAATGTCTTGGTGATGTTTTCTTGACTCTTTGTACATTCTCTTCTTAGCAGAAAATGAAGTTGTTTCTCTTTTGTTCAATAAAGAGTTTTTGAAATTAATTTTTCATTTGGAGGCCCTTTATAAGTATTCTCTTTTGATTTGTACGAGTTTCTTATTATTATTTTGATCATAGATGTAGATTGTCAGTTAACCCATGATAAAACTTTTTTTGAAGTTGCTTACCCACAAATAATGACAAATTTCATCGTCATTCATAAATTTTGGTAATGATTCTTTCGATATCATATGATTGGTTTGTTCAGCTTGCTTTACTTTTTCATTCATCGTTATGCAACTCAAACGAATTCGTATTTTGAGTCACCCTCAAGAAATTTTCATATTGTTGAATCTTTTTATTAGAATTTTTTTTCAAATTTATCATAATATTTATATTCTCATTTAATTGTTTTAATATTTTAGATGTTATTTTATATTATTTATAAATTAATATTCAACATGTAACTCCTTATTTTGAATAAGAATTAAAAATGGAAAAAGTTATTAAATTTATTAATTATATATATAATTGATTAGAAAACATTTTAAATAAATTTATATTTTTTCAAACCCAACCAATTGTTTTGAAACAAAGCACTTAGTTCGATATTGGGCCTAAGTAACTCCATTTTTAAGGACATTCCCGTAGCCTGACCTATTTATTAAGCCTAGCTCAACGGCCTAAAGAGTCAAGAGCTTGTTTAATGTTGTTATTTAAAGTTTTTTTTCATTATTTTTTAAAAGAAATTTTATTTGATGAAAATGTATGTAATTTGAATTTTTAATTGATTAATTACTATAATTTGTTTTTGAATTTAAAAGTTAAATATAAAAATAAAATAAAAGTTTTTTAATATTTTAATTAATAAAATAAGTGATTTAATGATTATAATAATGTGATAAAGATTTTTTTTTAAAATACTAAAAAAGAAATTTATAGTCTGTAGTAACTACTGTTCATATATATATATATATATATATTAAAAAATTGAGCCCAAAAGCTGGCTGAGAATGCTACAGCTTTAATAGCCCATTGTTATCATTTTGACTGCCCATAAGGAATCAATGGCGCCAATATGTTAGTTTTATTTTATTTTGATATAGTGAAAATTATTTTATTTATTTTTGCCTGAATATTTTGATTTTTAGCTCCAAGTTTCAAATCCTTCATTTGAAACTCACACTTATGATATTTTTAAAGAAATGGGTTTTTTTTATCCTAATGAAAGATAATATGACTGTATACAAAAATCTAATTAATAAAATTATGATATTTTTAAAGAAATGGGCTTTTTTATCCTAATGAAAGATAATATGACTGTATACAAAAATCTAATTAATAAAAACTTGGATCTTAGATCTATATCTTTCTAGGTGTTCAAATTCTTTAAAGTTTCGATATGCTCTATGTGGAAGAGATCATACAATTCCAAACTTGATCAATTTTTCTCACTGGTTAGGAAATTATTAACATTTTTTTTATTATTTTATTTAAAAAGATGGAATCCAAGATCAAATAATAGTGCGTTCAATCCTAACTAAGGTCCAATAAATAAATTATTATGAGTAAAGAATCTGTGACAAAGATAGTGTATATAGAATTAAAGGGGGACATCTATCTGACAATGATCAATTCATGAATGGATAACACCAAACAGATCCTAATATCTTATCTTTCTTTGTCTCAGACATGCATAAATATGTTATTGCTAGGTGAGTTGAACCTCCATATTATTTTATTCTTTTTTTTTTTTTTTTTTTTTGCTGCTGCACAAATGGTTCTTTGCTATGATTTTATTATATATTTACTTTGTTCCATTGTTTTATTTATTCAAAATTGAAATTTATATAAGAAGAAACATATTTATAAATGGATTTTTCTTTACACTTTCTTTTTCATAGTAACTATATATATTCCTTGTTACTGATTCCACATTAATTATAGAGTTGTTTTACCTTTTAAACAAAAATGAACTTATTTAGAATCTAAAAAAAAAACTAAGAACAACATGAGCCTTTAATAGCCAATGATGTCTAAACTCCCCAAATATGTCCAATGTGGTAGACATCGACCTCTTAAAGTTTTGATCGATTATTGTTCCATAAACCCTTCAATTCCTCTTATTTTGACGATCTATCAACATAGAAGGCATATAAAAGATTCATATTAAGGTTGAAACCGCGTATAACCTTCCTCGCATTGTTTAGAGGTGCATTGTCGTAAGGTTACAAGTATTTGAAGTCTTTTTTTAAACATGACTAAAATTCAAGGAGTGATGCTTGAGTTTCTCGATAGTTGTTGAGATGTTTGGATCAATACGACATATATGACAGGTCTGAATCGTTGGGTTACTATTCCTTGTTACTGATTCCACATTAATTATAGAGTTGTTTTACCTTTTAAACAAAAATGAACTTATTTAGAATCTAAAAAAAAAACTAAGAACAACATGAGCCTTTAATAGCCAATGATGTCTAAACTCCCCAAATATGTCCAATGTGGTAGACATCGACCTCTTAAAGTTTTGATCGATTATTGTTCCATAAACCCTTCAATTCCTCTTATTTTGACGATCTATCAACATAGAAGACATATAAAAGATTCATATTAAGGTTGAAACCGCGTATAACCTTCCTCGCATTGTTTAGAGGTGCATTGTCGTAAGGTTACAAGTATTTGAAGTCTTTTTTTAAACATGACTAAAATTCAAGGAGTGATGCTTGAGTTTCTCGATAGTTGTTGAGATGTTTGGATCAATACGACATATATGACAGGTCTGAATCGTTGGGTTACTATTCCTTGTTACTGATTCCACATTAATTATAGAGTTGTTTTACCTTTTAAACAAAAATGAACTTATTTAGAATCTAAAAAAAAAAACTAAGAACAACATGAGCCTTTAATAGCCAATGATGTCTAAACTCCCCAAATATGTCCAATGTGGTAGACATCGACCTCTTAAAGTTTTGATCGATTATTGTTCCATAAACCCTTCAATTCCTCTTATTTTGACGATCTATCAACATAGAAGACATATAAAAGATTCATATTAAGGTTGAAACCGCGTATAACCTTCCTCGCATTGTTTAGAGGTGCATTGTCGTAAGGTTACAAGTATTTGAAGTCTTTTTTTAAACATGACTAAAATTCAAGGAGTGATGCTTGAGTTTCTCGATAGTTGTTGAGATGTTTGGATCAATACGACATATATGACAGGTCTGAATCGTTGGGTTACTATTCCTTGTTACTGATTCCACATTAATTATAGAGTTGTTTTACCTTTTAAACAAAAATGAACTTATTTAGAATCTAAAAAAAAAACTAAGAACAACATGAGCCTTTAATAGCCAATGATGTCTAAACTCCCCAAATATGTCCAATGTGGTAGACATCGACCTCTTAAAGTTTTGATCGATTATTGTTCCATAAACCCTTCAATTCCTCTTATTTTGACGATCTATCAACATAGAAGACATATAAAAGATTCATATTAAGGTTGAAACCGCGTATAACCTTCCTCGCATTGTTTAGAGGTGCATTGTCGTAAGGTTACAAGTATTTGAAGTCTTTTTTTAAACATGACTAAAATTCAAGGAGTGATGCTTGAGTTTCTCGATAGTTGTTGAGATGTTTGGATCAATACGACATATATGACAGGTCTGAATCGTTGGGTTACTATTCCTATTATATTTTGATAACTATTTTGCTATATAAGAATTGACGTATCTCCATATTTTTAAGACACGCTTTTTTTATGTCCATGTACTATCTTTGTTTTCTTTGTTTTATTTTTTATTTTTTTAATCTCATACTTTATTTCGTTGCGTTAATTTTTTTATATATATATTGAAAGAACTCTTCAAAAAAATTGAAAGGTTGTTAAGTTTTTGTTATCTATCGAGAAATATTTAATTATATAATATACTGAATATTAGAAAATTAGTACGATTAACACAATTATACTTTTTTTTTATTAAGAATTAAAATTCCAAACCAAAACTATACTAATAAAGAAGTACTATTAAATCACCTACACTTCTAAGACATTTTATTTTTTATTTGCAAAAGATAAATGATATAAAATGGTCCTCAAATTGGAATAAACTTGCTTAAAGTTTTGGCTTTTTGCATCCAAAATTGAATCTTTATATAAACAATCCAACTCGGTAAGGTACTGATGGAAGCAAGTCCCAATGCCATTTTGAATTAAACAATTGTCACACATTATTTGAAAAGTATTTAATTAATAACAACCTACCGGCTTAATTTTAGATCTTAAAATTGGTTGATTTAAAACTTTATTATATTAATTTAGTGAATATAATAATAAAGTTAGGTGATAAGATGGATGCCATTATTATCAAAGTACGAGAAGTCCATGCATGATCATTAAAAGTTGTTTTTGCCCTCAACTTTCTTATTTTCTTTACGGTCCATATTAATATATTGAATAATTATAGTGTATTTAATTGAATTATAATTTAAAAAATACAAAGTGTTCACACCAAAAATATGAAATAAAACAGCAATAAAAACACAACTTATAAACTCAAACTCATTTTGGAACTTTTAGAGTTTTTACTATATTTTTTCATGTTTTTAATTTTTACTTAATGGTAGACAAGTTCTTATTTATCATTTTATTGTAAATAAAAATAATTATCCCTAACTTTAAAAAATATAAAAAAAAATTAATTCATCGATAAACCTGATATCTTAAAATGAAAATAATAAAATATTAGAACAAGCTGATTACAACATATTTCATCTTCATACATGTCAAATTAAATTACTTATATTGAATTATACCTTTAGTACATCTAATTTAATTAAAATTTAACTCTTTATCATCCATCAATGAGTTAGATAGTTGTGTATCAAGTCATTATCACCAATCTTAATATTCACTCACAATATTTCCAAAATTTTGTGTACATATTATAAACTTAATTTTGTGATACTTGTTGAAATCTAATCTGTACATATAATAATAGAAAATAATCACTAATCTAATAACAATTTCTCACATAAAAGTAGACATTGATTTTGGAGTCAAAATAAATTATGATGCAATGTGGTTTTATTAAAAGGTATAACTTTTCGTTACACTTTAGTCGAGATGATCTCAATTTTGTGGATAATGTTGAAGAATTAAACTCCCAATCAAACAATACAAACCAATGTTATGGGAACAATAAAAAAACACTCGTAACTAGATCGGCCAAAAAACAACAATTTAAAAAAAAAAAATTGACCGCTAGAAAAAAAATTCCAACAAAACCAAAGAGTAAAATAAAATTAACTATCGTCCAAAGAGCTTCCATACTCCCTAACATATTCAAGACACAAATTTATTGATCATAAGCGCCATGCTTAACCTAAAAGAGTTTGTTCGTCTTATGTCCAACTCCAATAGTTAAGAATGTACATAATTCTTATTTAACCAAATGTTCAAACATTTGATTGAGCGGCGTTAGCCAAAAAAACAACAATTAAAAAAAAACGATCACAATGAAATTTTTTCCCAACAAAGCCAAAGAATAAAATAAGATCAACTATCATCCAAAGAGCTTATACACTCCCTAACATATTCAAGACATTAAATTTATCGACCATAATCATCTTGCCTAACCTAAAAGAGTTTGTCCGTCTTATGTCCAACTCTAATAGTTGAGAATGTACATAATTCTTATTTAACCAAATGTTCAAACATTGATTGATTGAACAATACTAACATCATTCTTTGTATTTTCAAAGGGAAATGAACCACAAATTAATAATTTCTCACTCATATAAAAATATGTATAATATGCAACTTATTCTTTTTAAATTTATTAATTATTTTATTCATTTTTTTTTATCAATCACATCACTTAATTTATTAACTAAAAATTTTAACTTTATCATTATATATTAATATATTTTAATTCTTTTACCAAAAATTATCAACCTCCTCAATATTTTTTTTAAATAAATCAAAAAAACTCTTAGTCAATTATTAACTATTTATAATATTTTGGGAACTAATTTGAAAGGAATAAAACATTGACTAAAATAATCCACACTACATCATCAATAATGAAATATTTGAAAAATATAGTAAATTTGAACAAGAACATATGCTACATCATTTCTTCTCTTAATACCTCCACAATTTCCCTCCCCATAAAGTATTTACAGATATATATAGAGTGAATTTTGTTGAAGAACCAAAACCAAAATAACTTAAATTATTACCATTTTTTTCTCTCTTTTATCTTATTAAAGCCTAACAATATAACTTTTTTCTCTTAAGGTAATTTGAAATTTTTTATCTCTAAGATTATTTTATTATTACCATAATTATCAAGTATTCTAATCTACTTTCTCTTAAATGACTAAAGAAATATTTGATCATTTAAATTAAATTTACAGAAAAATAATTTATTTTGAAAAAAAGAAACTCATTACCGTCCTGTTCAATTTGATTCAATTTATTTGATGGGACTAAAATTAATAATAATAATAATAATAATAATAATAAATATTTATCTCTCTCCATGCACAAGAGGAACCACGTAAGAAGGCTTTGGCCAGTTTGGGTGGAGTCTCGCTGGCTGTCAGTTAAAAGAGAAGCCCACACCCATCTTTATTGGGACTGATGAACAGTATAAAGAATCATCTTTTTTTATTTTTAAAAAAAAAAGCTCTTCACTTTTTACACATGAAGCAATCTCGACTGTATATCATTTACTTTTGCAGCAAGCACCAGATCGATCGCTACCCTAATCCAATCCCATATATATGATTGCATCTGTAATTTCTCATTTTTGGGGATAATCAAAAAGTGAAAATTTTTCTTGTATTGGGGAAAAGTTGCTACTGATTCTAAACCACTCAACATTCTGATCGATTCTAGCAAATTTGAATGGTTTTTCGATTGTTGAACAAGGTTAGAGTTTGCTTCTTTTTCATTTTGTGTTCATTCATAAGTCATATCCATGTGGGGTTTGAAATCTGAGTTCATTTTGTGGTCCTAATCAGACTCATGATCCGCCTCTGTTTTGAGGGGTCACATAGTGGGTAGATCTTGTTATCTTCATTCTCGGCATTTTTGTGTTTTGGTCTTCTTTCTGAATAATTTCGTTTTAGATTCTTTCCCACCCCAATATCTTCCAAAAGCAGTTGATGGGTCTTGTCTACAAATTTAGATTTATCATCTTCATGCTTTCTCTCTTTTCCAGGTTCATATCTAATTTACCAGTCTTTTGGGATTTCAGATCTAGTAATAAAATTTGAGATTTTCTGAAAACCAGAAGCAAAATGAAGTTTATGAAACTGGGATCAAAACCTGATTCATTCCAGAATGAAGGAGACAACACAAGGTCAGTGATTGAGTGAACTGAATTTGTTCTTCTTGGTGTGGTGGGTCTAATGGGTTCTTTCGTTTTTACAGGTATGTAGCTACTGAATTGGCATCTGACATTGTTGTAATTGTTGGCGATGTCAAATTTTACCTTCACAAGGTATTATATTCATAACCCACATGACTTATTCTTCTTCTTCATACATGAATCAATCGAATTTAGTTTCTGATTTTGGACATTATATACACAGTTTCCACTCTTGTCAAAGAGCGCCAAGTTGCAGAAACTAGTATCGAAAACGACCGACGATAACCATAATGAAATCTCCATTCACGATATTCCCGGAGGACCAACAGCTTTCGAGATTTGCGCTAAGTTCTGTTACGGTATGACCGTAACACTAAACGCGTACAACGTGATCGCAGCCCGTTGCGCCTCCGAGTATCTCGAGATGTACGAAACCATCGACAAAGGAAACCTCGTTTACAAAATCGATGTTTTCCTCACCACGAGTGTCTTCAAGAGTTGGAAGGACTCAATCATTGTTCTTCAAACGACAAAGTCTCTCCTTCCATGGTCTGAAGAGCTGAAACTTGTCACTCACTGCGTAGAATCAATCGCTTCGAAAGCCACAATCGATTGTTTGAAAGTCGAGTGGTCGTATACGTATAACCGAAAAAAACTTACGTCTGAAAATTGGAACGGTGTTAGGAAGAATCCAATTGTTCCTAAAGATTGGTGGGTGGAGGATCTTTGCGAGCTTCCTGTCGATTTGTTTAAAAGAGTCATAACTTCAGTTAGAGCGAAGGGGAAGTTGTCTTCAGACGTTATCGGAGAGGCTCTGGTTGCGTTTGCGGTGAGAAGGGTACCAAGTTTTGGTAAAGGAGACGTGGGAAAGAATAAGTACGTTGTTGAAACGCTGGTTTCGTTATTGCCTAATGAAAATGGTAGCGTTCCTTGCGGTTTTCTACTTAGATTATTGCAATCGGCGATTCCTTTAGAATGCGGAGAGAATGTGATAAAGGAGCTGACGGGGAGAATTAGTCGACAGCTAGAGGAGGCGACGGTTTCTGAATTGTTAATCCCTGCGCCGGCTGGCGAGGTAACGATTCACCATGTTGGTGTAGTGCAGAGCCTTCTTGAAGAGTTTGTTAAGAAAGATAACAGCGATGAACTCGATTACTCTGTTTCGGAATCTTCCAAATCGAAAGTGGCTAAGGTTATTGACGGTTATCTTGCTGAAATCAGTCGGGATACAAATCTAACTCTCGATAGATTTATGGACATTGCACAATTGGTTTCCGGGTTTCCAAGAGAATCTCACGATGCGTTGTATCGTGCCATCGACATGTTTCTTAAGGTAAATTTAACTACCTAGTAATTTTAATTTAATAACTCCCATTTTTTACTTGAATGATTTAAACCCGAGTGCAGGAACATCCAACAATCAACAAGAGTGATAGAAGGCGAATTTGTCGGGTGATGGATTGCAAGAAGCTCTCTGCAGAGGCATGTGTTCATGCAGTGCAAAACGAACGTCTACCAATGAGGGTGGTGGTTCAAGTTCTGTTTTTTGAACAGATCAAATCGACATCATCTTCATCATTATCTGGCGGTTGTATCACACCTGATTTACCATCCAAGTCCTATGGTAGCTCGAGATCTGCAACGACTAACACTGACGAGGACTGGGATGCTATCCACAATGCAGAGGCTTTGAAGGTTGAGCGAAATGAGACAGCTAAAATGACAGCAAACAAAATGTCTAAGAAGATTTTATCTAAGTTTTGGTCTGGAAAAGATAGAGACAGTGAGAATAGCAGCTCGGAGACATCAGAGAGCCCGTGTTCTAGCAACACCGAAGCGGAGGAGACAAAGTCCACGACAAGATGACTGTAATGAGGGATCTTGTTGGTTTTTTTCCAATTTGGGATTTGTAGAAGAAGATTGGGAAATCATGTGTTTTTGGTTTATTGTTTTAACATCTTTGCTTTGTTTTATTCTATTCCCCCTTTTGTATTAATAAGTGGTCTAGTATCTTTCCACTGATGTTTGGGTAGAAATATTTTTACTAACTTTCCTTTTATCTTCCCTCACATGGTCAAACATCTAAACCTAAGTACTTATAAAATAAAAAAAAAAACAAAAAAAAAACAGATATAATCTCTATCCCAAACAATCAAACCCAATGCTAAACTGAAAGAAAAGAAAATTAATAATAAATATTAAACCCCAAAGAAGTATGGCTAACTATTAATGCTCATCGTGCATGCAATCCACAATTATTCTCTATCTAGGACATTTTGTCATTATAAAATTTTGATTTATGATATTTTATTCTAATCCATTTAATTTTTTAATCCAATCTAATTTTTTGATTTTGATATAACTTAATATTCAATGTGAAGACGCCTCTCCTGCTGCTTAGATAATGGCAAATTGGCAACATCCAAGCATTACTTATATTATAATATTATTTGAATTGAATGTTTTAAATTTTTTACTAGGGTTTAAACAATTAATTAATAAAAAATTGTACTCTTCTTTAATTTAAAAATAATTTATTAAAAAAATTATAAAGAAGAAGAAATGATCAAATATTGAAATCACATTGCACAACTGTTGCTTACTTGCCTCCCGGAGATCTCTTCTCCCACCTACCAATCCTTCCTATATAAATTCTCTCCATCAGCTTCACAACATCAAACCATCATCAACATTAATATCTGTTTTCTCTCATTCTAGAATAGAATGGGTCGATTCTATAATAATATTCCTTTGACATTGTTGTCACTGTCTTGTCTCTGTCTTTTGGCTTCGGCCCAACTGAAACAGAACTACTACGCCGGCACGTGCCCTAACGTCGAATCCATCGTCAGGAAGGCCGTCCAGCTGAAGTTTCAGCAAACCTTTGTTACAGCTCCGGCCACTCTCAGGCTGTTCTTCCACGACTGTTTTGTTCAGGGCTGCGATGCTTCCGTTATGATTCAATCGACCGCAGGCAACAAGGCGGAGAAGGATAACCCAGATAACATTTCTTTAGCCGGAGATGGGTTCGACACCGTTGTCAAGGCCAAGGCTGCAGTTGACGCCGTCTCCGGTTGCCGGAATAAAGTATCCTGCGCCGACATTCTAACCATGGCTACCAGGGATGTCATCGCTTTGGTAATTATTAATCACTTCTCTTTGTTCTTGCCTGTTCCTCCTAATGAATTAATGAATGAATGAATGCAGACAGGAGGGCCATCGTACAAGGTGGAGCTGGGGAGATTGGACGGCCTGAAATCGACGGCGGCAAGCGTCACCGGAAAACTTCCTCATCCGGACTTCAACCTCAACCAACTCAACTCCCTTTTCGCTGCCAACGGCCTTAATCAAAACGACATGATAGCTCTCTCAGGTAAGTTTAAACTAATCTATTCATTATATATAATCTTTTATTTCATTTCATTTCATTTCATTTGATTATTATAAATTATTATTGTATATATATAGCTGCCCACACAATTGGGTTCTCCCACTGCAGCAAATTCTCAAACAGGATCTACAACTTCACAAAGTCGAACCCGATTGACCCGACCCTGAACAAGCAATACGCATCCCAGTTGATTCAAATGTGTCCGAAGAAAGTGGACCCAACAGTAGCAATAAACATGGATCCAACCTCGCCCCGAAAATTCGACAATGCATACTACAAGAACCTTCAGGGAGGAAAGGGATTATTCACATCCGACCAAGTGCTATTCACCGACTCCAGGTCTAAGTCGGTGGTCAACGATTGGGCAACCAACTCCCAGTCATTCAACTCTGCTTTTATAACCGCTATGACCAAACTCGGTCGCGTCGGAGTCAAGACTGGAGTAAACGGTAATATTCGTAAGCTATGCGACGCATTCAACTGATCCAAATTTAATATTGGTCTTATTACTCTTACCTCTATCGACAAAAAAAAAAAAGATCGATCGAGCCATGAGGGAAAAAAACAAGTAAAATCATGACAAAATCATGACAGGAGATTTGAGAATTCTTTTCCTTTAAATTTCTTTTTAACGAATTTATTTAAACTTTAATTCATGTATCTCCAAAGTCCAATGAATGGATATGGATGAGATGTGATTATCACATGTTTTTTTTTCTTCTGATATTATTTGTAACCAATAACACTATTATATTTTTTATTTATCGATTTTTGTTGTTTTGACAATTGAGATCTTTTGAGTGAATCGCATATTCTTATTGTAGTTAATTATGGGTTAATTTCACATTTTGTTTGCGGTAATTTTTGTTAGTTAATGAATTACCAACCAAAGTTCATCCTTTAAAGGAAGAGCAAGAAAGGACATAAATATAATCCAAACGAACCCGGTCTAATGAGGGGAAACCATACATGCAACAACTCAACATCCACAGAACAAGAAAAAGTTAACAAGGTCACGTGTGTGGACCAATTCTAATGGAGTACTATGTTGTTATTACGCAGAACCGGCCCCTAGGGTTAGGCGAATTAGGCGTACTTCCATGGACCATCCTACGAACTACCCAACCGCTTTTAAGAAAATGGTTAAAAAAAATACATACAAGTTTGATGCTGGAGTAGAGTGATCTTGACATTCTAAATATTTTTTTTTTATATATTTAAAAGTTTTAAGATGTATTTCAATAGTATGCTCTTATTTAGAATATAATAAAAGAGAGATAAATTGCAACGATTTAATTTAAAATTATTTGGTTTTAAAATGGTCGATTTTTTGATTTTTTTGAGTTGTGCGACACTTGAATTTTAATAAAAGAATCACGGTTTTTTTTGTGTATAAATGTATATCTAGATTTTTTTTAGTTCGTTGTTTTATGAAACTTGAGAAAAAAAAATTTCGCACTAAGTTGAGATGTGCTCAAATATGGGTCTTTAACTTTACAAAATTTTTACTTATTTAAAAACTGAATTCAATTATTTTTTTTTAAATTCTAAACATTTATTTAAGTTTGACAAAATATTGCGATATTGTCAATACATGCAATTCATGTCGAGAATGGTAAGAAAGTGTACTTGAAAAATACTACTTAAAAAAATAAATTTAAAAATAAATCAAAACGAGTCTTTTTAAAAAAATTTTGTTCTAAAAATATTTTAAAATCATTTTTATATTTTTTTGGGATTTTTAAAAAATAGTTTGAATACTTTGAAATATTAAAAACATGAAAATAATAAAATGTTACAGCAAACAAGCTCTAGGGGTCATTTGGACCGGACACGGGTGAACTGTCAGTTTTAAAGCGTGGTTTGGACCCGGGTCAATGTGGTCTGGGCCAAGGTCAACCCGGAGCGAGGAGACCAGGCGTGGCACATGCTACACTCGGGCGCGAGGCAGAGTTTTGGCCGAGATCTCTTTTGTCTTCGGCCTTCAGACTTGCATATTGTTTTTTGATTTTTTGTTTGATGCTTCTAATCCTGAAACTAATCACAAACCGATTCGATGATAATCTCGTCCTTAATTGCCGAAGATAATGGAGGTTTGGGAAGCCTCGTTTTTTCGTACATAATATGTTTACAATAATCCAAGGCCATCATTCAACTTGCACGGAAAATTTAATTTTTCGTTTAAGAGTTTTAATTCAAAGGAAAAAAGCTCACTTAGACGTATGTACTTGTACAACTAGCTCACTTAGACGTATGTACTAATAAAATGTTGTTTAAACATATGGACTATCAAAAATTGGCTCATTTAGCCTCTTTTAATAACCATGGTTAACTTTTATTTTTAAATTTATATATTTATTAATTAAATATTAATATATTTTCTCTCTCCTTCTTTTTCATTAATTAAACTAGGTAAATTATTTTATTCTTAAATTTTTTATTATTTTAATATTAATTTTTCTTTTATATTTCATCTTCTTTTTTTTATTAGTTTTTATTTTTCATATTTCTTAAATTCTCAATTTTTTTAAAAAAATTAACAATTTATTTATAAATTTTATGTTTTATTGTAATATTTTTTTGAAGGTTTTTTTTTATTTAATTTAATATAATAAAAATGAAAAAGAGTTTTTTCTTATTTAGTTTAATATAAATAAAAATGAAATTAATAATTTTTTATTTAATTTTTATTCACGACATATATTAGTAGTAAATGAATTGTTTTGTCTAATATTTGATTATTACTCTTTTGGTGTTTGATGAATGGGTTTTTATTATTATCCAATTTTTAATTATTAATTTATTTATTTTTGTGTTGGAGGATTTTTATTGTTGAAAGAATTTTCATTGTTATATTCAATTATTGGGATCATACAATTTTAAAATAATTAATAATTAATGTGAATATAAAAAAAAAGAATTATAGAGTTAAAATAATTAATGATGAATGCTCATATATATAAAATTTAATTAAAATAATCAATCATAAATATTCATATAGAAATAATAAAAAATTATAAAAAAGATAAAAATAGAGGATTCATTTATTAATAATAAATGAAATAATAAATGAAAAGGAGAGAGAGAGAAAATATATTAATATTTAATTAATAAATATCTAAATTTAAAAATAAAAATTAACCATGGTTATTAAAAGAGGCTAAATGAGCCAATTTTTGATAGTATGTACGTTTAAATGATCTTTTATTAGTACATACGTTTAAGTGAGTTAGTTGTACGAGTACATACGTCTAAGTGAGCTTTTTTCCTAATTCAAATTCCAAACCTATAGAAAGTTTGCTTGGACTTAATAGAATCGAACCCAACCCATTAAAATTAACTGATCACTCGTGATTAGTTTAAAATACTCTCAACATCATTTTACAAATCATTTTACAAATGACTTTAGGTATTTTCGATTTAAGATTTAAGTTAATTGATTCAAATTAATTTTGATAGAAAGTTTACAAACAATCTTAGTATCAAATTCAAATCAAGAAATAGAACACATTAACTTTAATGTGTAAAATTCAAAATTTTGTTAATAACATGAATTATAAAATGAATGGTAGCTTCCATTGAATTAAAAATCACTCATAATCACTTATTAAAACTTTTGGCTCACCCAGAATTGAGCTTAGAAGCTCCTTACAAAATTTTCTTAAACACCGAAAAGTTCTAAGAAAATTTTAATTGTATTTTTGTAGGAAAAGACTTGAGGTTGAGTTTGTTATATTCGTTTTCATCGGGTCCTATTCATAGCTCCCCTAAGCAGGGCCGACTCTGGGATAAGCCCGGCAAGCCCCCGAGCTAAGGCAACCCATTCCCCAAAGCAGCCCATTAAATAAAATAAAGAAGAGATTTTTAATATTTTATAATCATAAAATGATTTAGTCTTTTTTTTATATTTTTTTTAGCTGTCAAAATTCACGTTGCCTGGCTCTACGTCTAAGCTAAGAAAGTGACTAGATCAGTCTAAGTTAGGACAAAGTCATTATTGACCTTCACTTGCTCAAACCAAATTTTATCTACATAGATAGTAAAATGACCCAACTTGTATGGGAAATAATCACACAACTATTATGATTATTCATTTTCTCGAGTTTTCCATTTTAGTTGAGAAATGATGAAGTTTGAGTTTTATCATTTCTTCAATGTTTTTTTATTGATCATTCGTTTGTCGTGAGAAAGAAGACAAAGGCAACCCCAACCCATCGCGATGGATCTGGCATGGACTCTCCTTGGTGTTTCGTCCGCATTCCTTGGCGTCCCATACCCTTTCTGCTTAGGCATGGAAAATTTCTGGGTTTTGGGGGACCCGAACCGGACCCAAAGTTGCCCCCGATAAAACGGGTTCTTAAATTACTTGAAATATCGGTTCAGAACCGACCCGGACCCGAACCAGACCCAATTTTAATTTTTTTTAGTTATTTAACTCATTTTAATTTAATGTATTTTTAATTTTTATCTATGTTTTAAACTTAATTTGGATTATTGAACAAAATTTTAATATTTTAAAATATTTTATATTATTAAATGATAAAAAAAATTATATGTATCAAGCTTTGAAAAATTACTTAATAAAAAAATTATAAAATATTATATAAAATAAAATAAAACAAAACAAACAATCCTATATTATATAATATATAAATAGATAATATGTAAATATATATATATTAAAAAATTGGAACCCAAGTTTCGATCCTAATTCTCTCTCCTATTCCTTCTTTGTCAATAACCGAACGCACACGCAGATAATGTTTGTTATTTTTAATTACTGGATTTGTTCGGTACCCGAAATCCGACCCGAAATTATCCGGAATCGAAAATCAAATTAATTACCCAAATCGAATGGTTCGATTTCTTCGAGTACTCGACCCGACGGGGCAACATTGCCGTGCCTTATTTCTGCTGCTCTTTGTTGGGCTTCCATTTACGCCATGTGCGCCGGTATCTGTGTGGCCAAGACTTTGTTTGATTTGGGCCAAATAGCTTTCGCCCCTATTGTTTTTTTAACATGCAAATCACACAAAAATTAATTAAAATATTTAAACTTATTTTAGCATATATAATTTATTATTTTTTATATATTTGAGTTAAAAACCATTCAAATTTTAATTATTTCAAATTTAATGGATACAATATTTTAAAAAAATATTTATTTTATTTTTGACATTAATTTTAACTATTTTGAAATAGATGGATACAACATTTTTTTAAAATAATTATTTGTTTTATTTTTTTGTCACAATTTTAATTATTTTAGTATAAATGAATATAATGTTTTTCCAAAATAATTATTTGTTTTATTTGTAGCCTTAATTTTAATTATATTGGAATAAATGTATATAATAATTTTCTAAAATAATTATTTATTTTTAGTCTTAATTTTAATTATTTTGTATAAATATAAACACAATATATCCAAAATAATTATTTATTTTTGTCATACATTTTAATTATTTTAGGATTAATGAATACAACTTTGGGATAATAATTATTTATTTAAGTTTTAATTATCTTAGATTTATTGTATACAATATTATCTCATAATGATTATTCATTTAAGTTTTAACTATCTTGGATTTATTGGATAACATTATTCAAAATAATTACTTAATTTTATCACTTAATTTGTTTATAATTTAAAAATTATTTTAAAGACTTGAAATTTATTTAAAATTTTCATAAATAGGTAGTTTTAAAATTGAGTGTAGTGTTAAAATTGAGTGCCTATATGATCTAAAATGTTCTTATTAAGAATCTTCGAGTCAATTAATTATATTTTTGTCTTTTAATTTTTTATTTTTATTTTGAACTTTTTTTTATCTTATATTTTAATTAAATGATCATTTTTAAAGAAAGTTTAATATTTACGGTGCATCAAATAAAAAGAAATTAATTCTTCTAAAAAGTAACATAAAACAAAATTTATTGTGATTTCTTTTCCTTTATATATCTAAATTTTGATATGTCACCCCTTCCCAAAATGCATTGAATTGCAAATTGTAACAAATATTTAGGATTCCATTATTTCAAGGTTTGGATCCACCGTGTTACTTGTTCCCGTAATTTGGTAGCCAAGGAAAGAAACCGCAAGTGCCTTTACTTAACACATTTAATAGATTGTTTATAAAAGAACATTCAACAGACTAGGTTTATAACATAAGAATGCAAAATCAACCAATTTTATTACTAACAAAATGCTTTATGCATAAATAAAAGAAATTAAGGAAAATTAATTCTCTTATTTGTAAAATAAAAATATAGGTTAATAATTTAAAAATAAATCGTAACTCAATAATTAATATAATATTAACTCAGTTTATTATTAAATCAAACAATCATTCTCTTAAACTGAAAAACAAACATTTTAGGTAACAAATTTTGCAACCAACATTTGAATTGTGTCCCACCTAGCTATTGTTGTGAAGATCTTCTTGTAAGAAATTCCATAATTTTGGACATAACTATTTATATCTAATCTGGTTTTATGTTTGCACACTTCACCATTTTATATAACTTGGTCTTATAAATCCACTTGACATCAATCTTTTTTTTTGTTCTCTAGAACATTCAACAAAATTACAGTGCTCTCAATTGTCTAAATTACCTTTTTCTAGTGGATACTACCAACATCTTCAAAAATAAAAGTTGGATTGAATGATACATGGATGACTAGGTTACTATTCTCTTCCTGAGATTAAGTGTCATCGACAATGTAGTCTACTTGCCAATAAATAACTTTCTTTGTTCTTCATGACAAAGTTGATGGTGAAGTACATAGTTTTAGGCCTTCTATTTTAGAGATTATTGGTGAGTGAAGATCTTTCTTTACTATTTTAGTTATTGGTTGTAAACTTTTATCATCTTCACATAATTTCACACATAATTTCTTCCAATTCTAGTCCTTTTGAACTAGAGTTGTTCTGTCAATCTCAACACACATCTTCCTTGAAAGCAACATCCCTACTCACTAATAGTCTTTTTCAGAATAAGATCATAAAGTCTATAAGCTTTAGATTTTTTACTTATGTTGGAATTTAGACTATGTAAATTGTTTCCATTATATTAATGTAAATGAAAATTCAAGAATAAAATTGAATGAGTGAGCCCCAAGAATAAATTCGAGTTACTGAGTTTGTCCATATTGGAAAAAGATTTTTATGATAAATGAATAAATGAATAAATCATATATTATATGATATTGTGGTAGCCTTAATCTTCAAAACGTCTAGCAGCGATTGGTTGCTTATCCAATCGTCATTCTATATAATATAAAAAGGAAACCGCGATTGGTTGCTTATCCAATCGCCATTCTATAAAATACGAGCGAGTGGTTTCTTTTCCAATCGCGGTTAATCTTCAAAACGTCTAGCATCGATTGGTTTTATAACCAATCGTTTTCATTCAAACTAGTAGCGATTGGTTAAAGGACCAATCGCCATTATAAGGGTAATTGCGATTGGATTTAATTCCAATCGCCATTATGAACATTAGTAACGATTATTCTAAACCCAATCGCCATGTTTGCTAGCTATTTACCCTTTTTTTACTAGTGAGCTTGTTGTTTAAACTAAATGACTTAAATTAAAGGTTTAAAGTTTAAAATATTTTATTATACAAGATAAAAAAGACAATTTTATTTTATATTAGTTTTTCTATTAATCCAAGCAGGCTTAACTTATTTGCAAAATGCATTTTATAGTATAAAAATAAATTGATATATTTTAATTAAAATTTTAATATAATGAGTCACTTAAATGATGTATTAATATCAATAGGAAAATGAAAAATTTTCAATCAAATGCATACATTGAAACATTTTAAATGCAATTGATTGCATTAAATGATTTTATTCTCAAGTCAAGGAAATTAGTCACTAATTTATTTTGATATAAATTATCACAAATTGTTTAACACAATAGAAATTGCAGAACTACATGGTATAATCATTCAATCATCCTAGATGAAAAAAAATTGTTTTTCACTTTCAATATCATAAGAAGCTAGTTACTTAATTTTTCAGAAAAAAACGTTCCATTGATAATTTTAATTATGGCTTCATACAATTCTATTTTGATCCCGGTGATAATTTAAATACGTTGGTCAAGCTCGTTACGTAGTGATTTTGGTGCTGAATC
Organism: Impatiens glandulifera; assembly: GCF_907164915.1. Taxonomy (NCBI): domain Eukaryota; kingdom Viridiplantae; phylum Streptophyta; class Magnoliopsida; order Ericales; family Balsaminaceae; genus Impatiens; species Impatiens glandulifera. The sequence continues at coordinate 24,515,244 of NC_061870.1, forward strand.
ATTACTAGATTCGTTGTACCATGAGAGACAATCATCTGATAAGCTCCAGTACAAGAAGGAGACGGTGAACCTGTTTTAAGGGAAATATGTTAAACACATGTTTCGACTCAACCTTTAATTTTGATAATTTTGTTTATTTGTATATTATAGTTTATTTAATTTCTTTGTAACATCATTTATATATATTTTCTGTAATGTTAAAGACAATATTACTAACAACTTATACCAATTAAAGTATAAGTAGACTCTTACTATCCAATTTCAGTCTTTTTGTGTAGGTACATGTGCAATGCAACAAAATACTTTTAAATGACTTATAGAGGATTTTATATCACTGCAAGCTTTTTAAGAAGTTTTTTCTTTGACGACACAAGTGAAGCTTCTATTCATAATTTATGCCCACCATTGCACAACTTCAGTCAAAAAAATCATTAGGAAATTATTTATTTGACAACATATTTCTCACAACATTCATGATTGTTCTATTCCTTCTTTTAGCTATCCCATTTTACTAGGGAGTATATCGTCCAATTAATTATCTTCTTATTCCATTCACTTCACATTAGTTATTGAATTTACTGGAAGTAATTCTCCCCCTCAGTCTATTCTCAAACATGTTAGAGGTTGTCCACACTCTTTCTCCACTATGAGTTTGAAATTCTTAAACAAATTAAATGCCTCTGTTTTTGCTTTTAATAAATAAACTCATATTTTTCTGCTGAGATTAATTATAAATGTGAGAATGTACCTCATTCTACTCCTCAAAGTTGGTGTTATGGGAAGATCGCATATGTCTGAGTGTATGAGTTCCATCTTTCTAGTTGCTCTCTACTTGCTTTTTTTTTAAATAGTCGATCTTTGTTGTTTTCCAGAGAGACAAGGATGCACTTCTTCTCGGGTGTAGTAATTTTTTTAACCTTTCAAAATTCTTATAATTCAGATGACCCATTCTGTAATGTAAAAAATATGACTCACTTTTTGCAATAGTCTTAAAGTAACTATTGAGCTCTTAGTTTTTTCCTTCCTTTTCCAACATACTACTTGACAGTTTAAACATTATATTTGCGCTCATTGACCCATACTTAAAAGGTTGTTCTTTAACTCTGAAATGTAATAGACTTCTGAAATCGTTTATCTTATACATTATATCTTTAACTTTACAACATTCTCCTGTAACAACTAATATTGTGTTGTTCCCAAGTTTGACCGAGTGTCTAAAGTCGGTATCCAACTGAGAGAATCACTATGAGTTTGCACAAATATGATGTGAGCACCCGGGGTATAAATACCACGACCCTTCTCCCTTTTTTCACGTGGCTCTACTGAAGATAATATGAGCATTTCTTCTTCCTCTCCAGCTTCAACATTGCGCATTATCTTCCTAATTGGGACATTCTCTTTGATAATGCCCCATCTTGTGACATCCATAACACTTTATTGCAGGTTCTACACTTGAATTTCTGCTCATGTACAACAAAAGAACTTTGAAGTTCATCAACTGTTAGTTGACAAATGTCATTGGCTTCTTCAATAACCACCGCAACATACATGAACCTCTTTATTAATGTTCTCAAAATCTTTTCTACTAAAGTAGAGTCTTCAATCCTTTCACCATTACTTCTCATCTTATTGACTACTACTACAACTCTAGAAAAATAGTTAATTATCGTCTCATTCTTTTTCATCTCAAGTATTTTGAATTTTTTTCATCTCAAGTATTTTGAATTTTCTACGTAGTATTCATAAGTGATCTTTTTACCTTCTCATTACCTCCAAACTTGCTCTTTGAAGAGTTCCATATGATTTTGGATGTACTTCTATCCAATATTTGCTCTAACGTTGCTCGATTCAACATTTGATACAAATAGTTCTTCATCTTACAATTTTTCATCTTCATCTCGTTAAATTTAGTTCTGGTTCCAGTTGTTGTCGGATCGTCGAGTGTCTCGAATCATGTTTCTATTAAATCCCACATATCTTTGGAACGAAATAAGTTTTCCATTAACTCACTCTGGTGATCGTACTGGAGACCGTCAAAGCTAGGGATTCTTATAGTAACTTCAACTATTTTGTCCGTCATTTCTCTCCTATCTTCTTTGATCTCAAAGATTTGTTCGATCAAGTTCAAAGCTTAATTCCTCACTTCAACTTGATTCACTCGTGTTGGGATGCTTTGGGCTAAACAAAATACAGAAAATTAAAAGATCATTAACTCCTTATGACGAATAATTATTAATTATAAATTGTATTAATTTAGGAATTTAAAAGTAATAGTAACCCTACTATTAATTTTCTTTACTATTAAAATAATTTCATTATCTAATCAGTAAAAATATTAAATTATTTTTTTATAAAATTTAAATATAATATACATATTATAATAGTTTAATTCAAATAATACATATTCATGAAACAAGATTTTAAAACCATAACAAAATTTTCAATATCATCAGATCAAACTGCAGGTGTAAAATAATTTTAGGAATAAGAAGGAGAAAATTAATGTTCAAGAAAATTAAAATATATTATCAAACATATATTATTAGAAAAAATCATTAACACTATTAGAATATAATTTTTCTTAAATCATTAAACATTCTAAAATCTCCCAATCGAGATGGTATGTCTATTTTTAACTCGATTTAACAATCTTCACAACTTGTAGATGTATCTTTGTAAGTTTTCCAACATTTTCTATTTATGTTTACAAGAATTAAAATAAACCGTGTATTAGGAGACTTTAACATTTCCAATTCTAGAGACTAATTAAAATATTAAAAATAATGTGAAGCACTATCTAAAATAGTAAACTTTTATTATAACATATAATTATTATTCTATTCAAGAATAAAGGAGCCTTACTTTTATTTTTCTTTGGGGACATAAAGGATAAATTAATTGTCAAATATGCAACCTTTAAGCTGGAAAAAAATTCCTTATTTATTCCGTCATTATTTTTATAAGTTGTTAACAACTGTAAAAAAATATATCATCATTAATTTATTCTTATAGTTAAAAGTCTGGTGTTAACGCCATTAAGGCTGCCTATATTGGCAGTTTGGCAAATATATAAAACCGTGGTGAAGTCTTTAGCAAAAGAAAAAGTACAATTAACAATGTCATTTTGTGAAGCCGACTATCTTTAGGGATTATTACAGCTTTCACAAAAAAAGATTTAACTTTTATATATATATTTAGGAAATAATTGTGGAGGGATTTTTGGGTAAGAGAATTTAAGAGGGAATTACGATTTTCTAATCTGATTTTCTGAAAAAATAACAAATTCTCCATCCTCACCTTTATTATTTTTTCTAGTCACTAAAGTTGTGACATCTCATTTCTTCTCTATTCACTCTCACAAATTCCCTTCTCTATTATTCCTCATATATATTTACCCTTGTTATTAGTTTTTTTTACTTTGGTTGAATGGCTTTTAACGAATATATGGTCATTTGTTAAAAGTTTCCTATGGACGTTTCTAAAGTGTCTTTTAACTATTGTTTTATATTACCGTCTCTATAAGTTTCCTTTTGAAAAAAATATATCATCCTGTATTTTATTATTTAATACCCAGCTTGTATTTACTATTAATATATAACTTGTATATTATACACAAATATTCTCAATGTCTAACTCTTACGTTATTAAAATTATTCTCAACTATTATGTCAAAGTTATAATAAAGTATTCAAAGTCAACAAAAACATTTTTTTTTCTTAATTTATTGATCTGAACAGTTTTTATTTTTTATAACCAAAAGCTCATATATCACGTCTTACTTTTTTTTTAAAATTATCCGAACATTTCACTAATTAATCAAAATATTTATTATTTTTATTTTTTTTTAAATTTAAATAAAATAATTATAATAATTCAATATTTAAAAACCAAAATAACTTACTGTTTTTTTTTATCAAACAAAAAAAAAATATATTTTAAACCCTGTAAAAATTCTAAATAACCCAACAACAAACAAGCTTTAAATTCGACATCGATGTCCTCGTCCAAGATGACGAAGGAGTTGATGCCCATTTTGATGACTCCACCATGCCAATGACGAACTTCGGCTCTGATACCACTTGTTGGGAAAACCCTGACAGAAAGACAAAAGAAGAAAACAAATGAAAGAACACACTAACAAATTTTAAAACGGAGTTTGGCCTAAGTGTTGTCTACGTCTCCGAGCATTAAGACTATCAATTAATAAGAAAAAGAGATACAAATATTGGGTGCAATAAACCAAAGAGGGGAGAGTTTCTTTTATACACTAAGAAACTTCTCAAATTCCCATTATCTTCCGATGTGGGATTTATTCTAATAATGAATATAGTTTCTTTTATATACTAAGAAACTTTTTTCACTCTAATCATCTTCCGATGTGAGATTCTAATTGTGCCAAAAAACCCTACTACTAACGCCTCTTTAGTTTTACTGACGTCATCTTTGTTGTCAGCGCCTCTACAGCTTTACTTGCGCATTAAACATTTACAGAACTTAATTTTTTCATCACATCATTAAAACTATATCATAAACTATCATAAATTCATTTTAATTAATTAAAACGTTTTTCATACTTCAACTTAATTAAAGATTTCTTTTTTAATCTTAATCAAATAATTTTTCCTTTCTTTTTTTTCTTTCTTTAACTTAATCTAACAACCAATATTCTCTAAAAATGTCTCATTATTAAAATTTCTCTCAACTATTATGTCAAAGTAATGCTATAATAAAATATTCATAGTCAACAAAACTTGTTTTTCTTAATTTATTGATCCGAGGAGTTTTTATTTATATAACCAGAAGCTCATATATCACGTCTTACTTTTTTTTTTTTTTTTATTATCCGAACATTTCACTAATTAATCAAAATATTTATTATTTTTATTTTATTTTTTAAAATTTTAAATAAAATAATTATAATTATTCAATATTTAAAAACCAAAATAACTTACTGTTTTTTTTTATCAAACAAAAAATATATATATATTAAACCAAGTAAAAATCCTAAATAACCCAACAACAAACAAGCTTTAAATGGTGACATAGAATGCATAGCAATTCACTCCTTTCAAGAAGGTAATAATAAGAATATTTATATATATAATATATGCTAAACCAATTTAAGATGAATATGATTTTCACAATTATTTATGATTCTTTTAACCCAACAATTCGTACAAAATCTTTACATCAATGTTAATCATGTCAGGTGACATATAAGGTTCTTAGATAATGTTATAACAAGTGTTTATTTAATATATGTTTTTTCATTCAAAAAATAAAATGAAAGTTGACGGGCACATTATAATGTGTAGTTAAAAAGTTTATTATTTTGAATACCAAATTAAAGAAAGTATATTCTTGATCATAAGCCCTAAACGTGCATGCAATCCGTATTTAATCTATCCTTTTGGACCAGGTTTTAAGTTTGACGAGACATATGAGTGAGTAAACTAATTAATAATTAATAAATTTGGAGTAATTTTCAATACAGCAAGTTGCTTAGGCAGGAAATTAAAAAGAATTGATCAAATGGAATGTTACAATAATATTGTTGTTTTCCATTATAAATACCAAGTAATATCCTTATCTACTTCACAACAATCAAACCATCATCAACATATTAATATCTGAGTTCTGTCTAGAATGGGTACTCGATTCAACATTCCTCTGACATTGTTGTCACTGTCTTGCCTCTGTCTTTTGGCTTCGGCCCAACTGAAACAGAACTACTACGCCGGCACGTGCCCCAACGTCGAATCCATCGTCAGGAAGGCCGTCCAGCTGAAGTTTCAGCAAACTTTTGTTACCGCTCCGGCCACTCTCAGGCTGTTCTTCCACGACTGTTTTGTTCAGGGCTGCGATGCTTCCGTTATGATTCAATCGACCGGAGGCAACAAGGCGGAGAAGGATAACCCGGATAACATTTCTTTAGCCGGAGATGGGTTCGACACCGTTGTCAAGGCCAAGGCTGCAGTTGACGCCGTCTCCGGTTGCCGGAATAAAGTATCCTGCGCCGACATTCTAACCATGGCTACCAGGGATGTCATCGCTTTGGTAATTATTAATCACTTATCTCTGTTCTTCCCTGTTGTTCCTCCTGAATCAATGAATTTTTATTATAAAAATGAATGAATGAATGAATGCAGACCGGAGGACCATCGTACGCGGTGGAGCTGGGGAGATTGGACGGCCTGAAGTCGACGGCGGCAAGCGTCACCGGAAAACTTCCTCATCCGAACTTCAACCTCAACCAACTCAACTCCCTCTTTGCTGCCAACGGCCTTAATCAAAACGACATGATAGCTCTCTCAGGTAATTAAGTTCAAACTAATCTATATATTCATTATATATAATCTTTTATTTTATTTTATTTCATTTGATTATAAATTATTATTGTATATATATAGCTGCCCACACAATTGGGTTCTCCCACTGCAGCAAATTCTCAAACAGGATCTACAACTTCACAAAGTCCAACCCGATTGACCCGACCCTGAACAAGCAATACGCATCCCAGTTGATTCAAATGTGCCCGAAGAATGTGGACCCGAGAATAGCAATAAACATGGATCCAATCACGCCCCGAAAATTCGACAATGCATACTTCAAGAATCTTCAGGGAGGAAAGGGATTATTCACTTCCGACCAAGTGCTCTTCACCGACTCCAGGTCTAAGTCGGTGGTCAACGCCTGGGCTACCAGCTCCCAGTCATTCAACTCTGCCTTCATAACCGCCATGACCAAACTCGGCCGCGTCGGAGTCAAGACCGGAAAGCCCGGACCCAACGGTAACATCCGTGTCAGATGCGACGCATTCAACTGATCTATTTCATCGCTGTCTTTATTCCAAGCTCAACGAAAGCAGAGCCATAAACAAGTAAAATAAGTATCTGTATGAACACAAGAGAAGAGAGTTGAGATTTTTTATTTTTTAATTTCCTGTTAAGAATTTATTGATTGTTTAATCGTGTCATCAACCAATGTATGAGTGTTGTGTTTCTTATTTTTTTTTATTTTTTTTACCATAAACTGTTATATTTCATTTATTATTGTTTCTAGTTAACTTTACCCTTTTCTTTTTGTTTGTGTGTGCGTGCGCGTCGCACAAGAGAAAATTGATTAAATGATCCTCATAATAGGCCTAATTCAAAAAAAGCCCCATAGTGTGTGTCCGTTCGTCCGTCTCGTTCCGTCCGTTAGTCTGTCTCGTTCCGTCCGTCTCGTCGTTACATTATTCATGTCAGTTTAGGGTTTGAGTTTGGGTTAGGGTTGTGTAATGTTCTTATTCAGTTTGGATGTTATGTATGCTTATATATTGATGGATACTCCTTAGTCTTCAGGGTATTCGTAAATTTTAGGATTTATGGTTTGGTTTTATGTGTAATGTTCTTATTTAGTCGGTTTCCCATTTAGTTGGTTTTTTGAAATTTGATCAAATGGGTCTCATAATAGGTCAAATTCGAATAAAGTCCCATGTTTGATGAACAACGGCCTATCCATTGTCGAAGAACCGAATTTTCTATCCACAAGCGAGAAAATCTAGAAGTTATTGCACCTAAAAGTCGCTTAATCTTCCCTAGTTTTGTCTCCCTATCGTGTAATCGTCTAAAGCAACTAGAGCAGTCGAAGCTTGTCGCGAACATCTGTAAGTTTGTTTTCCATAATTCCTAGCTTAGTTTGATTCTTGACATAAATATACTTGGATGACCTAGAATGGAGACCCCTAGAATCATGTTTAAGATTCGAGGAATGACTTAAGTGTTCTATAATCAAAACCAACAGCAATTGTAATCAAACCAACAATATGTAATCAAAACCAACAATCTATAATCAAAACCAACATTTGTTCAAGCCAGAGATATTAAAAACCAACATCTGTAATCAAAACCAACAATAATTGATACAATATTTATAAGACAAAACCAACAATAATTGATACAATATTCATAAGATAAAACCAACAATAAATGATACAATATTCATAAGATAAAACCAACATTTGTTCAAGCCAAAGTTGATGGTTGTTGAGATGATGGCTGATGAGATGATGGAGGCTAAGATGATGGTCTTGTAGCTCTTGCAGTATATGGTGCATGCATCATTGATTTACATGTTTCTTTGTTATGAGCTTGACTAGCACATGAGCTATATCGTCTCGGTACCTTACGAGTCTCACCTTGGGATGACCTACGCTTTGTTTGTGGCTGCCCTTTCTTAACCTTAACAGGTGGTTTAAGTCACACTCGTTGTTTGATATTTTCTGGAATATCCCAAGAGTCTTGATGACAAACTGGATAGCATGTCTTCGCATATGCACTAATTCACGATTCAGTTGAGTAATACCTGAAAAAGATAACAATTGAACACGAGCAATTGGTTAGTTAGTTAGATAGATTCAACAACAAATCGTTACCTTGAGCAGAATTCATAGGCATCCACGATGGTGCTTGCCTTTTATTCTCTCGCCTCGTCACAATTGAACATGTATAATCTTTTATAAATTTATGAATCTCAAACATTTCCGAGGATTTTCCTTTCACAGCACGCAATCTCCACTTGCAATTCTGATCCAAACATTTAACCGCCCAAATATCTTTTTTTGACCTCTCAACTTTGAATTCAAAATGATTAGCCATCGCATATTTATGTAACCTCTGTTGAAGTTCTTTTTTATTCTCAAACAACGTACTGACTTCCAATTCGATTTCGCAAGTTAATGCCTCAAGTAACGGATTTTCACTGTTTGGTATGTTACTAGCAACCCAATCACTACAGTTTGGTTGGGTACTAGCAACCCAAGCATTGCTTGTTGGGTACGAGCAACCCAATCATTGTTTGGTTGTGTACTAGGAACACAATCATTGTTTGGTTGTGTACTAGGAACCCAATCATTGTTTGGTTGTGTACTAAGGAACCCAATCATCAACCCCCTCATTCAGACACAAACATGGGTCTTCTTCTATGTCATTTTGAGTTTCAAAGACAACCTCCTGTTGTTGAAACTTCGGGAATACATCAGGATCATCAATTGTTGGAACCACTACACTTTCTTGAGTTGTGTTTCTAGGTAGTGAATTCTCTATTAAAGATACACACAATGTAGTGTGATGGTGGAGTGATATCGAGGTTTCAAGTAAAAAGAACTTCACATCCATATCTGGTTTGATATCAGTTATAGAAGAAAATTTTTCATCCATACCCAGAGTATTATACTTGGTTTGAAGCAATAAATTATATCTAGATTTATCAATATTAGTAGCAGAGTAGATCATATCAACTAATTCAGCATATGTAGAATTTAGGGGAAGATTCAAACCTCTGGTTGACTTTGGAACAAAATGAGTATTACAATCCATAATTTTCCACTCTCCATCAAGGTAAAGAAGTGCTTGAGCTGCAATTGAAAACAGTTCAACGATTATACGCCTATTGTAATGTTTTGTTATTGGTTCACATAAAATAAATGTACCCATTTGAGAACGAAGAGTCGTTGGTCTTCAACTGCTGAACTTGAACGAACGGAGCTAAGAATATACAATAATCGTAAGTTAGCAATAACTAGAATATTACACATAAACCCAACATTGGAAAAAATAAGCAACATCAGAATATACAACATTGGAAAAACTAAGCAACATTATAATATACAATATTCGTGAATATACAACATTAGAAAAACTAAGTAACATCATAATATACATTGTTCGTGAATATACAATGCTCGTGAATATACAATGCTCGTGAGTGAACTGATGCAAATATATATACCATATACTATCAATATAAACAGATAGACCCTAAAAGCTACAAATACCCCCAAAGACTAAGAATTATCCATTAATATATAAGCATATATTGGAGTTATCCATCAATAAGAACATTACACAACCCAAACCCTAAACTTACTTGTAATGGAACGATGACACGAACGGATGGACGGACGAACGACCGATGATGAAACGAGAAGGACGAACGGACAGACGATTCCCGATTAAAGTGGCGCGGGTTGAAATGAGACGTTGGAGAGTGGAGTCGTGGAGAGTGGAGAAATCGAATTTGAAACGAGGGTAAAAATTAGAATTAGAATTTATACTCTGATGTGCGAGCATTAGACAATGTGCGAGAACCGTGTAATGCTCGCATGCATTATAGATGCAAGAATCGTGTAATGTTCGCATGATGATGTGCGAACATTACATGATTCTCGCATCTGTAATGCTCGCACATCAGTGGTAAATGTGTTATCGGGGGCATGGACGTCATTTCACAAGGCGAAAAGACCCTTTTTGCAGGGTTTATTAACCGTGGGCCTTTTTTAGAATTATGCCTATTATGAGGTCCATTTAATCGAATTTCCCCTTTTTGTTGGGTTGAAGAGAAAAATAAGGAAGGAAAGTTATAAAAGGAAATAAAATATTATTATTTTCTCGTTATTCAATCATACTATTATATTACTAAGTAAATATATAATCAAGATAAAAATCTTTTCCCTATCTTAGACTTAAATAACCTAACTTATAACATTCCATATTATCCTAATAAATACTATAATAAATTAAAAATATTAATTTTAATTAAAAACATTAATTTCAACACCCCCCTTAATGTTTTTGGGTGTCATGGCTAACAAATCTTGTAAGTAGACGAATTTGTTCAAAGGAAGTGCTTTAGTGAAGATATCTGCAAGTTGATCTCCGGTCTTTACGTGCTTGATCATCACTTCTTCATCAACCACTACTTTACGAATGTAGTGATGTTTGAGGTTGATGTGTTTTGTTCGACTATGAAATATCGCATTTTTCGACATAACAATTATCGATTTTCTATCGCAAAAGAGAACCTCAGCCATATCTTATTTCTCCCCATGTCTTCTAAAATCTTCCTTAACCAAACCACTTGTTTCGTTTCCGATATGTATTCTTCTAACTCCCAGGTTTCATTTTTTTCGATCATGTTGATTTCTTCTTCTATCGCTTTCACCAAACCTCCTCTTTAATAGTTTGTTCAAAGATTTCGGGTTCTACAACACAGAAATTACATTAAGCATATATGTCGTTTAAATTTCTCATTTTTACCAGAGTAAGGATCAGAATGGATGAACTCGCCCTAGGTTGTGTTGTCGGATATTGTTGATGCTCACTTTCTTCATAACCACTTTCATTGACTTGTCTAGATTTCTCCCTATGATCTTCTTAAAAAATCGGCATCTGTACATCCTCAACACCTTTCTTTTTACAATCTCATTGTTCTTTTTCATTGAAGATCACATTCTGACTTTCAATCACCTTATTTTCTTCAAGCTAAAAAGTCGATATCCCTTCGACTTGGTGCTATAGCCAACGAATATACATTTTTCACCATTATCTTTAAGTTTGTTTCTCATTTTTCTTCGGGACATGAGAATAACAAATGGATCCGAAAACTTTCAAGTGATTGACCGACGAATTTCTACCCTTGGACCATGCCTCAAATGGTGTCATATTTTTAACCGCCTTTGTTGAACATCGATTCAAAAAATAAATTGCTGTATAAGTTACTTCGGCCCCAAAAGTCAATGCTAACCCCTTTGCATTCATCATGGTTCTCGCCATCTCGACAATTGTTCGATTCTTCCTCTCTAACGCCATTTTGTTCTAGCGTATAACTCGTCTACAATTTTTTTTAAGACCAATATTTTCACAATATTTCTCGACATCCTTCAAGTTGTATTCTCCTCCTCTATCAATTCTTAAACTTTTAATCACCTTACCACTTTGCCTCTCAGTCATTCTTTGAAACTTCTTGAAAATGGAAAGTGCTTCCAATTTTTACCTCAAAAAATAGACCCAACACATTCTTGAAAAATTGCGATAAAAGTGATAAAGTATTTGTTACCTCCGTGAGAGTTTTTGGACAACGGGCCACAAATATTGGTGTGAACGAGCTCCAACAATAATTTCGCTCTCTAGGCTTTCTCTTTCAGAAACGTCTCTCTATGGATATTACCAAGAGCACATGCCTCACAAACATCATGATTGTCGTCAATATTTGGCAACTCATACACCATATTTTTTTTGCTTAGCAATTTCAAGCTCTCAAAGTTCACATGCCCAAGCCGTTTATGCCACAACCATGACATATCTTCAACATTGACCTTAACCGATGCACAACTTGCAGGTTAAAATTAAGAGGAAAATTTCAATTCCTCTCCATCTTGACAACCTCTATCTACTTTCTATTATTTTTCTCGTCAAAAATTTTACAATAATCATCATCGAAATACTATGCATGATTATATTGCATAAGTTGTCTAACACTTAGCAAATTTTGAGCTAAATCCGGAACAAACAACACATCATGGATAAGCAATTTATCTTTCTTTGAATCTACAGCAATCGTACCTCTTCCATTTGATTTCACCACATCACCATTACCCATTGTCATCCGAGTTGCGTCGCTCTTGTCAATTTTGAAAAAAATCAACTCATCTCCGGTCATGTGATTGTTAGAGGTGTCAATTCAGGTGGGTCGGGTGAGTTCGAGTCGGGTTGAAGGAGGTGCATTATAACAAAATTTTCAACCCGAACCCGACACGAACCTAAACCAACCTGAAAACAACAAACCCAAACCCGAACCCAGACCAACCCGACTAACCCGAAATAAGTTTTTTGCTTAATAATAATACTTTAATTTAAATACAAAATAATAAAATTGGCATATACATAATAATTATGTTTAGAAAATTCAAAATTTTCACAAAATAAATATTACACAACGAAATTATGATATCATTATAAAAAAAGTCTTCAATCATTACAAAAGTATTTTCAAGTTCAAACTTCACTTCTTCACCGTTGTACACCTTTTTGTATGAGCCCAACCTTGAAATGAGATATGAAATTAAAAGAAGTTAAACTCTAAAATCTTCTAAAAATATATTAATTTAACTTACTTACTTTTTAATATCAAGTATCAATACTAATGTCTGAAATCTGAATGATCTCTTCTCATAGTTTAAGTAGTATTTGAGCCATCGTCCCCATTTATGAATAAACTCATAATATTTTTAGTCAAATTATCCAACTCCACCTCAGTATTTTCTACAAAAAGAAAATATTAGTCAAAGAATCGAACAAAAAACTTTAATATGAAAATAAAAAGACGAGCCACTGACCATTCTGTCCAACTAACCAATCTCTACAACAAACTAATGCCTCAACAACATCAAGCTTCGTTGCACTACAATATTGGTCAAGTATCCTACCACCGATGCTAAAAGCCGATTCTTAAGCAACTGTAGAAATTGGAACACTCAAGATATCTCTGGCCATTTTTGCAAGTTCAGGATACCTAAATTGGTAGCTTTCCAAAATGCGAGGACATCAAATTTTGTATCTCTGTCAATTTTCGATTCTTCCAAATAGAGCTCTAATTGTCTCTTTTAAGCTTTTCCATTGAATTCCAAACTTTGAAATGTATCAAATTCCTATATCATAAATAAAATATATTAGTAAAAAAAAGTAAAAAATACTAGTGAGAAAAAAACATTATCAACGGTACCTTCAAAATATTCATGCATCCGCTTGAATTTAGAGTAAAAGAAGCAATATCATCATCAGTTCTCACTTGGCTGCCTTTTACATACTTTACACATTCACGAATCTTATCAACACCATTATCAATTCTTTTTAAACCTTCTTGCACAATTAAATTGAGAATGTGGTCACAACAACCAACATGCAAAAACTCACCACCATTCACTAATGAACCATTTAAATCAAGTTGTTCTCTTAAAAGACCAACAAATACATCATTTGCAGCAACATTGTCTAATGTAATTGTGAAAACTTTTTTTTAACTCCCCAAACATTGAATAAACTATTAATTTTATCACACAATGCAATACCAGAATGAGGTGGAGGCATGTAAAAGAAATTGATAATCCTCTTTTGCAAAACCCAATTAGAATCAATGAAATGTGTTGTCAAGCATATATAACCATCAGTAGCTATAGAAGTCCACAAATAAGATGTGAAACAAATTTTTCCAGGGCATGAATGCATTTCTTGAGCTAGCCTATTGCATTCATTTTTATGCATCTTGAGAATATCATTCCTTGCAGTATTTCTAGTGAAATGATTGACTTGAGGTTCCAAATAGGTAAATATTGATCTAACTGCCTCATATTCTACAAACTGAAATGGTAAATCACGCCTCACAATTGCTAAGATTAGCAACTCTCTAAATCTTTCTTGACTAAACTTTTGAGACCTAATATTAAGACTTTTATCCCCTTGTTCTAACAAAGTTTGAGCAATATCACGAATTTTCTTTCTAGAACATTGATTAAGGATATGATGACGAAGATTACCTGTTCCCATGCTACTATCAGCTTTGTATGTAATTCCACATGCTTTACATTTACATCGCAAATCTTCTCCCTCTATTTTAGGAAGTATATCAAAATACTGCCACCACTTTGATTTTAATGGTCTCTTTCGTTTACCAATACCAGTTTTGGAGGCTTGATCTTAAGAATCAATGCACGTTTCTTTATTTGCATCTAAATTTGCCATAGGTGAACCCTCCACACTATCCTCCTCAAGATCAAGATTAATTTGTGAACTCATTTTATTGCTGAATACTAACGGAAGAAAATTAGAGATTAAAAAAGATGAAAATTAGAGAAGGAATGTATATTGAAGAGAAGTGAGAAAAATGGAAGAAAAGGAATAGTGAGAAAGACGGAAGAAAGAAAATGAATAGAAATTAAGGATATGGGTTAGGCCCGTTAAGGTTAGGGTTTTTTTTGTAAGGTAGGCAAGTTATTTTTTTTATTAATATATTAGGTGGGTCGGGTTGGGTGGGTGGGTTCGGGTTGATGAGTGACCTGATTTTTTAATTCAGGTCAACCCGGGTTGACCCGAACCCAACTCAACCCAATTTTCTTTTTTAGGTTATATTTTGGGTCTGACCTGAAATGATTCAAACCCGAAAACTCCCAACGTTAACCCAATATTCTTCGGGTCGACTCGTGTCGGGTTGGCGAGTCGAGTTCATTTTTGACACCCTAGTGATTGTTGCACCCACTATCAACATACCACTCGTTATCATTTTTTCCGATAGCCGCTTGACATGCAAAAACATGTTCTTCCATCACTTTCACAATTCCTTTTCTCCTCAGTATAATTGGCATGCTCTCTACTTTGATCTCGACAATCTTTTTGCATATGATCAAACCTCTTGCAATTAAAAGATTGAGGTTTACCTTTGCGATAACAATTTTCTTCAACGTGACCCGATCTTTTACAATGATGGCAAAATTTGTTATCATTGAAGTTTCTACCTCCCCTCAGCTTCATAACTTCTACCGCCGCGAGAATATTGACGTTTACTCGAGCTTTGCGTAGAGTTTCTTCAAAACTCCCTCTCAATTAAAAGGCACTTTCGAGGGAAGCTTCAGTATGTCGCTTCATCTGTTGTGCATGCATGCAACCCATCAAATCGTGAATACTAAGTGACGAGAGGTCTTTCATTTCTTCAATAATGGCCACCATATTGTCATACTTCGGAGAAAGACTTATCAAAATCTTATTGCAAACCGTTTTGTCGGTCAAGTCTTCGCCAAGACACTTGATTTGGTTACAATTTCGATCACCCTTGAGAAGTACTCTTGTAGAGTTTCTTTCTCCTTCATCCTCAAATTTTGAAACTCTCGTTTAAGATTCAAGAGCTTTAATGTCTTCATTTTATCTCTCCTTTCAAATTCCTTTTACAATATATCCCACGCTTCCTTCGATGTATTAACCCCTATTATTCTTGGAAAAAGCTTACGAGAGATACCTTGTTGAATAATAAACAAGGCTTTCGTATATTTCTTTTTGTTCTCCTTTAACTTTTTATCAGATGAACAATCTAATGATCATACGGCATCTTGATCTTCAATGTGTCTGTTCTCCACCAAATCCCACAAATCTTGTGAGACTAGAAGTGTCTTCATCATAACACTCCAATAATCATAATCTTCTCCATCGAAAACGAGTTGAGCTCCTCATATCGGCCAAGAATCTCCTAACATTGCCATGAATCGATCTCGAAGCTCTGATATCACTATGTTGGATTAAAGAGAAAAATAAGGAAGGAAAGTTACAAAAAAAGAAATATTATTATTTTCTCGTTATTCAATCATAACATTACATTACTATGTAAATATATAATCAAAATAAAAATGTTTTCCCTATTTTAGACTTAAATAACGTAACTTATAACCTTCTATATTATCATAATCAATACCATAATTAATTACAAACATTAATTTTAATTAAAAAATATTAATTTCAACACTTTTGTTAATTTATTATTATTATTTTACTATTTAACTGTTTTATATTGAGCAAATCTAATCGTCCTTATTTGCAATGACCTTGCAATTTTTTTGCTTAGAGTCTTGAAAACTCCATCAAGAATATAAAAAAAAAGATATAAAGTAAATGAACACATTTTTGTTCATGAATTGGTCTATTGAGCTTCTTTTTGTACTTATTGAAATGAAGCGGTCTTTAATTTCAACAATTGTTTTTTTAGTAAGGATTTTCTTTGATCTCATGTCCAAGTCATGAATTAAAAAGTTTTCTATTCTACTATATATGGAGGATATTTTCATTTATAAAATAGTTGAGTGTATCCACAAAAAAATTGTTCCTGACGAAAACTTACCGACGCTTACTTGATGATGTCAAAATTTTCCGACAATTTTACCCTTTGAGACGAAATTAAAAAACCTCAGAAAAATTTAATAAAATAAAGAAAATAAAACTAGAAAAAGTTAAGGATGTTTTCTATGTACTTTCCGACAGATTTTGATTCCGTCAGAATTCTTGATTGGTGTCAAAATTTCTGACAAATATATCTACGAAATTGGCGACGTTAGTTTCCGTCGAAAGTTCCATCGCAAACACTATTTATATTTATGATCATCTTTTGTATTAGTTAACTCTCTATTATTATCACCAAACCCTCAGTTCATTCTCTGTAATGATTATGGCAATTTTTTATGCTCTTACTTCTTTTGCATGCGAAATTGGCGTCTCCTCCCACCGTATTCTCTCTGAAGTGGAAATATGATACTTTCTCCCTTCCTCTGCGCATTTATATACTATTAATGCATAATACAGCTGAAAATCAATGTTCACGATGAATGTTTTAACCTAAATTTGGAAATCAGTTGTGTTACATGTATAGACTTAGAAAAGTTGAGAGTACTCTTAGGTTTTAATGAAAGACTTTCAATAGCCTATATAATCAGCTTGAAAAGAGTATTCTAGTGTTGAGTTTTGGCTTGTTTAGTAGTACTAGAGCCAAATACCAACAAATGTTTATCGAAAATACTTAATGAAGTCTGTCTAGATGTTATCCAGTACAATATAATTAATAAAATCAAGCTAATGAGTGGCTGGTGTGGCAATAAAGAGCATAATCTTTAGCTTATCTTCTCGAAGATATTACATGGGGGAAATGAAACAAATGGTGGTACAAAATGAGTGTTTCTGAGTCTGTGAGTCACTCTATCGTTCTTTGTTCAATGTTCAAATTCTACAAATTCAAAAGAATAGGAAGAATAGGAAATGAATGATATAATTACTGAATTTGAATTTTGCAAAATATGACATCATAGTCAATAAGCAAAAGTTGTTAAAGTCAAACTTCTATTGTTCTACTTTCCTTCCATTCCATTCTCATTTTTGTGTCCATGTTTCATATTCCTGAATTGGGCACCCTTAGTCCCTTACTATTTAGATTTTGTTTTTTCTAAGTGGAAGACTTGTATTAATATGCGACTATTATTGCCCTAACATAATTGCAACTCAGATGAGTAGAAAATATTGCAAATGATGCCACAAGTAATTGCGTGTGAGAAACTTCGATGTAGTGTAGAGTTAACTCATATGTGGGTTTGCTACTGTTTAAGCATTGACAATCTTCTTGGGTAAAATGATCAGGACAATGGGAAGTTGGATCTCCAAAATAGCACTTTTTCCCATGAAAAACACGAATTTGTAAATGTGCATTCAATTTACTTAATGTTAGATTCTTCAATGACTTAAAGGTATAAGAAAAGCTATGGTTTGATCTTATTTTGACTTGAGATAGTTTTCATTAGTAAATTTGTGATAATTTAATTTCTTTAGATTCTGGAGATTGAGAAAGATGCGAAAGAACTCAACAAATCGATTATCAAAACTAGTAGGAAGTTAGTTGCTTCTAAGAACGGAGGGTTGTATAATTCTTCTCCTCTAGTTTTTAACGCTCATTGGAGCAGTAATAACTCGAAAAATATGGCAGTCAGGTTCACTTATCCTCTTGCTCATGGTGTCTAAAGGCCAAATAGTGAAGAAGACATGAGTGTGAATTGAATGTCCATGAGTCTTAATTATTTGTCATTTATTGATCAAGAAATAAAAATTGTACCTTCATTATATTCTTGAACTTTGGCAAATTATTAGGATGAAGAAAATTACTTCCAAAAAGCTGATATAAATTTTCTTGAGGAGATTAAAGTGGTAAACATTGAACATATTTATGTAGTCTTTTAGTACGTTTGTGTGCCTATGCTAAAGATGATCGTAAAATATTTATAGGTACAATCCAATTCTTAAAGTTGTGGTGACTTTTATAGAAGAATTGGCGTACAAGCAAGCAAACGAAGTTGATGAGCTACTCTCCAAAAGGAGTGGATTTGGGTAAAACCTCATCTCATTTAGGCACAATTAGGATTGACTAACATAAATTTCAATATCATAAATTGCAAAAAAACAAAATGATGAGAAGTGTTATTTATGAGTTCTCTACTTAGTTAGAATATAAAACATTAATTGTTTTTTGAAGGTGATATAATAGGTTTGCATAATATTGTTGTTCACAAGTCCCTCTAATGCATATTGATGGAAGTGATGAGTTGGAGCAAATGAGTTGTAAATGACTAATAAATAGGAGTAGAGCTCTAATGCATATGGATGAGAAGTGATGAGAGTTGAGTATTAAAATGTGAGTAGTGGCTAACTTTCACTTTTGTGTATTGATAGAAACTATTGAGTCACACATTTTGTTTCTAAGTGAATGTATTTTCTGTTAGTAAATTTGTACTTACTACTTTTAAAATATAGTTAGTTATTTTTTTTTTAATTTTTAGTATTAAATATAGTTGATAATTAAGAAAAATATGTAATGTAATATGATAAATAATTAGGAAAATAAATTTTTAAAGAAATATATTACTTTCTGACGGATATTTTTATGGAATTATTACAAATGTTTTGACGGATATTCATACGATATTAGCACGAATTTTCCGACGGATATTCCTACAAAATTAACTTGAACTTCCTAACGGATATTCCTACGAAATTATCACGATATTTCTGACCGATATTCCTACGGAAAAATTCCAATGAAATAAAAATCGTCACAAAAATTTCTAATAAATTATGTATTTTTAGGATGATTTACTGAGAGATATACCAACGTTTATTATAAAAATAGAAAATATGTTATTAACTATAAATTCGTCAGAAATTATGTCGGAAATATATGTCATAGATGACTCATATGTTAAACTAGGGAAGATTAAGCGACTTTTAGGTGCAATAACTTCTAGATTTTCTCGCTTGTGGATAGAAAATCCAGTTCTTCGACAATGGATAGGCCGTTGTTCATCAAACATGGGACTTTATTCGAATTTGACCTATTATGAGACCCATTTGATCAAATTTCAGAAAACCAACTAAATGGGAAACCGACTAAATAAGAACATTACACAACCCTAACCCAAACTCAAACCCTAAACTGACATGAATAATGTAACGACGAGACGGACGGAACGAGACAGACGAACGGACGGAACGAGACGGACGAACAGACACACACTATGGGGCTTTTTTTGAATTAGGCCTATTATGATGATCATTTAATCAATTTTCTCTTGTGCGACGCGCACGCACACACACAAACAAAAAGAAAAGGGTAAAGTTAACTAGAAACAATAATAAATGAAATATAACAGTTTATAGTAAAAAAAATAAAAAAAAAATAAGAAACACAACACTCATACATTGGTTGATGACACGATTAAACAATCAATAAATTCTTAACAGGAAATTAAAAAAAAAAAATCTCAAACTCTCTTGTGTTCATACTTATTTTACTTGTTTATGGCTCTAGCTTTCGTTGAGCTTGGAATAAAGACAGCGATGAAATTGATCAGTTGAATGCGTCGCATCTGACACGGATGTTACCGTTGGGTCCGGGCTTTCCGGTCTTGACTCCGACGCGGCCGAGTTTGGTCATGGCGGTTATGAAGGCAGAGTTGAATGACTGGGAGCTGGTAGCCCAGGCGTTGACCACCGACTTAGACCTGGAGTCGGTGAAGAGCACTTGGTCGGAAGTGAATAATCCCTTTCCTCCCTGAAGATTCTTGAAGTATGCATTGTCGAATTTTCGGGGCGTGATTGGATCCATGTTTATTGCTATTCTCGGGTCCACATTCTTCGGGCACATTTGAATCAACTGGGATGCGTATTGCTTGTTCAGGGTCGGGTCAATCGGGTTGGACTTTGTGAAGTTGTAGATCCTGTTTGAGAATTTGCTGCAGTGGGAGAACCCAATTGTGTGGGCAGCTATATATATACAATAATAATTTATAATCAAATGAAATAAAATAAAATAAAAGATTATATATAATGAATATATAGATTAGTTTGAACTTAATTACCTGAGAGAGCTATCATGTCGTTTTGATTAAGGCCGTTGGCAGCAAAGAGGGAGTTGAGTTGGTTGAGGTTGAAGTTCGGATGAGGAAGTTTTCCGGTGACGCTTGCCGCCGTCGACTTCAGGCCGTCCAATCTCCCCAGCTCCACCGCGTACGATGGTCCTCCGGTCTGCATTCATTCATTCATTCATTTTTATAATAAAAATTCATTGATTCAGGAGGAACAACAGGGAAGAACAGAGATAAGTGATTAATAATTACCAAAGCGATGACATCCCTGGTAGCCATGGTTAGAATGTCGGCGCAGGATACTTTATTCCGGCAACCGGAGACGGCGTCAACTGCAGCCTTGGCCTTGACAACGGTGTCGAACCCATCTCCGGCTAAAGAAATGTTATCCGGGTTATCCTTCTCCGCCTTGTTGCCTCCGGTCGATTGAATCATAACGGAAGCATCGCAGCCCTGAACAAAACAGTCGTGGAATGTTATAACGGATGCAAGAACAATGATAATAATAGTAAAAGACAGAATGAAAACGACACCCGATTTAACGTGGTATCCAGCAAAATTGCTGACTAATCCACGGGCAGAGCCACTGAAAAATATTTCACTATAATCGTTAACACGGATTACAGATACTCAGAATAGTTCAAAAGAGAACTAACAAATATTGGGTGCAGTGAACTAAAGAGGGGAGAGTTTCTTTTATACAGTAAGAAACTTTCCCAACTCCCATCATCTTCCGATGTGGGACAATCATACAAAAAGAATATTCTAGGCAAAGAAACTCAACAAATCTCCACCTTGACTTGAATATTTTCCCAGATAGCCAGATGCACCAGATTTACTTTAAATACCAGATGTGCCAGATGCATTACACTGAATGCCCAGATATATTTTCCCAGATAGCCAGATGCACCAGATGTACTTTAAATACCAGATGTGCTAGATGCACCAGATGTATTTTAAATACCAGATGTGCCAGATGCATTACACTGAATGCCCAGATAAACAAAACAGATGCATTACACTGAATGCCCAGATAAACAAAACATATGCATTACACTGAATGCCCAGATAAACAAAACAGATGCATTACACTGAATGCCCAGATGTGACCTGCTCTGCCTCAGGCCTTGCCCCTTCAAGGGCAATCAACAACTTCTAACATTGAGCAAGTTCAAATAGTGTTGAAACTTGCTCTGCGGAACCGGCTTGGTAAACATATCAGCTAGATTGTCTGCAGTCCCCACTTCGTTTACCTTGATCCTCTTCTCACTTCTCAGAAAATGGTACCTCACATCAATGTGTTTTGTTCTTTCATGGTGAACTTGATCCTTGGTTAAACATATTGCACTCAAACTGTCGCAGTACATTGAAGCCTGATCGTGGTGTAGACCCAAGTCACTAACCAATCCTTTCAACCAGATTCCCTCCTTAGCAGCTTCTGTCAAGGCCATATATTCTGCCTCTGTAGTAGACAAGGTTACTGTCGGCTGCAGAGTAGCCTTCCAACTCACAACAGAACCACCAAGCGTGAATACATAACCGGTCATCGATCTTCTACTGTCTACATCTCCAGCATAGTCAGAATCTGAGTAACCAGATACTAGACACTGACTATCACCACCATAATTGAGACCAATATCAGATGTACCCCTGAGGTAGCGGAAAATCTTCTTCACTGTTTTCCAGTGTTCCTTACCAGGGTCTCCCATGAACCTACTGACAACACTAACAGCATGTGCAAGATCCGGTCTAGTGCAGACCATAGCATACATCAAGCTTCCCACTGCACTAGCATAAGGAACATGTGACATGTATTCCTTTTCCTGAGATGATTTAGGTGCAAATGCTACAGACAAATGTGCATTTGAAGCACTAGGAGTATCAATGGGCTTAGCAGTAGCCATTCCAAACCTTGATAGAACTTTTTGAATATACCCCTTCTGTGACAAGAATAACTTCTTATGACTTCTATCTCTGTAGATCTCCATTCCCAGAATTTTCTTAGCAGCACCTAAATCCTTTATTTCGAATTCTATACTGAGTAGTCCCTTCAACTTTTGAATGTCAGACTTCTTCTCAGCAGCTAACAATATATCATCTACATACAATACCAAATAGATGAAGGAACCATCTTTGAGCTTGTTGTAGTAGACACAATTGTCATACGGACTCCTTGAATAGCCAATCTTAAACATGTAGCTATCGAACCGCTTATACCACTGCCTCGGGGACTGTTTCAGTCCATATAAAGACTTCTTCAACTTGCAAACATATTCTTCTTTTCCAGGTTCCTGAAAACCATTTGGCTGAATCATGTATATCTCTTCTTTCAACTCTCCATGTAAGAAAGTTGTCTTCACGTCTAGCTGTTCGAGGTCCAGGTCCTGATGTGCAACTATAGCAAGTAGCACCCTAATGGAAGTATGTCTGACTACTGGTGAGAATATCTCATTATAGTTCACTCCCTCTTTCTGACTAAACCCTCTAGCAACTAACCTGACTTTATACTTGACCCCCTCAGTTGGTGACAACCCTTCCTTCTTCTTGAACAACCATTTACAAGTGACAATCTTTCTCCCTGGTGGTATTCTAGCTAATTCCCAAGTCTGATTCTTTTGAAGTGACGCCATCTCATCTCCCATGGCAGCAAGCCATTGGACAGACTCAGTACCCATAACAGCTTCCTTGTAGGTGGATGGCTCATGAGGATTCACTTCCTCTACAACCTGTAAAGCATAGGCAACCATGTCCTCATAGCCATACATTGAAGGAGGTACACCAAAATTAGCTCTTCTAGGGCGATTAAGAGCTAGATTTTGATGTTCTACAGATGATGATGGAGCAACTGGAAAATCTACCACTGAAAGTGGTTGAGAAAAACTCTCCTCTGCTTCACAACTAGCCTCAGTCATTTCTTGCTCCACCTGTTTCTCGACACCACAATCTACCGGAATGGTGAACTTCACAGTTGGGTTAAGAATGAAATTTTCATCAAAGACAACATTCCTACTCAGAATAACCCTCCTTTCAGAAGGGGACCAGATCCTATATCCTTCTAAAACCAATGAATCTTTACCTCTAATGAAAGACTCCCAATAGTTTTCATATGATATTGGTAAACAAACTAACAGAATCAAGGCAGCATCCTCATCATCTATCTTAATATCAATATTACGCATATCTAATAATATTGCATTTAATTGATCTAGATGGTCTCTAAGAGGTGTACCTTCTTGCATACGCAGACTGAACAGACGTTGCTTCAAAAGCAACTTGTTGGTTAAGCTCTTCTTCATCTATAAAGTCTCCAGCTTAAACCACAAACCAACAGCGGTTTCCTCCTCAGCCACCTCAGTAATGATATCGTCTGCCAAAGCCAAGACCAATGTTGAGTGTGCCTTTTCTTCCAAAGACTTCATATCAGCAGGTGGCGGGACAGGTGCAGGCTTCATTAAGGGAGCCCATAGGCCGTGTTGTTTCAACAATGCCCGGACCTTGATCTGCCATAAACTGAAACTATTCCTCCCAGTAAACTTGTCTGCTTTCAAAACTTTTACATTCAACCATCGTTCTTGCCTGAGCGGATCTGAACAACCCTGCTCTGATACCAATTGTTGTGCGGGTGCAAGAACAATGATAATAATAGTAAAAGACATAATGAAAACGACACCCGATTTAACGTGGTATCCAGCAAAATTGCTGACTAATCCACGGGCAGAGCCACTGAAAAATATTTCACTATAATCGTTAACACGGATTACAGATACTCAGAATAGTTCAAAAGAGAACTAACAAATATTGGGTGCAGTGAACCAAAGAGGGGAGAGTTTCTTTTATACAGTAAGAAACTTTCCCAACTCCCATCATCTTCCGATGTGGGACAATCATACAAAAAGAATATTCTAGGCAAAGAAACTCAACATGGAAGAACAGCCTGAGAGTGGCCGGAGCGGTAACAAAAGTTTGCTGAAACTTCAGCTGGACGGCCTTCCTGACGATGGATTCGACGTTGGGGCACGTGCCGGCGTAGTAGTTCTGTTTCAGTTGGGCCGAAGCCAAAAGACAGAGGCAAGACAGTGACAACAATGTCAGAGGAATGTTGAATCGAGTACCCATTCTAGACAGAACTCAGATATTAATATGTTGATGATGGTTTGATTGTTGTGAAGTAGATAAGGATATTACTTGGTATTTATAATGGAAAACAACAATATTATTGTAACATTCCATTTGATCAATTCTTTTTAATTTCCTGCCTAAGCAACTTGCTGTATTGAAAATTACTCCAAATTTATTAATTATTAATTAGTTTACTCACTCATATGTCTCGTCAAACTTAAAACCTGGTCCAAAAGGATAGATTAAATACGGATTGCATGCACGTTTAGGGCTTATGATCAAGAATATACTTTCTTTAATTTGGTATTCAAAATAATAAACTTTTTAACTACACATTATAATGTGCCCGTCAACTTTCATTTTATTTTTTGAATGAAAAAACATATATTAAATAAACACTTGTTATAACATTATCTAAGAACCTTATATGTCACCTGACATGATTAACATTGATGTAAAGATTTTGTACGAATTGTTGGGTTAAAAGAATCATAAATAATTGTGAAAATCATATTCATCTTAAATTGGTTTAGCATATATTATATATATAAATATTCTTATTATTACCTTCTTGAAAGGAGTGAATTGCTATGCATTCTATGTCACCATTTAAAGCTTGTTTGTTGTTGGGTTATTTAGGATTTTTACTTGGTTTAATATATATATATTTTTTGTTTGATAAAAAAAAACAGTAAGTTATTTTGGTTTTTAAATATTGAATAATTATAATTATTTTATTTAAAATTTTAAAAAATAAAATAAAAATAATAAATATTTTGATTAATTAGTGAAATGTTCGGATAATTAAAAAAAAAAAAAAAGTAAGACGTGATATATGAGCTTCTGGTTATATAAATAAAAACTCCTCGGATCAATAAATTAAGAAAAACAAGTTTTGTTGACTATGAATATTTTATTATAGCATTACTTTGACATAATAGTTGAGAGAAATTTTAATAATGAGACATTTTTAGAGAATATTGGTTGTTAGATTAAGTTAAAGAAAGAAAAAAAAGAAAGAAAAAATTATTTGATTAAGATTAAAAAAGAAATCTTTAATTAAGTTGAAGTATGAAAAACGTTTTAATTAATTAAAATGAATTTATGATAGTTTATGATATAGTTTTAATGATGTGATGAAAAAATTAAGTTATGTAAATGTTTAATGCGCAAGTAAAGCTGTAGAGGCGCTGACAACAAAGATGACGTCAGTAAAACTAAAGAGGCGTTAGTAGTAGGGTTTTTTGGCACAATTAGAATCTCACATCGGAAGATGATTAGAGTGAAAAAAGTTTCTTAGTATATAAAAGAAACTATATTCATTATTAGAATAAATCCCACATCGGAAGATAATGGGAATTTGAGAAGTTTCTTAGTGTATAAAAGAAACTCTCCCCTCTTTGGTTTATTGCACCCAATATTTGTATCTCTTTTTCTTATTAATTGATAGTCTTAATGCTCGGAGACGTAGACAACACTTAGGCCAAACTCCGTTATCAAATTCTGTTAGTGTGTTCTTTCATTTGTTTTCTTCTTTTGTCTTTCTGTCAGGGTTTTCCCAACAAGTAGTATCAGAGCCGAAGTTCGTCCTTGGCATGGTGGAGTCTTCAAAATGGGCATCAACTCCTTCGTCATCCTGGACGAGGACATCAATGTCGAATTTGAAGTTTGCGGTGGAAATCTTTAATGGAACTGGGCATTTTGGCATGTGGCAATGTGAGGTTCTAGATTGTCTTTTTCAGTAGGGTCTAGATATTTTTATCGAGGTCGAAAAGCCAGATGGTATAGAAGAAAAAGAATGGAGTATCATGAATCGGTTGGCGTGCAGAACAATTCGATCGTGTATGTCTAGAGAGTAGAAGTATGTCGTGAAGAATGAAACTTCTGCAAAGAAATTATGGCAAACATTGGAGGACAAATTTATGAAGAAGAGTGGTCAGGATAAGCTCCTTATGAAGAAGCGGTTGTTCCGGTTTGATTACCAATCAGATACTACTATGAATGAACATATTACTAAGTTTAATGAATTAGTGGCAGATCTGATAAACCTTGATGTTAATTTTGAGGATGAAAATCTTACTTTGATGTTGCTATCGTCATTTCCTGATGAATTTGAACACTTAGAAACAACGTTACTTCATGGGAAGGGAAATATTTCTATTGATTTTGTAAGTTCTACTTTATATAGTCATGAATTGAGAAAGCAAGACAAAAGGAAAAACAAAATAGGTATAGAAGATGAAGCAATGATGGTCAGGTGCCGTCAGTAAAGCAAATCAAAAGGAAAATGAAGAAGATCTGAAAGTAGAGTTGCCAAAGATGAATGTGCTTTCTGTCGTGAGAAAGGACATTAGAAGATTAACTGTCTAAAGTTAAAAAAGAAAGATAAATATTCTGAAGATGCAAATGTTGCAGAAAATAAAAGTGATGCAGATTCAGAATACTCTTTATCGATGTCACACACAACATCACATCCTGACTAGAGCTGTAAATGAGTCGAGTCGAGCTCAAGCTTGTTGGAGCTCGAGCTCGACTCGATTAAGTATTTATTAGCTCGACTCGAACTCGAGCTCGAACGAGCTTATAAATTTGAGCTCGAGTTCGAATAGACTATATTACTTACAAGCTCGACTCGACTCGAAAGTTTGAATAAAAATTAAATTATATATAATAATTTTTTTTTTTATATTTTTCAATATTATATATATTATATACTTTTATTATATATAATATATTAACGTTTTTTTATATCTTTCAATATTATATACAATATATTCATTATTACATCCTCTTTAGTATTTACTTTTATTATATATAATATATTAATATTTTTTATCCTTTTAATATTATATATAACATATTAGTTATTATATTCCTAATATTTATTTTTTATTATATATAATATATTAATCTTTATTTATCTCTTTCATTATTTATAATATACTTTTATTATATATATATATATATAATATTAACCTTTTTTTTATCATAAATCCCTTGTTTGTCTTTACTTTTTTTCTATACTCAATCAATTGAAATTTAGTAACATATGTTTCTTCTAATACATGAAGAAATCATAAAGAAAAGAATGAAGAAGACTAACTTATCGATGTTAACCAATAAAATAGTTGTTTCCTTCTTTTATTTATAACTAGATTTACTTAAAACAAAAATAAATCAAAATTATTTAAAAGCAAAAACAATAACTATAAAAGAAGTTAAAACAAATTTAGTTACCAATAGGATTTTGTGAATTAATGAGATGTGAAGATTGAAGAAAGAAGAAGAAGAAAAAGAAGAGTAAAAAAATTGTGAAAACTGAATAAGAAATATATAAAAACTAAAGAAGAAGAAGAAGAGATAAGAGTGATTGAAGAAGAAGAAGAATAAAAGAAGAAAAAGAATAACTAAAGAAGAAAAACTAAATATTAAGAGATAAAAATTATTGAAGAAGAAGGAAAACTAAAGAATAAGAGATAAAAGTTATTGAAGAAGAATAATAAATGAAGAAGAAGATGAAGAATAACT
The DNA here is from genome assembly GCF_907164915.1 of Impatiens glandulifera. Classification (NCBI taxonomy): domain Eukaryota; kingdom Viridiplantae; phylum Streptophyta; class Magnoliopsida; order Ericales; family Balsaminaceae; genus Impatiens; species Impatiens glandulifera. The sequence goes on from NC_061870.1 coordinate 24,543,646, forward strand.
GATGAAGAAGAAGAGTAATTGATGAAAAAGATGAAGAGTAATTGATGAAGAAGATATGAAGAGTGACAGTAGAATATAATGAATGAACAATATATTAGAAATTAGGATTTTATTTTAGGGATTACGGGCCTTCATATTGGGCTTTGAAGAGAGAGGGAAAGAAAAATAATATTGTGTAAAATTTTAATATTAAATAAATAAAAAAATATTTATATGTTATGAGGCTCGAAAAAGCTCGACAAGCCATCGAACAATCTTTATATGAGCTCGAGTTCGACTCGAATAATAAACGAGTCGGCTCGAGCTCGACTCGAACTCAGTCAAAGTCAAGCTCAAGTTGAGCTTTGACCGAGTAGTTTGCGAGAGGCTCACGAGTGTCTTGCCTCATTTGCAGCCCTAATCCTGACGTGTGGATATTTGACTCAGCCAGACACTTATCATATGACACCAATTCAAAAATGGTTCTTTGATTTTCAGGAACTAGATGGTGGAGTTATTTACATGGGATATGCTAATACATGTAAAATAAAAGGGATAAGTTCAATCAAGCTGAGAAATGATGACGGATCCACCACAATTATCAGAGATGTTCGGTACATACCGAATATGAAAAAGAATCTCATTTCTTTGGGGGCCTTGGAGTTAAAAGGCCTAAATGTGAAATTGGAAAATGGAATTCTTAAGGTAATCTCTGAAGCACTAGTGATATTGAAAGCTATAAGGAAAATTAATAATTTTTATTACGATCAAGGTAGTGCAGTTAATGGGACATCATATGTATCAACTTCCGGGAGCAGTAAGAAGTTAGGGACAACAAAGCTATGACATATGCGATTAAGGCATGCTGGTGAGAAATCTATGCAAACTCTTGTCAAACAAGGATTGTTGAAAGGTACAAAAGTTTGTAAATTAGATTTTTGTGAACATTGTATTATGGGAAAACAAAAGCAAGTAAAATTTGGCACTACTATCCATAACACCAAGGGTATTTTGGATTATGTGCACTTAGATGTCTAGGGACTTGCCAAGACTCATTCTCTTGTAGGTAGACATTATTTTGTTACTTTTATTGATGATTTTTCTAGAAGAGTATGGATGTTTACTATGAAGAACAAAGATGAAGTGTTTGAGACTTTTCTTAAATGGAAAACTCAAGTTGAAGACGAGACATGAAGAAAGATCAAAATTCTTCAGACTGATAACGGTGGAGAATACAAGAATAATCCATTCCATAAGTTATGTCAAGAGTGTGGCATAGTTCGAAACTTCATAGTCATAAAAACACCACAGTAGAATAGAGTATCAGAATGTATGAACAAGACATTGGTAGAGAAATTTCGATGTATGTTGTCTAATGCTGGGTTAGACAGGAAATTTTGGGCAGAAGTTGTGTTATACGCTCAATATTTGGTAAATAGCCTATAATCATCTGCACTTGGTGGTAAGACTTCATTAGAGGTATGGTCTAGAAAACCAGCAACTGATTATGATTTTTTTGTATATTTTTGGTTCTACTGTATATTATCATTTAGTTGAATCAAAGTTGGATCCACGAGGAAAGAAGGCTCTTTTTATGGGATTTACTACGGGAGTTAAAAGAATATCGTCTCTGGTGTTTGGATGCAAAGAAAACCATTATCAATCGAGATGTTACTTTTAATGATTATTCAATATTGAATAAGGTAACACCAGACAAAATTGATTGTACTCCGCAACATGTGGAGTTTGAGCAGATAAAGATAAGCCCAACTATAAGTGACTCTCTGACGACAGACGAAGAGTTAAATGAGGAAGAGGTTCCGACCCAAGAACCTTCAAAACAATGTGAATCAATTGTTGTGAATATGCCAAGACGAGTTATTCAAAAACCAGGCCGGTTTGTTGACATGACCGCCTATGCATTTCTAGTCGTAGATGATGTTCCATCCACTTTTTCAGATGTCAATCAAAGTACTGAAAATGGAAAAATGAGAAGTGTTATGGAAGATGAGATGCAATCTCTTCAGAAGAATGAGACATGCAAGTTTTTTTTTTTTTGGGGGGGGGGGGGGGGAAACGACTTAGCGTCATTTCATTAAAAATTCTCAAAAACGGGAAAAAAATCACGAGTTTATGAGATCATTCTAGACAGGCCTAGAATAATTTTGAAGTCGTAACATTCTGAATAAAAGCTAAAAAGCTAAAAACGTAAATGAATTATATGTTTACAATGCTTTCAATTCTAGTGAGTTTAAAAAACGGTAAATTCCAGTTCCTGCAGATATTCCAGTTCTACTCCGTGCTTGAAATTCTTCACCACGTTCCCGCGAGGGCGCTGCAATCCGATACAATATCTTTTCATAACTCGTCAATGCTCCTACGGGTTAAGACATGCAAGTTGACGCATCTTCGAAAAAGAATTTCCCAAAAAAGGATATTATTGGTTATAAATAGATATTTACTAAGAAAAAAGGATTTCCCAAAAAATTTGATGTTCGCTACAATGCAAAATTGGTAGCTAAAGACTACGCTCGAAAGGAATGAGTTGATTATAATGATGTACTTTCTCCTGTTTTTAAACACTCTTCTATTAGAACTTTGTTTGCCTTGATAGTGCAGATTAATTTGGAGCTAGCTTAACCAGATGTGAAGACCGCAGACATACACGGTCATTTGAACGAGGAAATCTACATTTATCAACCAGATGAATTCAAAGTTGCTGATAAAGAAATTTGGGTTTGCAAGTTGAACAGATCATTGTACAGGTTGAAGCAATTGTCGAGACAATGATACAAGCGACTTGACAAGTTTATGATGGAGCACAAGTACACAAGAAGCAGATTTAGTTCATGTGTATATTTGCGCAAACTGTAAGATGAGTCTTATATCTATCTATTCTTGTACGTTGATGATATGTTGATAGCATCAAAGAGCCAATATGAAATTGAAAAATTGAAGGTTCAATTGGGTAAAAAGTTCGAGATGAAAGACATGAGAAAATCCAAATCTAAACATTGTTTAGATTTGGTAAACACTTTCTAGTTTAGTATTTGGATATTGTGCCAATGTGGAGATTTGTTGTTTTTGGCACAATTAGAATCTCACATCGGAAGATAATGAGAGTGAAAGAAGTTTCGTAGTATATAAAAGAAACTATATTCACAGTTAGAATAAATCCCACATTGGAAGATGATGGGAGTTGGGGAAGTTTCTTAGTGTATAAAAGAAACTCTCCCCTCTTTTGTTTATTGCACCCAATATTTGTATCTTTTTTTTCTTATTAATTGATAGTCTTAGTGCTCAGAGACGTAGGCAACATTTTGGTCAAACTCTGTTATCAAATTCTGTTAGTGTGTTCTTTCGATTGTTTTCTTCTTTTGTGTTTCTGTTAGAGTTTTTCCCAACACCAACATCAGAGTTGTCTTCAGCATAGAGGTGTAAATGAGCTGAGCCGCTCGTGAGCTACTCATGAGTGGCTCGGTCAAAGTTCGATTCGAGTTCAGTCAAAATCAAATTCGAGCCGAGCTCGAGCCAACTCGTTTAAGATTCGAGCCGAATTCGAGCTTAGGTAAGACTCGTTTGATGGTTCGTCGAGCTTTTTTTAGCCTAATCATATACACATTTTTTAATTATATTTTATTTTTTAATCAAAGTTTGAAACATATTCATAAGATTAACTATAAACTTATTGTTTATGGGCCTCCCGAAAATATAATTATAAATTAAAAAATATATGTTATATAATACTTATAAGGAAATTAATATATTTATTAATTTAATTATAGAAACATAATTTTTTAAAAATTAAATCAAAATATAATTATACTGTAATATTATTTAATATATGCCATCTAAATGTATTATATTTTATAAGATATAAGACTATTTTTATTTGACTATAAAGTATTTATCAAGATATATCAAAATAATATATATAAACTAATAAATATATATTATATAATACTAGCCGCAATTATTATACTAGCCACGCAGTACTATCCAGTACACCACATTCTACCAAATATATATTCCGCGCACTACCATCTCGTACTCCATGTTCTAACGAATATTATTCTTGCGTAATATCCCATACACCTGGCGTACAACGAACGAAAAGCTGACACGTATCTACGAATTAGATTCGATCGTTTCTACACTTCAAATATAAAAAAGGCATCAGAGTACAACAGTGAATCCTCTAGCTTAATCTTGAATTCTGGATTCTTAATCTCTCTCTAATTGATTTTGAAAATCACTACGTTAAGATGAGCGATAAGTTACCGTACTATCTGATAATATTTTCAGTGTTGTAAGTTGAACAGAATGTTGTCTGTTTAATAGAGTGTGATAGCTAGGAGTTCAGAACATGTAGATGTTAAGACTTGTGTTATGAGTGGGTTTGTGTAGAGGCTATACAAATCAAAGTCTTCTAGTTGAATCCCCTTAGAAACAGAAGAAGGGGTGACGTAGTAATTTTATCTATAAACATCCATAAAATTTGTGTTATTTCCTTACCACTTCTTACAGTCTTATATTTGTCGCCTCAAATCCCGTAAGCATTTTCCACACTTGATATCGTTCAAGAGCTTGCTACGATTTGTTGAAGAATAGAAATATATTCTAAGTCTTTAACATGATTAAAATCGTATTAAAGTCAAAAGTAGCACAACACTATTCAACCCCCTTTAAATTGTTGTCACCGATCCTAACATTTGTGTATAAAATACAAGTTATATATATATATATATATTAAATCCTGAAAATTTGATGTAGGGGCAATATTTATAATAATATAAATTCAACTTTTTAATTAACTAATATATATATATATATAATAATGCTTAATTTAAATTTGTTTGGTTTGTCGGGTCGAGAGTTGTGGTTAATTTAAATATATATGTAATATTAAATATATACTTGGGTCAGATTGTGGGATGATCCGTCCATAAACTTGAAACGGTTAAAAAATAAATTTAAAATGTTATATGTATGTTTTGAACTCCAACCGAACAATACAAGTATAACTCTTTAACAAAGTGTGATTGGAGTGTGATTTTCCAAAAGATACTAGGTCGGTAACAAATGAGAGTGGTTAAAAAACATAAATCAAACATTTGATTGACCAAAATGTGAGGTCACGAGGTTAAATGTCGATTGAGATTGGTGGATTATTTTTTTAAGGGTAAAAGACGTGTGAAAGTGTGATTGAGATGTGGTTTGTCAAAAGATAAGAGGTGGATAACAAAAGATTGTGCAACATTCAACACTAAATTTGATAAAACGTACAACATTTCCAATAATATAAGTTTAACTTTTTAACTAATATATATATATATATATTTATAATATGCTTAGTATTTATTTGATTTTCCGAGTTGGGAGTTGTGGTTAATTTGGATATATATGTGAGAGTAAATGAATTCTTGGGTCGGATTGTGGGATGACTCGCTCATAAACTTGATACAGTTAAAAATTAAATTGTTATATGTATGCTTCGAATTTCTAAAAACCAAAATAACCTATCAACAAACAAGCTTTGAATATTTCATTTATTATTTATATATTTTTGTTGTCAAAAATTAGTTTTTGGTGAGATTTGAATCCGTAAACAAATAAAAATTTCAATCATTACACCACAATGTTTTATATTTAATATTATAATAAATTTAACTAAATAGCTTACTATTTTTAATAAATTGATTGTCCTAACTCGAAGGCTTATCGGGCTTATCTAAGGTCGGCTCTAACCATTAGTTATGATTCTTTTAACTCTTGTAACTGACAAGTTGTACAAATTCTAACATCAATGTTAATTGTGATATACATTATTTTTTTTATAAAAGTTGACATTTTAAAAAAATATATATATATATATATATATATATATATAATTAATAAGGAAAATAAAAGTTGACGGGATAATTGTAGTTATAAAGTTTATTAATTATTATTAAATACCAAAAAAAGTATATGCACCATAAGCCCTAAACGTGTATGCAATCCATATTTGATCTATCATTTTGGACCAAGTTTTAAGTTTGACGAGACATATATAGATATATGAGTGAGTAAACTAATTAATAATTAATAAATTTGGAGTAATTTTCAATACAACAAGTTGCTTAGGCAGGAAATTAAAAAGAATTGATCAAATGGAATGTTACAATAATATTGTTGTTTTCCATTATAAATACCAAGTAATTTCCATATCTGCATCACAGCAATCAAACCATCATCAACATATTAATATCTGGTTCTCTCTAGAATGGGTCGATTCAACATTCCTCTGACATTGTTGTCACTGTCCTGTCTCTGTCTTTTGGCTTCGGCCCAACTGAAACAGAACTACTACGCCGGCACGTGCCCCAACGTCGAATCCATCGTCAGGAAGGCCGTCCAGCTGAAGTTTCAGCAAACTTTTGTTACAGCCCCGGCCACTCTCAGGCTCTTCTTCCACGACTGCTTTGTTCAGGGCTGCGATGCTTCCGTTATGATTCAATCGACCGGAGGCAACAAGGCGGAGAAGGATAACCCAGATAACATTTCCTTAGCCGGAGATGGGTTCGACACCGTTGTCAAGGCCAAGGCTGCAGTTGACGCCGTCTCCGGTTGCCGGAATAAAGTATCCTGCGCCGACATTCTAACCATGGCTACCAGGGATGTCATCGCTTTGGTAATTATTAATCACTTCTCTCTGTTCTGCCCTGTTGTTCCTCCTGAATCAATGAATTTTTATTATAAAAATGAATGCAGACCGGAGGGCCATCTTACGCTGTGGAGCTGGGGAGATTGGACGGCCTGAAGTCGACGGCGGCGAGCGTCACCGGAAAACTTCCTCATCCGAACTTCAATCTCAACCAACTCAACTCCCTCTTTGCTGCCAACGGCCTTAATCAAAACGACATGATAGCTCTCTCAGGTAATTAAGTTCAAACTAATCTATTCATTATATATAATCTTTTATTTTATTTCATTTCATTTCATTTGATTATTATAAATTATTATTGTATATATATAGCTGCCCACACAATTGGGTTCTCCCACTGCAGCAAATTCTCAAACAGGATCTACAACTTCACAAAGTCGAACCCGATTGACCCGACCCTGAACAAGCAATACGCATCCCAGTTGATTCAAATGTGCCCGAAGAATGTGGACCCGAGAATAGCAATAAACATGGATCCAATCACGCCCCGAAAATTCGACAATGCATACTTCAAGAATCTTCAGGGAGGAAAGGGATTATTCACTTCCGACCAAGTGCTCTTCACCGACTCCAGGTCTAAGTCGGTGGTCAACGCCTGGGCTACCAGCTCCCAGTCATTCAACTCTGCCTTCATAACCGCCATGACCAAACTCGGCCGCGTCGGAGTCAAGACCGGAAAGCCCGGACCCAACGGTAACATCCGTGTCAGATGCGACGCATTCAACTGATCCATTTCATCGCTGTCTTTATTCCAAGCTCAACGAAAGCTAGAGCCATAAACAAGTAAAATAAGTATGAACACAAGAGAGTTGAGATTTTTTATTTTTTTATTTCCTGTTAAGAATTTATTGATTGTTTAATCGTGTCATCAACCAATGTATGAGTGTTATTATTACTATTCACTTTGGATGTTATGTATGGTCATATATTGATGTTGATGGATAATCCTTAGTCTTTAGGGTATTTGTAGATTTTAGGATTTAGGGTTTGGTTTTATGTGTAATGTTCTTATTTAATTAGTCGGTTTCCCATTTAGTTGGTTTTCTGAAATTTGATCAAATGGGTCTCATAATAGGTCAAATTCGAAAAAAGTCTCACGTTTGATGAACAACGGCCTATCCATTGTCGAAGAACCGGATTTTCTATCCACAAGCGAGAAAATCTAGAAGTTACTACACCTAAAAGTCGCTTAATCTTCCCTAGTTTTGTCTCCCTTTCGTGTAATCGTCTAAAGCAACCAGAGCAGTCGAAGCTTGTCGTGAACATCTGTAAGTTTGTTTTCCATAATTCCTAGCTCAGTTTTATTCTTGACATAAATATACTTGGATGACCTAGAATGGGGACCTCTAGAATCATGTTTAAGATTTGAGGAATGACTTAAGTGTTCTATAATCAAAACCAACAATCTGTAATCAAAACCAATATTTGTTCAAGTTAGAGATATTCAAAATCAACATCTGTAATCAAAACCAACATTAATTGATTTAATATTCATAAGACAAAACCAATAATAATTGATACAATATTCATAAGATAAAACCAACAGTAATTGATACAATATTCATAAGATAAAACCAACATTTGTTCAAGCTAGAGTTGATGGTTGGTTAGATAATGGCTGATGAGATGATGGTCTTATAGCTCTTGCAGTAGATGGTGCAGACATCACTGATTTACATGTTGTCTTGTTATGAGCTTGACTAGCACATGAGCTACATCGTCTCGGTACCTTACGAGTCTCACCTTGGGATGACCTACGCTTTGTTTGTGGTTGCCCTTTCTTAACTTTAACATGCGGTTTAAGTCACACTTGTTGTTTGATATTTTCTGGAATATCCCAAGAGTCTTGATGATAAACTGGATAACATGTCTTCGCATATGCACTAATTCACGATTCAGTTGAGTAATACTTGAAAAAGATAACAATTGAACATGAGCAATTGGTTAGTTAGTTAGATAGATTCAACAACAAATCGTTACCTTGAGCAGAATTCATAGGCATCCACGATGGTGCTTGCCTTTTATTCTCTTGCCTCGTCACAATTGAACATGTATGATCTTTTATAAATTTATGAATCTCAAACATTTCCGAGGATTTTCCTTTCACAGCACGCAATCTCCACTTGCAATTTTGATCCAAACATTTAACCGCCCGAATATTTTTTTTGACCTCTCAACTTTGAATTCAAAATGATTAGCCATTGCATATTTATGTAACCTCAGTTGAAGTTCTTTTTTACTCTCAAACAACATACTGACTTTCAATTCGATTTCGCAAATTAATGCGTCAGGTAACGGATTTTCACTACTTGGTATGTTACTAGCAACCCAATCACTACAGTTTGGTTGGGTACTAGCAACCCAAGAATGGCTTGTTGGTACGAGCAACCCAATCATTGTTTGGTTGTGTACTAGGAGCACAATCATTGTTTGGTTGTATACTAGGAACCCAATCATTGTTTGGTTGTGTACTAAGAACCCAATCATCAACCCCCTCATTCAGACGCAAACATGGGTCTTCTTCTATGTCATTTTGAGTTTCAAAGATAACCTCCTGCTGTTGAAACTTCGGGAATACTTCAGGATCATCAATTGTTAGAACCACTACACTTTCTTGAGTTGGGTTTCTAGGTAGTGAATTCTCTACTAAAGATACACACAGTGCAATGCGATGGTGGAGTGATATCGAGGTTTCAAGTAAAAAGAACTTCACATCCATATCTTGTTTGATATCAGTTATATAAGAAAATTTTTCATCCATACCCGGAGTATTATACTTGGTTTGAAGCAATAAATTATATCTAAGTTTATCAATATTAGTAGTAGAGTAGATCATATCAACTAATTCAGCATATATAGAATTTAGGGGAACATTCAAACCCTAAACCCTAAACCCTAAACCCTAAACCCTAAACCCTAAACCTTTGGTTGACTTTGGAACAAAATGAGTATTACAATCCATAATTTTCCACTCTCCATTAAGGTAAAGAAGTGCTTGAGCTGCAATTGAAAACAATTCAACGATTGTACGCCTATTGTAATGTTCTGTTATTGGTTCACATAAAATAAATGTACCCATTTGAGAAAGAAGAGTCGTGGGTCTTCAACTGCTGAACTTGAACGAACGGAGCTAAGAATATACAATAATCATAAGTTAGCAATAACTAGAATATTACACATAAACCCAACATTGGAAAAAATAAGCAACATCAGAATATACAATGTTCATGAATATACAACATTGGAAAAACTTAGCAACATCATAATATACATTGTTCGTGAATATACAATGTTCGTGAATATACAATGCTCGTGAGTGAACTGATGCGCATACATATACCATATACTATCAATATAAACAGATAGACCCTAAAATCTACAAATACCCCAAAAACTAAGAATTATCCATCAATATATAAGCATACATTGGAGTTATCCATCAATAAGAACATTATACAACCCAAACCCTAAACTGACCTGTAATGGAACGATGACACGGATGGATGGACGGACGAACGACCGATGATGAAACGAGAAGGAAGAACGGACGGACGATTCCCGATTAAAGTGGTGCGAGTTGAAATGAGACGTTGGAGAGTGGAGTCGTGGAGAAATCGAATTTGAAACGAGGGTAAAAATTAGAATTAGAATTTATACTCTGATGTGCGAGCATTAGACAATGTGCAAGAACCGTGTAATGCTCGCATTATGATGTGCGAGCATTATAGATGCAAGAATCGTGTAATGTTCGCATGATGATGTGCGAACATTACATGATTCTCGCATCTGTAATGCTCGCACATCAGCGTTTAATGTGTTATCAGGGGCATGGACGTCATTTCACAGGGCGAAAATACCCTTTTTGCAGGGTTTATTAATCGTGGGCCTTTTTAGAATTATGCCTATTATGAGGTCCATTTAATCGAATTTCCCCTTTTTGTTGGGTTGAAGAGAAAAATAAGGAAGGAAAGTTATAAAAGGAAATAAAATATTATTATTTTCTCGTTATTCAATCATACTATTATATTACTAAGTAAATATATAATCAAGATAAAAATCTTTTCCCTATCTTAGACTTAAATAACCTAACTTATAACATTTCATATTATCCTAATAAATACTATAATAAATTAAAAATATTAATTTTAATTAAAAACATTAATTTCAACACTCACCCTTAATCTTTTTGTTGGTCATGGCTAACAAATCCCGTAAGTAGACGAATTTGTTAAAAGGAAGTACTTTAGTGAAGATATCTACAAGTTGATCTCCGGTCTTTACGTTCTTGATTATCACTTCTTCATCAACCACTACTTCACGAATGTAGTGATGTTTGAGGTTGATGTGTTTTGTTCGACTATGAAATATCGCATTTTTCGACATAGCAATTATCGATTTTCTATCGCAAAAGAGAACCTCAGACATATCTTATTTCTCCCCATGTCTTCTAAAATCTTCATTAACCAAACCACTTGTTTCGTTTGCCGATATGTATTCTTCTAACTTCCAAGTTTCATTTTTTTCGATCATGTTGATTTCTTCTTCTATCGCTTTCACCCAAACCTCCTTTTTAATAGTTTGTTCAAAGATTTTGAGTTCTACAACACAGAAATTATATGAAGCATATATGTCGTTTAAATTTCTCATTTTTATGGGAGTAAGGATCGGAATGGATGAACTTGCCCCAGGTTGTGTTGTCGGATATTGTTAATGCTCACTTTCTTCATAACCACTTTCATTGACTTGTTTAGATTTCTCCCTCTGATCTTCTTAAAAAATCGGCATTTGTACATCCTCAACACCTTTCTTTTTACAATATAATTGTTCTTTTTCATTGAAGATCACATTCCGACTTTCAATCACCTTATTTTTTTCAAGCTAAAAAGTCGATATCCCTTCGACTTGGTGCTATAGCCAATGAATATACATTTTTCACCATTATCTTTAAATTTGTTTCTCATTTTTCTTCGGGACATGAGAATAGAAAATGGATCCAAAAAATTTCAAGTGATTGACCGACGACTTTCTACCCTTGGACCATGCCTCAAATGGTGTCTTATTTTTAACCGCCTTTGTTGAACATCGATTCAAAAAATAAATTGTTGTATAAGTTACTTCGGCCCCAAAAGTCAATTCTAACCCCTTTCATTCATAATGGTTCTCGCCATCTCGACAATTGTTCGATTCTTCCTTTCTAACGCCATTTTGTTCTGGCGTATAACTCGTCTTCAATTTTTTTTAAGACCAATATTTTCACAATATTTCTCGAACTCCTTCAAGTTGTATTCTCCTCCTCTATCACTTCTTAAACTTTTTATCACCTTACCACTTTGTCTTTCAGTCATTCTTTGAAACTTCTTGAAAATGGAAAGTGATTCCAATTTTTACCTCAAAAAAAATAAACCCATCACATTCTTGAAAAATCGTCGATAAAAGTGATAAAGTATTTGTTACCTTCGTGAGAGTTTTTGGACATCGGGCCACAAATATTGGTGTGAACGAGCTCCAACAATGATTTTGCTTTCCAGACTTTCTCTTTCGGAAACATCTCTCTATGGATATTACCAAGAGCACATGCCTCACAAACATCATGATTTTCGTCAATATTTGGCAACCCATACACCATATTTTTTCTGCTTAGCAATTTCAAGCTCTCAAAGTTCACAAGCCCAAGCCGTTTATGCCACAACCATGACATATCTTCAACATTGACCTTAACCGATGCACAACTTGCAGGTTAAGATTAAGAGGAAAATTTCAATTCCTCTCCATCTTGACAACCGCTATCAACTTTCTATTATTTTTCTTGTCAAAAATTTTACAATAATCATCATCGAAATACTATGCATGATTATATTGCATAAGTTGTCTAACACTTAGAAAATTTTGAGCTAAATCCGGAACAAACAACACATCATGGATAAGCAATTTATCTTTCTTTGAATCTACAGCAATCGTACCTCTTCCATTTGATTTCACCACAGCATCATTACCCATTGTCATCCGAGTTGTGTCGCTCTTGTCAACTTTGGAAAAACTCAACTCATCTCCGGTCATGTGATTGTTAGAGGTGTCAATTCAGGTGGGTCGGGTGGGTTCGAGTCGGCTTGAATGAGGTGCATTATAACAAAATTTTCAACCCAAACCTGAACCAACCTGAAAACAACAAACCCGAACCCAGAACAACTCGACCAACCCGACTAACCCGAAATAAGTTTTTTGCTTAATAATAATACTTTAATTTAAATACAAAATAATAAAATTGGCATAAACATAATAATTATGTTTAGAAAATTCAAAATTTTCACAAAATAAATATTACACAACGAAATTATGATATCATTATAAAAAAATCTTCAATCATCACAAAAGTATTTTCAAGTTCAAACTCTACTTCTTCATCGTTGTACACCTTTTTGTATGAGTCCAACCTTGAAATAAGATATGAAATTAAAATAAATTAAACTCTAAAATCTTCTAAAAATATATTAATTTAAACTTACTTACTTTTTAATATCAAGTATCAATACTAATGTCTGAAATCTGAATGATCTCTTCTCATAGTTTAAGTAGTATTTGAGCCATCGTCCCCATTTATGAATAAACTCATAATATTTTCAGTCAAATTATCCAACTCCACCTCAGTATTTTCTACAAAAAGAAAATATTAGTCAAAGAATCGAACAAAAAACTTTAATATGAAAATAAAAAGACGAGCCACTGACCATTCTGTCCAACTAACCAATCTCTACAACAAACTAATGCCTCAACAACATCAAGCTTCGTTGCACTACAATATTGGTCAAGTATCCTACCACCGATGCTAAAAGCCGATTCTTAAGCAACTGTAGAAATTGGAACACTCAAGATATCTCTGGCCATTTTTGCAAGTTCAGGATACCTAAATTGGTAGCTTTCCAAAATGCGAGGACATCAAATTTTGTATCTCTGTCAATTTTCGATTCTTCCAAATAGAGCTCTAATTGTCTCTTTTAAGCTTTTCCATTGAATTCCAAACTTTGAAATGTATCAAATTCCTATATCATAAATAAAATATATTAGTAAAAAAAAGTAAAAAATACTAGTGAGAAAAAAACATTATCAACGGTACCTTCAAAATATTCATGCATCCGCTTGAATTTAGAGTAAAAGAAGCAATATCATCATCAGTTCTCACTTGGCTGCCTTTTACATACTTTACACATTCACGAATCTTATCAACACCATTATCAATTTTTTTTAAACCTTCTTGCACAATTAAATTGAGAATGTGGTCACAACAACCAACATGCAAAAACTCACCACCATTCACTAATGAACCATTTAAATCAAGTTGTTCTCTTAAAAGACCAACAAATACATCATTTGCAGCAACATTGTCTAATGTAATTGTGAAAACTTTTTTTTAACTCCCCAAACATTGAATAAACTATTAATTTTATCACACAATGCAATACCAGAATGAGGTGGAGGCATGTAAAAGAAATTGATAATCCTCTTTTGCAAAACCCAATTAGAATCAATGAAATGTGTTGTCAAGCATATATAACCATCAGTAGCTATAGAAGTCCACAAATAAGATGTGAAACAAATTTTTCCAGGGCATGAATGCATTTCTTGAGCTAGCCTATTGCATTCATTTTTATGCATCTTGAGAATATCAGTCCTTGCAGTATTTCTAGTGAAATGATTGACTTGAGGTTCCAAATAGGTAAATATTGATCTAACTGCCTCATATTCTACAAACTGAAATGGTAAATCACGCCTCACAATTGCTAAGATTAGCAACTCTCTAAATCTTTCTTGACTAAACTTTTGAGACCTAATATTAAGACTTTTATCCCCTTGTTCTAACAAAGTTTGAGCAATATCACGAATTTTCTTTCTAGAACATTGATTAAGGATATGATGACGAAGATTACCTGCTCCCATGCTACTATCAGCTTTGTATGTAATTCCACATGCTTTACATTTACATCGCAAATCTTCTCCCTCTATTTTAGGAAGTATATCAAAATACTGCCACCACTTTGATTTTAATGGTCTCTTTCGTTTACTAATACCAGTTTTGGAGGCTTGATCTTGGGAATCAATGCACGTTTCTTTATTTGCATATAAATTTGCCATAGGTGAACCCTCCACACTATCCTCCTCAAGATCAAGATTAATTTTTGAACTCATTTTATTGCTGGATACTAACGGAGTTCAAGAGATTAAAAAAGATGAAAATTAGAGAATGGATGTTTATTGAAGAGAAGTGAGAAAAATGGAAGAAAATGAATAGTGAGAAAGACGAAAGGAAGAAAAGTAATAGAAATTAAGGATATGGGTTAGACCCGTTAGGGTTAGGGTTTTTTTGTAAGGTAGGCAAGTTATTTTTTTTATTAATATATTAGGTGGGTCGGGTTGGGTGGGTGGGTTCGGGTTGATGAGTGACCTGATTTTTTAATTCAAGTCAACCCGGGTTGACCCGAACCCAACCCAACCCAGTTTTCTTTTTCAGGTTATATTTTGGGCCTGACCCGAAATGATTCAAACCCCAAAACCCCAACCCTAACCCAATATTCTTCGGGTCGACTCGTATCGAGTTGGCGGGTCGAGTTCATTTTTGACACCCCTAGTGATTGTTGCACCCACTATCAACATACCACTCGTTATCATTTTTTCCGATAGCCGCTTGACATGCAAAAAAAGTGTTCTTCCATCACTTTCACAATTCCTTTTCTCCTCGGTATAATTGGCATGCTCTCTACTTTGATCTCGACAATCTTTTTGCATATGATCAAACCTCTTGCAATTAAAAGATTGAGGACCTTTGCGATAATAATTTTCTTCAACGTGACTCGATCTTTTACAATGATGGAAAAATTTGTTATCATTGAAGTTTCTACCTCCCTTCGGCCACGCCCTCGACCTCTTTCATAACTTCCACCGCCGCGAGAATATTGACGTTTACTCGAGCTTTGCGTAGAGTCTTCTTCAACACTCCCTCTCAATTAAAAGGCACTTTCGAGGGAAGCTTCCAATGTCGCTTCATCTGTTGTGCATGCAACCCATCAAATCGTGAATACTAAGTGACGAGAGGTGTTTCATTTCTTCAATAATGGCAACCATATTGTCATACTTCGGAGAAAGACTTATCAAAATCTTGTTACAAACCATTTTGTCGGTCAAGTCTTCGCCAAGACACTTGATTTGGTTACAACTTCGATCACCCTTGAGAAGTACTCTTGTAGAGTTTCTTTCTTCTTCATCCTCAAAATTTGAAACTCTCGTTTAAGATTCAAGAGCTTTAATGTCTTCATTTTATCCCTCCCTTCAAATTCCTTTTCCAATATATTCCACGCTTCCTTCGATGTATTAACCCATATTATTCTTGGAAAAAACTTACGAGAGATACTTTGTTGAATAATAAACAAGGCCTTCGTATCTTTCTTTTTGTTCTCCTTTAACTTTTTATCAGATGAACGATCTAATGATCATATGGCATCCTAATCTTCAATGTGTTCGTTCTCCACCAAATCCCACAAATCTTGTGAGACTAGGAGTGTCTTCATCATAACACTCCAATAATCATAATCTTCTCCATCGAAAACGAGTTGAGCTCCTCATATCGGCCAAGAATCTCCTAGCATTGCCATGAATCGATCTTGAAGCTCTGATATCACTATGTTGGGTTAAAGAGAAAAATAAGGAAGAAAAGTTACAAAAAAAAAGAAATATTATTATTTTCTCGTTATTCAATCATACCATTACGTTACTATGTAAATATATAATCAAAATAAAAATATTTTCCCTATTTTAGACTTAAGTAACGTAACT
This sequence comes from Impatiens glandulifera, assembly GCF_907164915.1. NCBI lineage: Eukaryota > Viridiplantae > Streptophyta > Magnoliopsida > Ericales > Balsaminaceae > Impatiens > Impatiens glandulifera. Next base: position 24,560,153 of record NC_061870.1, read on the forward strand.
TATAACTTTCTATATTATCATAATTAATACCATAATTAATTACAAACATTAATTTTAATTAAAAAATATTAATTTCAACACTTTTGTTAATTTATTATTATTATTTTACTACTTAACTGTTTTATATTGAGCAAATCTAATCGTCCTTATTTGCAACGACCTTGCATTTTTTTCTTAGAGTCTTGAAAACTCCATCAAGAATATATGAAAAAAACAAGATATAAAGTAAATGAACACATTTTTGTTCATGAATTGGTCTATTGAGCTTCTTTTTGTATTTATTGAATGAAGCGGTCTTTAATTTCAACAATTGTTTTTTTAGTATGGCTTTTTTTTGATCTCATGTCCAAGTCATGAATTAAAAAATTATCTATTCTACTATATATGGAGGATATTTTCATTTATAAAATAGTTGAGTGTATCCACAAAAAAATTGTTCCTAACGAAACCTTACCGACGCTTACTTGATGATGTCAGAATTTTCCGACAATTTTTACCCATAGAATTTGAGACGAAATTAAAAAACATCAGAAAAAATTAATAAAATAAAGAAAATAAAACTAGAAAAAGTTAAGGAAGTTTTTTATGTACTTTCCGACAGATTTTGATTCCGTTAGAATTCTTGATTGGTATCAAAATTTCTGACAAATATATCTACGAAATTGGCGACGTTAGTTTCCGTCGAAAGTTTCATCGCAAACACTATTTATATTTATGATAATCTTTTGTATTATTTAACTCTCTATTATTATCATTCTCTGTAACGATTATCGTCATTTTTATGCTCTTACTTCTTTTGCATGCGAAATTGGCGTCTCCTCTCACCGTATTCTCTCTGAAGTGGAAATATGATACTTTCTCCCTTCCTCTGCGCATTTATATACTATTAATGCATAATCTAGCTGAAAATCAATGTTCACGATGAATGGTTTAACCTAAATTTGGAAATCAGTTGTGTTACATGTATAGACTTAGAAAAGTTGAGAGTACTATTAGGTTTTAATGAAAGACCTTCCATAGCCTATATAATCAGCTTGAAAAGAGTATTCTAGTGTTGAGCTTTGGCTTGTTTAGTAGTACTAGAGCCAAACACCAACACATGTTTATCGAAAATACTTAATGAAGTCTGTCTAGATGTTATCCAGTACAATATAATTAATAAAATCAAGTTAATGAGTGGCTGGTGTGGCAATAAAGAGCATAATCTTTAGCTTATCTTCTGGAAGATATTACATGGGGGAAGAATGAAACAAATGGTGGTACAAAATGAGTGTTTCTGAGACTGTGAGTCACTCTATCGTTCTTTGTTCAATGTTCAAATTCTACAAATTCAAAAGAATAGGAAGAATAGGAAATGAATGATATAATTATTGAATTTGAATTTTGCAAAATATGGCATCATAGTCAATAAGCAAAAGTTGTTGAAGTCAAACTTCTACTGTTCTACTTTCCTTCCATTCCATTCCATTCTCATTTTTGTGTCCATGTTTCATATTCCTGAATTGGGTACCCTTAGTCCCTTACTATTTAGATATTGTTTTTTTCTAAGTGGGAGACTTCTATTAATATACGACTATTATTGCCCTAACATAATTGCAACTCAGATGAGTACATAAGAAAAATGTTGCAAATGATGCCACAAGTAATTGCGTGTGAGAAACTTCGATGCAGTGTAGAGTTAACTCATATGTGGGTTTGCTACTGTTTAAGCATTGACAATCTTCTTGGGTAAAATGATCAGTACAATGGGAAGTTGGATCTCCAAAATAGAACTTTTTCCCATGAAAAACACGAATTTGTAAATGTGCATTCAATTTACTTAATGTTAGATTCTTCAATGACTTAAAGGTATAAGAGAAGTTATGGTTTGATCTTATTTTGACTTGAGATAGTTTTCATTAGTAAATTTGTGATAGTTTAATTTCTTTAGATTCTGGAGATTGAGAAAGATGCGAAAGAACTCAACAAATCGATTATCAAAACTAGTAGGAAGTTAGTTGCTTCTAAGAACGGTGGGTTGTATAATTCTTCTCCTCTAGTTTTTAACGCTCATTGGAGCAGTAATAAATCGAAATATATTGCTGTCAGGTTCACTTATCCTCTTGTTCATGGTGTCTAAAGGCCAAATAGTGAAGAAGACATGAGTGTGAATTGAATGCTTATCATTTCCATGAGTCTTAATTATTTTTCATTTATTGATCAAGGAATAAAAATTGTACCTTCATTAGATTCTTGAACTTTGGCAACTTATTAGGATGAAAAAAATTACTTCCAAAGAGCTGACATAAATTTTCTTGAGGAGATTAAAGTGGTACACATTGAACATATTTATGTAGTCTTTTAGTACGTTTGTGTGTCTATGCTAAAGATGATCGTAAAATATTTATAGGTACAATCCAGTTCTTGAAGTTTTGGTGACTTTTACAGAAGAATTGGCGTACAAGCAAGCAAAAGAAGTCGATGAGCTACTCTCCAAAAGGAGTGGATTTGGGTAAAACCTCGTCTCATTTAGTCACAATTAGGATTGACTAACATAAATTTCAATATCATAAATTGCAAAAAACAAAGTGATGAGAAGTGTTATTTATGAGTTCTCTACTTAGTTAGAATATAAAACATTAATTGTTTTTTGAAGGGTGATATAATAGGTTTGCATAATATTGTTGTTCACAAGTCCCTCTAATGCATATTGATGGAAGTGATGAGTTGGAGCAAATGAGTTGTAGAGAACATGGGACTTTTTTCGAATTTGACCTATTATGAGACACATTTGATCAAATTTCAGAAAACCAACTAAATGGGAAACCGACTAATTAAATAAGAACATTACACATAAAACCAAACCCTAAATCCTAAAATCTACAAATACCCTAAAGACTAAGGATTATCCATCAACATCAATATATGACCATACATAACATCCAAAGTGAATAGTAATAATAACACTCATACATTGGTTGATGACACGATTAAACAATCAATAAATTCTTAACAGGAAATTAAAAAATAAAAAATCTCAACTCTCTTCTCTTGTGTTCATACAGATACTTATTTTACTTGTTTATGGCTCTGCTTTCGTTGAGCTTGGAATAAAGACAGCGATGAAATAGATCAGTTGAATGCGTCGCATCTGACACGGATGTTACCGTTGGGTCCGGGCTTTCCGGTCTTGACTCCGACGCGGCCGAGTTTGGTCATGGCGGTTATGAAGGCAGAGTTGAATGACTGGGAGCTGGTAGCCCAGGCGTTGACCACCGACTTAGACCTGGAGTCGGTGAAGAGCACTTGGTCGGAAGTGAATAATCCCTTTCCTCCCTGAAGATTCTTGAAGTATGCATTGTCGAATTTTCGGGGCGTGATTGGATCCATGTTTATTGCTATTCTCGGGTCCACATTCTTCGGGCACATTTGAATCAACTGGGATGCGTATTGCTTGTTCAGGGTCGGGTCAATCGGGTTGGACTTTGTGAAGTTGTAGATCCTGTTTGAGAATTTGCTGCAGTGGGAGAACCCAATTGTGTGGGCAGCTATATATATACAATAATAATTTATAATCAAATGAAATAAAATAAAATAAAAGATTATATATAATGAATATATAGATTAGTTTGAACTTAATTACCTGAGAGAGCTATCATGTCGTTTTGATTAAGGCCGTTGGCAGCAAAGAGGGAGTTGAGTTGGTTGAGGTTGAAGTTCGGATGAGGAAGTTTTCCGGTGACGCTTGCCGCCGTCGACTTCAGGCCGTCCAATCTCCCCAGCTCCACCGCGTACGATGGTCCTCCGGTCTGCATTCATTCATTCATTCATTTTTATAATAAAAATTCATTGATTCAGGAGGAACAACAGGGAAGAACAGAGATAAGTGATTAATAATTACCAAAGCGATGACATCCCTGGTAGCCATGGTTAGAATGTCGGCGCAGGATACTTTATTCCGGCAACCGGAGACGGCGTCAACTGCAGCCTTGGCCTTGACAACGGTGTCGAACCCATCTCCGGCTAAAGAAATGTTATCCGGGTTATCCTTCTCCGCCTTGTTGCCTCCGGTCGATTGAATCATAACGGAAGCATCGCAGCCCTGAACAAAACAGTCGTGGAAGAACAGCCTGAGAGTGGCCGGAGCGGTAACAAAAGTTTGCTGAAACTTCAGCTGGACGGCCTTCCTGACGATGGATTCGACGTTGGGGCACGTGCCGGCGTAGTAGTTCTGTTTCAGTTGGGCCGAAGCCAAAAGACAGAGGCAAGACAGTGACAACAATGTCAGAGGAATGTTGAATCGAGTACCCATTCTAGACAGAACTCAGATATTAATATGTTGATGATGGTTTGATTGTTGTGAAGTAGATAAGGATATTACTTGGTATTTATAATGGAAAACAACAATATTATTGTAACATTCCATTTGATCAATTCTTTTTAATTTCCTGCCTAAGCAACTTGCTGTATTGAAAATTACTCCAAATTTATTAATTATTAATTAGTTTACTCACTCATATGTCTCGTCAAACTTAAAACCTGGTCCAAAAGGATAGATTAAATACGGATTGCATGCACGTTTAGGGCTTATGATCAAGAATATACTTTCTTTAATTTGGTATTCAAAATAATAAACTTTTTAACTACACATTATAATGTGCCCGTCAACTTTCATTTTATTTTTTGAATGAAAAAACATATATTAAATAAACACTTGTTATAACATTATCTAAGAACCTTATATGTCACCTGACATGATTAACATTGATGTAAAGATTTTGTACGAATTGTTGGGTTAAAAGAATCATAAATAATTGTGAAAATCATATTCATCTTAAATTGGTTTAGCATATATTATATATATAAATATTCTTATTATTACCTTCTTGAAAGGAGTGAATTGCTATGCATTCTATGTCACCATTTAAAGCTTGTTTGTTGTTGGGTTATTTAGGATTTTTACTTGGTTTAATATATATATATTTTTTGTTTGATAAAAAAAAACAGTAAGTTATTTTGGTTTTTAAATATTGAATAATTATAATTATTTTATTTAAAATTTTAAAAAATAAAATAAAAATAATAAATATTTTGATTAATTAGTGAAATGTTCGGATAATAAAAAAAAAAAAAAAGTAAGACGTGATATATGAGCTTCTGGTTATATAAATAAAAACTCCTCGGATCAATAAATTAAGAAAAACAAGTTTTGTTGACTATGAATATTTTATTATAGCATTACTTTGACATAATAGTTGAGAGAAATTTTAATAATGAGACATTTTTAGAGAATATTGGTTGTTAGATTAAGTTAAAGAAAGAAAAAAAAGAAAGGAAAAATTATTTGATTAAGATTAAAAAAGAAATCTTTAATTAAGTTGAAGTATGAAAAACGTTTTAATTAATTAAAATGAATTTATGATAGTTTATGATATAGTTTTAATGATGTGATGAAAAAATTAAGTTCTGTAAATGTTTAATGCGCAAGTAAAGCTGTAGAGGCGCTGACAACAAAGATGACGTCAGTAAAACTAAAGAGGCGTTAGTAGTAGGGTTTTTTGGCACAATTAGAATCTCACATCGGAAGATGATTAGAGTGAAAAAAGTTTCTTAGTATATAAAAGAAACTATATTCATTATTAGAATAAATCCCACATCGGAAGATAATGGGAATTTGAGAAGTTTCTTAGTGTATAAAAGAAACTCTCCCCTCTTTGGTTTATTGCACCCAATATTTGTATCTCTTTTTCTTATTAATTGATAGTCTTAATGCTCGGAGACGTAGACAACACTTAGGCCAAACTCCGTTATCAAATTCTGTTAGTGTGTTCTTTCATTTGTTTTCTTCTTTTGTCTTTCTGACAGGGTTTTCCCAACAAGTGGTATCAGAGCCGAAGTTCGTCCTTGGCATGGTGGAGTCTTCAAAATGTCTCCGTTATCAAATTATCACGGTGTTTCTGACCGATATTCCTACGGAAAAAGTCCAATGAAATAAAAATCGTCACAAAAATTTCTGACAAATTATGTATTTTTCGAATGATTTACTGAGAGATATACTGACGTTTATTATAAAAATAGAAAATATGTTATTAATTATAAATTCGTCAGAAATTATGTAGGAAATATATGTCACAGATGACTCATTCTCTTGTAGTGTTCTTAAATAATTATATCCATACACTCTTAATTAATTATATACATTTCAAATAATACGGTTGAGTTATGGAGCCTACTAGGGGTGTTCATCGGTTCGATTTTCGGGTTATTCGAGTTCCACGGTTCGGTTTATTCGAATTTTTATTTTTTTTAGTCAATTCGAAAACCGAACTAAATTCGAATTACTATTCTACCACTAGACCACTAGTGTTTTTGTTACATTCTTTTTTATTATTAAATCTTTAGTTCAAAATATTTTAATTTGATTATTTTGAACTTTTTTAAGCTAAGTTTGGAAAAATAAATAATAAAAAATTGAATTCGGTTTTCGGTTTGGTTTTCGAGTTGAAACCCAAACTCGAAAACCAATTCAAAAACCGTATTTGAATTCAAATTGGTTTGAAATTCGATTCGAAAACCGAAAATAGAATTCGAATTCGGTTTATTCGAATTCGGTCGGATATTCAATTCAGACCAAATATTGAACACCCCTAGAGCCTACACTTATAATAAACTCTACAATGATTAATTAGAGTTTATTGGGTTTATATTTGGGTTTGGGTTTGAGCCAAACCAAAAGTTATTTAGGTTTTATTACATGAATGTTTACCATGTGAATATGTTATTTTTAAGAGTTTACATTGAGAAGACAATATTCTAGAGAGATAAAGTATGAGGTAAAAACTTTGTATTTTTTCTTTTTCATAGTGAAAACTAGTGGCGGCTAAAATGGACGTAACTCATTTGAGTGAACTATTATAAATCTGTGTCTTTTCGTGTTTTTCTTTTCTTGCATTTTTACAGATCGTTTCAAACAGATCAGATTATGAGGATTCAAATCCTAACAACTAGTATCAGAGCTGCTAGGCTAGATCGCAACATTGAAAACAATGGCAAGTGAGAACAATATAAGACACGGGATTGGAAGATTTGATGGAATACGTTATGCATTCTAGAGGATGCATATTGAGGATTATATTTATGGAAAGAAGCTTAATGTGCCTTGAGTGAGAAACTAGAGAAAATGGATGAAGCTGAATGGAAACTCTTTGATAGACAAGTTTTGAGAGTTGTCCAATTGACGTTACTCAAAACTATTGCTCATCACATAACAAAGGAGAAGACCACCATGGATCTGATGAAAACTCTCTCTAATATGTATGAAAAATCATTTGCTAATAATAAAGTACATTTAATTAAAAGACTCTTCAATTTAAGAATGGTTGATGATACTTCTATCACTACTCATTTGAACGAATTTAATACAATTGTGAATCAACTGTTATCTGTTGAGATTGATTTTAGAGACGAAATTAGTTCCCTAATTTTGTTAGCATCTCTGCCAAATAGTTAGGAACCTATGAGGGCAGTAATTAATAACACTGTTGAAAATTATAAATTAAAATTTATTGAAGTTAGAGATCAAATTCTTGCTGAAAAGATTCATAAAATTGATTCTGGTGAAACGTTCAAAACTTATGTTATGAATGTTGAAAACATGAGCAAATGTATATATATTTTGTATTTTATAATTATTACTAATTAGTCAACATCTTATGACTCACACTTTTTTATATGCCTCTTTATCATATTTCCACACTTCTAATCCCTTGATAAACTAATCACCAATGTCAATCATATTTTCAAACGCATGTTATTCCTCATAAATCAACCCCTAATCTCAATCACAGTTTCACGCATCATATCCTTCAACAAACCAACTATCAATCTCAATCGACCTCTAATCTTGTGACCTCATGATCTTTTGTTACTCACCTCTTATCCTTTGACAAACCAGATCTCAATCATACTTTCACACGTCTTTTACTCATAGGAAAATAAACCACCAATCTCAATCTACATTTAACCTCGTGACCTCACACTTTGGTTAATCAAATATTTGATTCATATTTTTAACCACTCTCATTTGTTACCGATTTATTATCCTTCCAATCACACTTAGTTAAAGGGTTGTACTTGTATTGTTAGTTTAGAAATTCGAAGCATACATATAACATTTTAATTTTTAACTGTATCAAGTTTATGAGCGAGTCATCCCATAATCCGACCCAATAATTCATTTACTCTCACATATATATCCAGATTAACCACAACTCCCAACTCGGAAAATCAAATAAATACTAAGCATATTATAAATATATATATATATATTAGTTAAAAAGTTAAACTTATATTATTAGGAATGTTGCACGTTTTATCAAATTTAGTGTTGAATGTTGCACAATCTTTTGTTACCCACCTCTTATCTTTTGACAAACCACATCTCAATCACACTTTCACACGTCTTTTACCCCTAAAAAAATAATCCACCAATCTCAATCGACATTTAACCTCGTGACCTCACATTTTGGTCAATAAATGTTTGGTTTATATTTTTTAACCACTCTCATTTGTTACCGACATAGTATCTTTTGGAAAATCACACTCCAATCACACTTTGTTAAAGAGTTATACTTGTATTGTTCGGTTGAAGTTCAAAACATACATATAACATTTTTAATTTATTTTTAACCGTTTCAAGTTTATGGACGGATCATCCCACAATCTGACCCAAGTATATATTTAATATTACATATATATTTAAATTAACCACAACTTTCGACCCGACAAACCAAACAAATTTAAGTTAAGCATTATTATATATATATATATATTAGTTAATTAGACAGTTGAATTTATATTATTATAAATATTGCCCCTACATCAAATTTTCAAGATTTAATATATATATATATATAACTTGTATTTTATACACAAATGTTAGGATTGGTGACAACAATTTAAAGGGGGTTGAATAGTGTTGTGCTAATTTTGACTTTTAATACGATTTTAATCATGTTAAAGACTTAAAATATATTTCTATTCTTCAACAAATCGTAGCAAGCTCTTGAACGATATCAAGTGTGGAAAATGCTTACGGGATTTGAGGCGACAAATATAAGACTGTAAGAAGAAATAAGGAAATAACACAAATTTTATGGATGTTTATAGATAAAATTACTATGTCACCCATTCTTCTGTTTCTAGAAGGATTCCACTAGAAGACTTTGATTTGTATAGCCTCTACACAAACCCACTCATAACACAAGTCTTAACATCTACATGTTCGGAACTCCTAGATATCACACTCTATTAAACAGACAACGTTCTGTTCAACTTACAACACTAAAAATACTATCAGATAGTACGGTAACTTATCGCTCATCTTAACATAGTGATTTTCAAAATCAATTAGAGAGAGATTAAGAATCCAGAATTCAAGATCAAGCTAGAGGATTCACCGTTGTACTCTGATGCCTTTTTATATTTGAAGTGTAGAAACGATCGAATCTAATTCGTAGATACGTGTCAGCTTTTCGTTCGTTGTACGCCAGGTGTATGGGATATTACGCAAGAATAATATTCGTTAGAACATGGAGTACGGGATGGTAGTGCGCGAAATATATATTTGGTGGAATGTGGTGTACTGGATAGTACTACGTGGCTAGTATAATAATTGTGTATGTGGCAGTTGTACATTTTGACGTATTAATTTGATGTGGCAGACTGCTAATATCGAACACAGCTGTTGACACAACACTCCTATTGATGCAACACTGTTGTTGAAGGAGCAAGGCTACTGTCAGTGCTTCTTCATACTGCTATTGAAGCAAAACTGTTGTTAACGCTTCTTCAGACTATTGTTGATGCAAGGTTGTTGTAAGCGTTTCTTCATACTGATGTTGACGCAAGGTTGTTGCTAGCGCTTCTTCGGGCTACTACTAAAGAAAGGTTGTTGTTAGCATTTTTTTTCAGACTGCTGCTGAAATAAGGTTGTTGCTAACACTTTTTCAGACTACTATTGAAGCAATGTTGCTGTTAGCGCTTCTTCAGACTACTGCTGAAGCAAGGCTGCTGTCAATGCTTCTTCAGACTCCTACTGAAGCAACTGCTATCAACGTTTCTTAAGACTGTTGCTGAAGCAAGGCTGCTGTTAGCGCTTCTTCAGACTACTATTGAAGCAAGACTACTGTCAGCGTGCTGAACTGCAAGGGTGTAAACGAGCCGAGCCGAGCTCGAACTAGCTCTGGCTCGAGTTCGGCTCAACTCGTTTTTTATTGGCTCGGCTCGAGCTCGAGCTCGATCGAGCTTTCAATATTAAGCTCGAACTCGGCTCAATCATATAATCATAGGCTCGAGTTCGGCTCGAAAGGATCGAATTTAAATATATTTATATATTAATTTCATATATTAAAAAAACATAATGGAAGTCTAGAGTCCATTCATTGGACCGTACAACCCTCAGCGTATTTTTTTTTGTTTTACGCTTCGTAACTCTTCATCAACTAGAACTTGGTTCACGTAAGAATGTACATATTGGTTCACGTAAGAATGAAAGTATTAGTTCACGTAAGAATACACGTAGGATATTTAAGGGAGTTATTCATGTTAAGCAAGTTTGAAAAGAATACATTAAAGTCGTGTATTATATTTGAGATGAACTTGAAAATATATTAAACTATATTTTGTTTATTTTGAAAATAAAACACTTTTTAGTGAAATAAAAATGATTTTATATCTTATAAAATATAATACATTGAGATTGCATATATAAATAATATTATAGTATAATTATATTTTGATTTAATTTTCAAAAATTATGTTTATGTAATTAAATTATTATCAAATTTATTTATTTCTTTATAACTTATAAGTATTATATAATATATATATTTATTAGTTTATATATATCATTTTGGTATATCTTGATAAATACTTTATAGTCAAATAAAAATAGTCTTATATCTTATAAAATATAATACATTTAGATGGCATATATTAAATAATATTACAGTATAATTATATTTTGATTTAATTTTAAAAAAATTATGTTTCTATAATTAAATTAATAAATATATTTATTTTCTTATAAGTATTATATAACATATATTTTTTAATTTATAATTATATTTTCGGGAGGCCCGTAAACAATAAGTTTATAGTTAATCTTATGAATATGTTTCAAACTTTGATTAAAAAATAAAATATAATAAAAAAATTTGTATATGATTAGGCTAAAATAGCTCGACGAGCCATCAAGCGAGTCTTACCTAAGCTCGAGTTCGGCTCGAATCTTAAACGAGTTGGCTCGAGCTCGACTCGAATTTGATTTTGACCGAACTCGAATCGAACTTTGACCGAGCCACTCATGAGCAGCTCACGAGCGACTCAGCTCATTTACACCTCTATGCTGAAGACAACTCTGATGTTGGTGTTGAGAAAACCCTAACAGAAACACAAAAGAAGAAAACAACCGAAAGAACACACTAACAGAATTTGATAACGGAGTTTGACCAAAATGTTGCCTACGTCTCTGAGCACTAAGACTATCAATTAATAAGAAAAAAAGATACAAATATTGGGTGCAATAAATAAAAGAGGGGAGAGTTTCTTTTATACACTAAGAAACTTCCCTAACTCCCATCATCTTCCGATGAGGGATTTATTCTAACTGTGAAAATAGTTTCTTTTATATACTAAGAAACTTCTTTCACTCTCATTATCTTCCGATGTGGGATTCTAATTGTGCCAAAAACAACAAATCTCCACATTGGCACAATATCCAAATACTAATCTGGAAAGTGTTTACCAAATCTAAACAATGTTTAGATTTGGATTTTCCCATGTCTTTCATCTCGAACTCTTTACCCAATTGAACCTTCAATTTTTCAATTTCATATTGGCTATTTGATGCTATCAACATATCATCAACGTACAAGAATAGATAGATATAAGACTAATCTTACAGTTTGCGCAAATATACACATGAACTAAATATGCTTCTTGTGTACTTGTGCTCCATCATAAACTTGTCAAGTCGCTTGTATCATTGTCTCGACGATTGCTTCAACCTGTAAATTGATTTGTTCAACTTGCAAACCCAATTTTCTTTATCAGCAACTTTGAATCCATCTGGTTGATAAATGTAGATTTCCTCGTTCAAATGACCGTGTATGTCTGCGGTCTTCACATCTGGTTAAGCTAGCTCCAAATTAATCTGCACTACCAAGACAAACAAAGTTCTAATGGAAGAGTGTTTAACAACAGGAGAAAGTACCTCATTATAATCAACTCCTTCCTTTCGAGCGTAGTCTTTAGCTACCAATTTTGCCTTGTAGCGAACATCAAATTTTTCGGGAAATCATTCTTTCTTAGTATAATAGTATTCTTCCTTTTTCAAAGATGCGTCAACTTGCATGTCTCAATCTTTTGAATAGATTGCATCTCATCTTCCATAACACCTCTCATTTTTCCATTTTCAGTACTTCGATTGACATCTGAAAAAGTGGATGGAACATCATCTACGACTAGAAGTGCATAGGCGGTCATGTCAACAAACCGACCTGGTTTTTGAATAACTCGTTTTGGCATATTCACAGCAATTGATTCACATTGTTATGAAGGTTCTTGGGTCGGAACCTCTTCCTCATTTAACTCTTCGTCTGTCGTCGGAGAGTCACTTATAGTTGGGCTTATCTTTATCTACTCAAACTCCACCTATTGCGGAGTACAATCAATCTTGTCTAGTGTTACCTTATTCAATATTGAATAATCATTAAAAGTAACATCTCGATTGATAATGGTTTTCTTTGCATCCAAACACCAGAGGAGATATTCTTTTAACTCCCATAGTAAATCCCATAAAAAGAGTCTTCTTTCCTCGTGGATCCAACTTTAATTCAACTAAATGATAATATAGAGTAGAACCAAAAATATGCAAAAAATCATAATCAGTTGTAGGTTTTCTAGACCATATCTCTAATGGAGTCTTACCACTAAGTGCAGATGATTATAGGCGATTTACCAAATATTGAGCGTATGACACAACTTCTGCCCAAAATTTATTGTCTAACCCAGCATTAGACAACATACAT